>NW_015662161.1:811338-829749 GCF_001515625.1 Sinocyclocheilus rhinocerous
TCTGGACTATGAATAGGACTATGACTATTTCCCAGGATGCTATTTCCAAGTTAAAACAGAGGGAACTCATATTCAGGGGGGAATAAAAAGACAAAAGATGCTTTAAAGAACTGTGTCTGTATCACAATCCTGAGCTCTGCTGGGAAATCCAATTACCTGAGCAACGGAGCAGATCAATCCTCTTACTGAAAAATTAGACATCATAAACCTTTGACAAACTCTAACCTCTCAATCATGTCTATCACAAAGACACACGCACACATATTCAGAATCACTGCACTTTACCAGAAACTGAAGGGAGAGAAAAAAAAAGGATGAATAGTTGGATTTAAAATCCGTTATAATTATAGTGAATAATATAGAAAAATATGGGAACCATTAAATAAAATTAATACAATTACATCGACAACATAATATCATTATTATAAAAAGGCTTTATTGAAGGGAAATTTGTAAAATGACATGATCATATTTGTGAAAGTATACAGGAAAAGAAAATAGGCTGCATATTTATATTAGTCATCACCATGACTTTTTTTATTTTTTTTAAACATTAACTCTTTTTACATTTTGAAAAATGTTTGACTTGTTTTGCTTTGTCATTGTCACTATATTATAGTGTTTGAGTCATGGACATGTCTACAGAAATGATTTGAATGTGAATAGAATGCTATTGTATGTTTGTGTGTGTATTTGTTTGCGTCGATGCGAGTGTCTTTTGCATGTCTTGCTTGTGAACCTTTGCCCTGTTAAACCTTGTATTCCACAGAAACGGATGAGTCAACTTTAAGCATTTACCGTTCAACAACTCAGAACACAAGAGAGAAAAAATGACATCCTCTCACAGTGCTCCTAACTAACACATTTTGCCTAGTTAATTTAAATAAACTTAAATAGGTGAATCTTAAAAAACATGTTCAGGTCACATTTCACATGAAAAAAAAACAACAACATTATATTTCTCATAAAGAAAACTTTTTTTGCATAGTGACATTATTTGGCCAGGTTTCATGAGAAGATTTTTTTACCTTTCCACTCACAGACAGGTTCTCTGCTCCTTCTATGTGAAGGATTTGAGTTGACTGGTCATTCTGGTGTGAAATCAAGATTGAAAACAGAAGTCAAATATTACTAGTATTATATTCAACAAACATAGGCTTTAATTGAAAAATGTCAGCAGAGCTGGAAAAAAAAGCCCTCAAAGCTGATATGGAAATCAACTGACTTCACAATCTCAAAGGCTGAGCTGAGCTACAGAGCAAGCCAAATATAAAGTCATGACGCCCTCTGTTGACTAAATACATACAGTACAGCCAACACTCATCAACAACAGTCACATTTCATAAGTTAGAACAGACACACTGATGTCCACACGTACACGAGTTTTTCCTTCTTCCGTTTTAAAAAAAATCTCCTTCCACATGAAAACGCAAACGCATGCTATGAAGCACTGTCAAGAGCATGCCAAACCAACAGGTGGCGATATAATCTCAACCGTAAAGCCATGTTGGCCAATCAGAAGCCTGAAAAAGTCTCCAGTAGGCGGAGATAACAGCGCAGGCGCTGACGTCACAAGCCAAAAACTCCGGTGTCTCTGTCTACACGATAACACTGCAACCGGCGTTTTTGAAAATCTTCACCCTGGCAGGCATTTTCAAAAATGTTCTCGGTTTCAGTGACCTGGTGCTGCGTTTGCGTGAGGACGAACGGCCTAACCGCGTAGAAAAAGCTGCAGTTTTAAAAATAACCGCGTTCGTGTGGAGAGGGCCTGATGAAACTGACAAAATACCTCAGGTATTTAACTTGGAGCAAAAATATGCCACTTAGCAGAATTTACTTTTTTTTTCTTAGCTATCATTTTGTACGCTATATATTTTCATGTAATATTAAATGAATATATTTACTTGATATACCATTTTACTCTAGTCTAGGCCTTTACAGACATTTTAGTAACTTATTAGGTCTTTAAATAAACTGTATCATCATGGTTTCCACAAAAATATAAAGCAGCACAACTGGTTATAAACACTGATAATAATCAGAAATGTTTCTTGGCTGGCTTGGTTTTTGCTGCGTGTCTGACTTCACACAGCAATTTCCATGCAAGAAAGCCATGATTCATTTTGAAGAAGGCATGCTGAGAAAATCGCAAACAAAGTGGCATTTGTAAAAGAAAATATTTGTGTCCACATGCACGTGTGTGAAAGAAGCTTGTGATTCATCACACGATCGAAGCAGTTTCATGCTGTTAAACGCTTAGGAAAATCATTTTCAATGTGCTCTACATTCAAATTCTGAGGAAAATGGAAAAACCGCATCTATGGAACAAGATATCAGAAACAGAAAGTTCAAAAGCACCAAACTCTCTGTCCTGGAAAATCCCATGACAGCACAACAAAATCTAATTGTCCACTTTGATCCAAAAAGTGTTTGTTTTTCAGAAAAAATTAACACAATATCTACATGCTTCATAGTCATTACCGGTAAAATAATCCTTCTTGTCATCATAAATTAAAACAACGCCTGAGTGATCCTAATGTGAATTTTCCAACAAAACACATTCAAACAATATGATTTACTATCATTTCCTGTGAGATTTAATTTAACTGCAATGCAAAGACATTATTCCAACAGAACAAGTATTGGCACTAATAAAGATTCACTGGTAAATCCTAGAAATGTCTAATGATAAAGTGGCATCTAACTCTCGTTTCATAGAATTATGATCTTTTAATATGGGCATCAAATTCCATCTACAAAGCTGATTTTTAATTTCACTGGTAAAACTTGTAATCAAGACTAAAAACAACAAGATAACAAGCGTATTATGTAAACGCTTATCCAAAGCCAGTGATAATTGTAGTGTCATTTCAAAATGAATCCACATGCAAATTGATTGTCATTAACTTCCCAAAAGGAAAGGCAATTCATTGCACTGCTCACATATATCAATTTCCCCACACAATTTTAGCATAAATTTGCTTGCATAAAAAGAAAAAGAAAAGTTAATCTCAAAACTACTTTAGCAGGTCCATTAAGAAACATTGTTTTCAGTATAAATTAGGCACTATGCTGAAAATGACTGTAGTTCTAAATATTGCTACTAAAAGTATTTAAAATTTTAAAAAGTACATCTTTACAAACTCAAATGCATTGCTGATTTTTTTTTTAATATAATATGAATATACAGCACAAAATAAAGTGAGTTTATATTAATATAATAAAATATGCATTTACTTCTGTTCATATGCAATGGGGCTCTGAGACCTAAAATCTCATGTAAACCTGTAATAAGCAGTTTTGGGCAAGTTGTAATGTAATCAAATTACCAATATCAACTTGCATAATAATTATGCATGCAGTGTATTTTTCCTCTTCTTCTGTCGAGGTAATGCAAGGAATGTTGTGATTGGTTGTCAAGGCAGCCAATCAGAATTTAGCAGCCTCGTCTCTGATTGGCTGGAATTATGGCATATTGTAAGGCTGGGTTCTGTTGAGCAAGCCAGCTGTCGGCATTTAGAGAGCACTGAGGGCAGGCATCAGGTGAGCAAGCTAGTGAAACGTTGCACTCGCAAAAGAGAAGGTCTGCACACATCCAAAAACGTATTTTAAATGCAAAATTGATTTTCGTGCGCTCAAAATACTTTCTTCTTTGCGAGACAAACATTTTCTCCACAAAACTCAGTTTGCGCGCGTGCAAAATGCATTTTTGCGCACTCAAAATATGATCTTTCGCGCGCAGAATTGTGGCAGAGATGTAATCCCATACTGATGACTACACTCGCCATGACGTCATCGCCAGCGCACATGACGGTGTCACCGCTGGCGGAGCTTGACGCATCGGTATGTGGGCTCAAGTGAGAAAGTTTGGGTTCAGTGCAATCCCCAGCACTTGTTCATTACATGTCTATCTGAAGTTAAGTTGTTCCCCCAACAATACTAATAATATTCTCCACAGCATTTTTTTTTAAGTTGATTGTCTCAACTTCACTGATCAGCTGTTCCACTTAAGCTCTGCGAGATCCCACATGAAAAGTCATGCATTACAGATGATGCGTGCCATGAATGCAGTCCACTTTAAAACATAGTATACTGTACATCATATCAGTTATTGTAGACAACTGATTGTTGATGGTGCTTTTTACTTTCCATAATGAAATAAAGCCTCTATTGCTTGACTGCTAAAATGTGTCTTCACAAAAATGACTCGAAGCTGAACCTGCACAATTACACATAGCCTACTTCTGGCCATACAGATTATAAAAATTAAATAAGATGTTAATAATATGTATTAGTAATCAAAAGTGTAGCTACAGATTTCAATTACAAAGCAATAGCAAGTAATACACTGAATTAAACTTGAAATGTTAAAGTACAAAAACCTAAATATTTATAATGAAATGCAATCCAATCATCTTTTTGTTAGAAAACAACAACTTAGAAAAACAACATTATTTACAGATTTACAGTACATATTTATCTTTTTTAGTTGTATGGTCACATATAAAAAATTTTTTATTTTGTTATGCAATTGCATGTCTGTTTCAAAAGTTATATTTTTAATTAAAAATTACCAACTTGCAAATAATAAGAACGTAATACTTTAATTGGGTATTGGGTATGCATGTTAAAAACATGACAACAAAACCTTTTTAGTGTTGATGTATACGCTTGTAATCTTTGTTGTAATGTAGATTGTTGTGTTTCTGTTTTGATTTGCAATACATTTCTTTAGACAATGACTTTTCCTCCATGATCAGAACCACAACACCTCCTCCACCTTGGTTTTTCAGTTGGTATGAGGTTCTTTTTCTCAAATGTTTGGTTTTAATCAACCATGAGGTTTTGTGGCCACATAACTCCTGTTCCTTATGGAGGTGTTGGATGACAAATTTCAATATTGCCTTAAGATTCTATGTTGAGAAGCTTCTTCGTTGCTAGCATCCATTGTAGACCAAATCTGTAGGTGAGTTTTAAACAGCTTGAAATTGGTTTGCCAGACTTATAAGTCTCAACGACCCTTCTTCTGAGGGGCTCTGATCTTGGCTTGGTACCATGTACTCCAGTGCTTATGATGAAATCAGACCAATTTGCTGAGATTTACATTAGGCCTATAAATGTAGCCTTAATCATGATTTGCACTTAGCTCAAATTTTAGGCACTTCATGTAGTGATAAATGTAGCGTGTACTAATTTTTCCCACACAAGAAATGTCCATTTCTGCTTATTTAAGCTGTACAAAACATTAGTGTCATTTGTCATGTTATGTTATTCCCATGACACATTATTATGTGCTCAAAAAACAAAACAAAAAACTGCAGTATAAGCGTGTACTAGATTCACATGATTGTATGTATAGTTAATAATTTATTAATTATTTTTAATTAATAATGTTGCATTTATTCTGAGCCAATGATATTTTTATGAAGATATTATTTAGTGCCTAATCAGCCGTTTTCCTCGTTGGGATCGTTTACTGGTCCTGGTAATAGATGATTTCAGGTTGTACAGACCTTGTGGGATTATTTTGGTATCTTTTAATATCCCACAATATAGACATAAAATCCAGAACAGAGTTGGAGAAATGTAGCATTACATCACTTGCTCACCAATGGATCCTCTGCAGTGAATGGGTGCCGTCAGAATGAGAGTCCAAACAGCTGATAAAAACATCACAGTAATCCACAAGTAATCCACACCTCTCCAGTCCATCAGTTAAATTTTTGAAGTGAAAAGCTAAATTTTTGTAAAAAACAGATGCATCAAGACGTTTTAACGTTGCTTGCGTCTTTAATCTATAATAACGCTTCCTTCAGTAAAAAAAACAAAACAACATTCTCTGTTGTCCTCTCACATCAAAACCACTTATTTGTTTAGCACTCTTTTAGTTTTTACTTGCAAACAGTGCTTGATCTGTGCATATTTCTCCCCTGATTCAGACAAGACGACTTTTTCAATGGAGAAGGCAATAGATAAATGACTCAACAATTTGAGAATTGAGCTGAATAATGCCAATAGACACTATTTTCTTCTGTAGAGCTGCTTTACAGTTAAAATGTTTCATAACTGATGAATATTTAAGACATGAACACTGTTATTTTTCTGCTTATTATCGTGAAGCTGAATGCTATGCAGCAAACAACATAAAATGCCACATAAACATCTCAATGCACATATCAGATAACAAAGACAATAAATCCCCATATAAGGCCATTTGTACTTTACTTTCTACTCATCATAACAATATAATTTTAACAATAGCCATAGTGTACTGTAAGGTGTTCTAATTATTCGTCTGTTATAAAATTATAAACGTTTTTGCAGGTGCATTTTTTAAGGGTTAATGTTACCCTAATAATGTAACATTTAGCATACGAAACCATGCATCTTTAATATCAATGAGATTATGGAGGAGAAGAATGGACAAGGATTGCTTAATATGCCCATGAGAACATCCCGTGCCACCATCCCTTGTCTCTTGTCTCTCTTCACCCCACCCAAGTGCCAAAGACTGACAGGAGCGATGGCCATTCGCAAGTCTCCAGTACAGTTTTCTCAAATGTTTGGTTTTAATCAACCATGAGGTTTTGTGGCCACATAACTCCTGTTCCTTATGGAGGTGTTGGATGACAAATTTCAATATTGCCTTAAGATTCTATGTTGAGAAGCTTCTTCGTTGCTAGCATCCATTGTAGACCAAATCTGTAGGTGAGTTTTAAACAGCTTGAAATTGGTTTGCCAGACTTATAAGTCTCAACGACCCTTCTTCTGAGGGGCTCTGATCTTGGCTTGGTACCATGTACTCCAGTGCTTATGATGAAATCAGACCAATTTGCTGAGATTTACATTAGGCCTATAAATGTAGCCTTAATCATGATTTGCACTTAGCTCAAATTTTAGGCACTTCATGTAGTGATAAATGTAGCGTGTACTAATTTTTCCCACACAAGAAATGTCCATTTCTGCTTATTTAAGCTGTACAAAACATTAGTGTCATTTGTCATGTTATGTTATTCCCATGACACATTATTATGTGCTCAAAAAACAAAACAAAAAACTGCAGTATAAGCGTGTACTAGATTCACATGATTGTATGTATAGTTAATAATTTATTAATTATTTTTAATTAATAATGTTGCATTTATTCTGAGCCAATGATATTTTTATGAAGATATTATTTAGTGCCTAATCAGCCGTTTTCCTCGTTGGGATCGTTTACTGGTCCTGGTAATAGATGATTTCAGGTTGTACAGACCTTGTGGGATTATTTTGGTATCTTTTAATATCCCACAATATAGACATAAAATCCAGAACAGAGTTGGAGAAATGTAGCATTACATCACTTGCTCACCAATGGATCCTCTGCAGTGAATGGGTGCCGTCAGAATGAGAGTCCAAACAGCTGATAAAAACATCACAGTAATCCACAAGTAATCCACACCTCTCCAGTCCATCAGTTAAATTTTTGAAGTGAAAAGCTAAATTTTTGTAAAAAACAGATGCATCAAGACGTTTTAACGTTGCTTGCGTCTTTAATCTATAATAACGCTTCCTTCAGTAAAAAAAACAAAACAACATTCTCTGTTGTCCTCTCACATCAAAACCACTTATTTGTTTAGCACTCTTTTAGTTTTTACTTGCAAACAGTGCTTGATCTGTGCATATTTCTCCCCTGATTCAGACAAGACGACTTTTTCAATGGAGAAGGCAATAGATAAATGACTCAACAATTTGAGAATTGAGCTGAATAATGCCAATAGACACTATTTTCTTCTGTAGAGCTGCTTTACAGTTAAAATGTTTCATAACTGATGAATATTTAAGACATGAACACTGTTATTTTTCTGCTTATTATCGTGAAGCTGAATGCTATGCAGCAAACAACATAAAATGCCACATAAACATCTCAATGCACATATCAGATAACAAAGACAATAAATCCCCATATAAGGCCATTTGTACTTTACTTTCTACTCATCATAACAATATAATTTTAACAATAGCCATAGTGTACTGTAAGGTGTTCTAATTATTCGTCTGTTATAAAATTATAAACGTTTTTGCAGGTGCATTTTTTAAGGGTTAATGTTACCCTAATAATGTAACATTTAGCATACGAAACCATGCATCTTTAATATCAATGAGATTATGGAGGAGAAGAATGGACAAGGATTGCTTAATATGCCCATGAGAACATCCCGTGCCACCATCCCTTGTCTCTTGTCTCTCTTCACCCCACCCAAGTGCCAAAGACTGACAGGAGCGATGGCCATTCACAAGTCTCCAGTACAGTAACGAGGGAAAGATGCTTTTGGAAACAATCAGCCCCCCGCCAGCTCCGAGCGAGCATTCGTTACTGATGGGAGTAGTGAACGCTGCAGTAACCCACGGCAGTAACGATGCTGTAGATATTTGCCACAGTCGCTCCAGGATCTACGAGGCTTGACGCGTCAGATCCACAGATGTGGGTGGCGTGGTCGGTGTGTGGATGTGTCTGATTGAACCATTAGAGTTGAGTAACTTTTGAGAATGCACGTCTGTTTACGTTGAGCTGAGGAATGGACGCACTTAGGAAGTGAATGTCAATGGAGAACGTTCACGGTCCTCGTTGGCGTCGAGGCATGGATGCATTCCTGCTCTACCTTCTTCTGCTAATGGGAATTGCGAAGGGATCAAATTATGGCTACGTGGAGTCCACCCTGGAGCATGTCAACTGCTCTCGGCGGTACGAGCTGAGCAGCCTCCGCGGTGGAGCTCACGCCGCTTCGCACTCCTCCCTCCACGGCGTCCTCGACACCATGGCGCACGCCACCAACTTCCTAAACATGCTCCTGCAGTCCAACAGCTCCAGGGAGCAACATCTGAGGAGGGATGTCCAGTGGTACCACGCGCTCGTGACGAGTATGTTGGAAGGGAATCCTAAAATCCACCGGGCGGTGCTCACATTTCACACGGAGTCCCCTGAGGCGCCCGGTCCGCAGGTGTTCCTTCAGGCGACCAGAGGCGAGGAGCGCATAGTGCTTCAAGATCTGTCCAACACCGCGCGCCATCGCCTTCAAAACAGGACGTCTGAGTCCGACTGGTTCAACGAGTTTCGGGACCGCAAGAGACCCCAGAGGCTGGCCAAAAGTCGAGGGTTTCCAGCAGCGCAGGGCGGATATTTTCTGGACAGAAATCATGTCAAGTGGTCTGCGCCCTTTCTAGAGTGCGAGCACGGCAGTTTTGTGCCGCACTGGCTGCTGACGCTCTCCGCCGGTTTCTATGGTCTGAAGAATAACACGGCGCCGGAGTTTAGGTAAGACACTCTTAATGCAGAACTTTAGCAGAAGTCACAAACATCAACAAAGACTGAAGAAGAATTACATTTTGTAACTCACAATCTCCAAATTCATGTTCATGTAAGACAAGTAAGTTTTAGTTTGAGCTCATACAATAAATATATTGTATATGCACTATATGCGAGATCAGTTGTTCACATACTCGATATGATTATGATGTATTTGCCACATGTCTTCTGGATTTAGTCTGTCTCAGTGTGTTCTGTTTCTTCATTTTTTTTTTTTTTGATTTTTTTTATTCTAGATTTTTTTTATTCCAGACAGACTGGATTATGATCAGTTCAGATCTCTGTGTGGAGCACTGGCTGCTGTCAGACAAAAATCTCACTGGATTATTACAATTAATGGCAAAATGAATGTTTGGAAATGTAAACCGATATTTCTGACACACTAAAGCAAAAAATAGAAATAACTGACTTAAAATCCATTTTTAGCTGGTGAAAATACTAGTGTTCTAATCATTTTGGCCACCACTGTATTCCAGTGAGTAGGCCTACTTCAGAATTATTTGTAAAAGTCCATTTCTGTTTGTACGTATCTTAAGAAAAAACATTTCCTTAAGAATGAAAGATTAGTTCAGTGAACACATGCAAAGCTGTTATGTGGGGTCCGTTGTCATAAAACAGGAATACCACTAATTAGTCTTTTATAAAGGCAGCAAAATTTAAACGGTAAAACATTAAAACACAAAACAGTAGTTAAGCAGCGAGATACATTGTTGTATGGGAAACACATCCTAAGTCTAGAGCAACATGACATTTTTACATTTTCTTTAATTTTCAGGTCATTGTGCAGCTCTTCTTTAGTTTCATTCCCTTTGTTTCATTTTTAAGACGCACATTACATCACTTACAAAGGCAATGAAGCAAATTAATCTCCCTCAAAGTGTTTTACATAAGGTCTGTATAGCCTACTTAGACTTATACGGTTAGTGCTGTTTTATTTAATGGTCTGTTGCATAAATTGGCATGCTTCAGTGGTGGATATTTTAGTCTAGCGCCAGACATGTGGGGTTCATTGCTGTCAATCAAACTGAAAACATACCAACTCCTTCTCAAAGCTATATTTTTGTCTCCTTTGGAAAAAGCATGCTGACCCTCCTGGAACAAAACATTCAGCTGAAAAAGCATGCAGCTGTTTGCCAAAACCTGTTAAAACTCTTATATGTGAGTTATTAAATGGATAGTTCACCCAAAAATGAAAATTCTGTCATCATTTACTCACTCTCATGTTGTTCCAAACCTATAAGACATTCATGCAAGAATTCAGTATCTTTATTTGTGTTCCGGAAGTCTCAACAGCTTAGAACAACACGAGGGCGAGTAAATGATGACATAATTGTCATTTCTAAATAATTTTAAGCCTTGAAGTGTTAGAAATGCTTTACCTAATTTGGTGTTCCTGGTCAAAAATGACTGGCCTTTTAAAAATTGGTTGTAAATTTCACCAAATATTGGATTCGATCTTTTTGTCAACTTGTTTTCTTTGAATTATCACAGGTATTGTATTTGGAAATGAGTGATCTGAGCTGATGCACCTCAATTTTTGAGTGAAAACAGCATTATTTTGAATCATTTTGGCAATGTTTACTCAAAAACTGAGGTGCATAAGCTCACATCACTGAGGCCTATGATCAATAAAAAAAGAAGTACAAAACATGTGCTAATTGAAAGAAAACAAGTTGATAAAAAGATTGAATCCAATATGTGACCTTGGACCACAAAACCAGTCATAAGGGTACATTTGTCAAAACTGAGATTTATACATCATACGAAAGCTGAATAAATAAGCTTTCCATTGATGTATGGTTTGTTAGGATAGGACAATATTTGGCCGAGATACATAATATAGCATAACAAGAAATTTATAAACAATGATTGGATGGTCATTTTTGGTTAAAAAGGGACAAACCCAGTTATTGGGTTGTTTTGACCCAGCGGTTGGGTTACCCAACCGCTGGGTCAAAACAACCCAACTGCTAGGTCAAAACGGTCAAAACAACCAAATAGCTGGGGTTGTCCCTTTTTAACCTAGCTCTGGGTTATATTTAACCCAGCATTTTTTAGAGTGTAAGTTTTAGTCCAATACCATAACTTTAATTAGCATTTTCGGGAAAAAGAAAATCCTCTCTGGGTTAAAACGACTGGAACACAACATGAGGGTTAAAACAACAACCTGGCAACATTTTCCTCTCTACTCTTCAGGTTATTTATTGACCACTAATGAAAACTTTGAAAGCTTTCAGCATTAGCTGAATGTAGCTGATACTTGAGCAAAAATGGAAGCTGAGAATAGTGTTGCTAAGAATGGTCTTTTATGTCTTATTTTATGATGGGATGTAATTTTTATTGCTGAATATTCTGTGAGGATTTCCAATCTGTCAACAATCAGGATTTTCAAGCCTCTGAAATTAAAAACACATTTGGCTGCCAATGCATTGTTTTATGTTATAAATAGCTATAATTGTCAGTGAAATGCAAAATAGTCTTGTAAATCGCAAGCATAATGCTTATATTTGGAGCTTTGTTACTTGCAGTATGCATCACGTCAGAGTAAATATTGGTTTGTCATGGTGTTTTAGTGAGCCCGGTCTCATGAAAACGCGTATAAATAGTACGCCAAATAAAAACGAAAACTCGTGGTATTGATACACAAAAATGGGCGTTGGCGTGCATATGATACGCATGTGTTTGGCGTGCATATGATACGCATGTGTTTGGCGTGCATATAATATGCAGTTTTCGCGTGCATATGATACGAAATTTGTCGGCGTGCATATGATACGCAGTTTTCGCGTACATATGATACGCATCTTTTCTCCGTGACTCTCTCTCTTTCTCTCTCTCGCGCTCATGCTCCATTTTATTTGCCCAAAGATAAGAGAGTGCTGGCAGCTCCAGCTATCTGCAGGTGTTTGTTTCACATCTCAGCAGACAGATGGCTTCTGCCTTTGGGCCTTCGCTGGAGTCGAAAATGAAACGGGAAGAAATGAGCAGAGAGGAGGGATTTGGGGGCTCATGCAAATAACAATCAGCGTCATTCCCCTGCGGCTCCAGACTCTGCCACCAAATGAAAAGAAAATCAAAAAAGAGAACTCAGTCAAAGCAACAGGAACAAATGTATCCATTCATAAGAATGAAACCTTTAATTAAAGCCTGCAGTGTGAAACTGTTGTTGAAGTTTCAGAGGAGCAAGCACTTAAATTGTTCACAAATTAATAATAAATATTAAATAAGAAAATGAATAACAATATTTATATAAAAAGTTTGAACTATGTAAAATTGTTTAATTTATTGAAGACTCTTATGCTCACTAAGCCTGCATTTATTTGATCAAAAATGCTATAAAAACAGAATATTGTGAAATATTATTACAATTTTGAAATAACTGTTTTCTATTTGAATATATTTTAAAATGTGATTTATTGCTGTGATGCAAAGCTGAATTTGTCTTCAGTGTCACATGATCCTTCAGAAATCATTCTGATATGCTGATTTGCTGCTCAAGAAACATTTCTGATTATTATCAATGTTTAACACAGTTGTGCTGCTTAGTATTTTTGAGAAAACCATGATACATTGACTTTTGACATTCGGTGCATCCTTGCTGAACAGCTGAAAAAAAAACGTTTCAAACTTTTCTGCAGTTGTGTTCGATACATAAACAGTGCTAAAATGTCTAGACCGCACGTCATAATAAAGAGAAAACACAAATATTTTAGGAATATGTTTAAAACTACAAATTGTATTGTCATTTATTAGGCAAATAATAAATGGGGTATTTTCTTACAATCTCTATATTTCACAATTCTGACTTTATAACTCACAATTGCATGTTTACATCTCACAATTCTTATTTTCTGAATTGCGAGATATAAACTCACAATTGCGAGAGAAAAAGCAGAACTGCGAGTTTTTGTCTTGCAATTCTGACTTCATAGCACACACTTGCAAGTTTATGTCTCACAATTCTGAGAAAAAAGTCAGAATTGTGAGATAAAAACTCAGTTATCTTTTATTTATTTATTATTCAGTGTCGGAAACAAGCTTCCACACTATGCAGTACTGTACGAGCAACAGAAATGTGTGGTGCTGTCTCTCATTTTGTGGCACATACTCTTCAGGTCTCATCTCTCATGCTGTTGTCAGGCAGGAAATGGAAAGGAGAGGTTAATTTACAGCAGCGCATTGATTCTAGAGTTAGTTGAATTAGATGCTGGAGACTGATGTGGTTCTTCATTAATTTCAACAGGGACATAGTAAGTATGTTAGTTTTATGTTACATTGTGCCTTTATAACAGACACCATCCTCTTTGTGATATAAAAAAGTCGCAAAGATTATGAGAGAACATGGAGTCGATATGCAACAGCCTGGTCCACGGGTCTCAGATAACATGACTTATGGGACATTGGAAGAGAAGCCCCTCTAATGGACCTCTATCTGGAGTAAAAGCCAACAACTCTCATTTTCACGTAATGAACCAGAGGGCTGGCTTTTCCCTCCAAGTCAGAAAGCGAGAACGCTTACATGAAAATCTTACATCATACAACCAGCAGCATTTGCAAATCAGATTGAATATGGCCTTGCAGAGTTGATAAAAACATTCAGTCTAATGATGGCTCATCTCATTCCCTGGGGAAGAGCAATTGAAATGCCCTTGCAAAGTGTAGCGTGCAGCTCATAATGATAATGAGTTTTGCACCAAAGAAAAGTGAAACTGCAGAAACTATTGGATGCATGGAGGTTTGTTTTGTATCTAACAAGTTGACCATTCTGCATTCTTAGTTTTATTTTCTGAGGAATGTTTTCATATCGTCCTGAGAAGCATAGAAAAAAAGCATCTTTTTTATTTTTAACATTACATTGTTTGGAGCATAATAAACAAATGGTTGGGGAAAATGTATTTTTAATTCATATTTTATTATATTTTCTATGTAGAGGACACCAGGAGTTAATAAGAAACTGCAAACAAGACAAAAAATATTTTTTTTATGTTCTGTTTTTATAGTCAATATACCAGTCAATTTGTAGGTAAAAAAAAAAGTGGTAACCTGCAATTATTTCAAGGACCTATTTATACTGATCTTACCTTGATCATGTTTATGTTTTGCAAAAGAAAAAAAAAAACATTTACTTTTTCCAGTAATTATTCTATGAAATGTGTATTTTGATTTCAAACCATATTTGACACTTCAACTTCATTCCTCTCTGTTTTGAAAAAATAATATATGTTGTATTAAGTTGTATTCAGTTATAATTAAGATAATTTAGTTATGGTGCACTAAAAAAATTGTGTAGGATTTACTTTGAAAAAATATTTTTTAATTTTTTCAAATTTACTTGGAAAATGTTCGCAATTTTCAATTGTGAATACATTTCTGAAATTATTACAAAGAATTGGTAGGTAACACTTTGAATTAAATGTGAAATTACAAGTAGAAAGTAGACATTTTTTTATTGTAAAATGCACTCCAATAGTGTTTGTTTCATTTACTACTTAAAAAAAATTAAAAAAATTTTTTTTTTTACAGTGTATCATGGGCGAAACCATTCAAGAGTGAATGGGAAACAATCATTTTGAATTCATTTAAAAATAAAGCTGATTATATATAACATATACAACTTTTTCTTCCTGTAAGAGTGGGTGTGGCCATTTGTACATTTTATGGGTCTGGCATCCGGTCTCATCTGCGTCCAGCTATTTTTAGCTGTACAAAACAGCTCGTTTGGCTGCTTGATATTGAAAATGGGTGTGTCTTACCATATTATTTTGAGGTATTATCTTAATTATGAACACACTGGTTTGTAGTGCAAACAGTTTTACCGTTTACTGCACTTTGTTATTCTTCTCGTTATTAGTGGCTAATCAACCAGAAGTCTCGCCCATAGGCTTACTTCCGCTTTGAAGAAAAAGGTGGATATAGTTCATACAAATATCAGATATTCTATTTTGAATTTCAGAGAGTTAAGCACTTAAAGGAACACTCCACTGTTTTTGAAAATAGGCTCATTTTCCAACTCCCCTAGAGTTAAACAGGAAATTTTTGAGCGAGATGCTAACGGTCTAATCAGATTCAATGATCTATGCTAAGCTAAGCTAAAAGTGCTTCCGCCAGACCCGGAGATCGGCTGAATGGATTCGAAAACGGTAAAACTCAACTGTTTAACTCTAGGGGAGTTGGAAAATGAACCTATTTTCAAAAATAGTGGAGTGTTCCTTTAAGGTTGACCTGGGCAGACTACAATTCTCATCTCTCTTACAAGTGAAGTAAAACATGGTGAAATATGTTGTATACAGTACATGCTTGCTTGTGAGTTTTGTCTGTTTCAAGTTCAAAGCGATCCTCCCATGAACAATGAAATACAATTAAAGGGTTGTGCTAAAGCATGCATATGTGAGTTTGAGCAAAAATATAAAAAATACATTAGCAATGTATTTGAGTTTTTTTTTTAAACTTTAGATTAATATTAATAGTAAGTCTTAGCATATGCACCTTAATATTTGAATTCACTGATCTTCATTCTTGCATATATTTGCATACTAATTTGTGCTCATCGGTAGCTCTCTTCACACTGCAAAGGTGGTACAGAAGCCACATTATGTGTTGATTTTCATGTCGCCTGAAATTAAAGTGTCATGACTACAGCGCTGCAGCTCTGACGCAAAAATATAACTATTTAACGAAAGCTTAAATCTGAACTGTTCTTTTGCTGTCTTTGCGAGTTTTCATTTAAATGAAACTCCCTCTCTCTCTCTCTGTCTCCTTCTGTGGTGGTGTAGAGGAGTTGTGCGTGTGGATGTTAATCTGCAGGATGTGGACATTGACCAGTGCGCCAGCAGTGGCTGGTTTGCAGGAACTCACCGCTGTAACTTGACAACTATGGAGGTGAGTGTTCAGTCTCATCACTAACACACAATGACTGAGACACAAAAACACTCAAAACGTTTGCTTCTGC
The DNA here is from genome assembly GCF_001515625.1 of Sinocyclocheilus rhinocerous. NCBI lineage: Eukaryota > Metazoa > Chordata > Actinopteri > Cypriniformes > Cyprinidae > Sinocyclocheilus > Sinocyclocheilus rhinocerous. The sequence goes on from NW_015662161.1 coordinate 827,634, forward strand.
ACCCAGATTTACATTAGGCACAAGTAAACAAAAAATGCAATTAAAATTAAATATTGAAATTAAATGAAAAATTCAAAAAAGCGCTTTATGAACATCACAAAAACCATATTAATGTAATAGGTCATATTTTGGTGTAGAAATGCAAGTGGCTTGGCATTTATTTGTGCATTAAATCACAGATATATAATGACCTGCATGCATCGTGTATTGTGAGCATATAACACATTTGAATGTTTTGTTTTGTGCAATGTTTGCATTTATCATCATTTTTCCCTGCTGTGTGTGACCTTATCAAAGCAGACCTGCATGTTTAAAGCTTTCTAACTTCATAATATCCCTGATGTGAAACATTTCATTTTAGCAGCATCAATTCTCCTTTCCAATTAATTGGACAGAGTGCAATAATACTTTTGTTTGCGTAAGTGGGATTGCTTTCATGGTTCATTTTTTTCCACTGTGAAGCTTCACTTTCCCTCCAGATTGGTTCATTATCTTTGTTTGTATTTTAGATGAATTAAATGGGGGATTTATCACATCCTTGACTGGAGTCTGTAGTAAGCTGTGCTGGAAGTTGCTCTGCGAGAGCTAATTAGACCATCCGAGCTGTTCTGCCCGGGTGCCAGTGAGAGTTTGGGCTGGATTGGATGTTTCTGGAAGGCGCACTCGTACGCTAAATCACATCACTGCGTGGGTTTATGCATTATGTCACTGCACAAGTACTGGACTACATGAAGTGGTGTGAAAAACACACAAACAAATCTTCAAGCAAGCACGGTGCAAACATTTGTTCCGCTGTTTAAAAAAAAAAATTCTGCTAGTAACATATTAGTCCATAATATGTAACATGGTGTTTCTTTAAAAATGTGCCAATTAAACATAACATACATGAAACACTTAGTGTTCAGAAGCTGTCTAAAAGTGAACCTTAATGTAAAGTGATCACCTGTGAACCATTTATTAATGAGTTATAAACTTTAATAACGTCTAAAAATGAACCTTAATGTGAAGTGATCACCTGTGAACCATTTATTAATGAGCTATAAACGTTAGTAAACAATTCAGAAACACAAAGTATTCCAGCAAATTATAACTAAGCACCAAGAAATATACATATTTATATTTTATCTAATTTAACAGTTTTTAATAAATAATTAAATCAATGACTGAAAGCAGTTACAGAACATTATCATATTAATAAGCAAACAGTAATTATTTCTTGATATCATGATAAAGCCCGCTGTAACTTCAATATTTGTTAATCCACACTCGCAGTAACATTACCTGCGCGCGAGCGAACCGTCCGCGGGAGCGCCGGAGGGGTTATTTATTTGTATGGTAATGAATTAATTTAACTAACAAAGCGATCACACATATAAACACTTGAAAAATATACTCTGCAGTGTCACCTCACAGCCTTTACATCGGATGCTCGCTAGCACCATTCACAGGCTTTGGTGACACACGGGCAACTACAGACACACAGGCTTTGTGTTCCAACGTGCTCTGAAGCGAAATTATAATCTCACATAGTGTTTATTAATTTTACTGCTCAGCTAACTGTGAGGTGACACTGCAGAGTATATTTTTCAAGTGTTTATATGTGTAATCGCTTTGTTAGTTGAATTAATTTGTTACCATACAAATAAATAACCGCTCCCGCGGACGGTTCGCTCGCGCGCAGGTAATGTTACTGCGAGTGTGGATGAACAAATACTGAAGTTACAGTGGGCTTTATCATGATATCAAAAAGTAATTACTGATTGCTTATTAATATGATAATGTTCTGTAACTGTGCTTTCAGTCATTGATTTAATTATTTTCTCAAAACTGTTCAAATGAGATCAAACAAAAATATTTAGGTGCCTTTATTGATTTAGCATTTATCAAATATTTTTGTTGTATAGATTTGATGCTTAGTTATAATGTGAGTTTACTTTTATAAGCCACTTTTTTTGTGTGAAGTTATGCTCAGTAATGTTCCAGTGTGCTGTAAAAGAAAAGATGAATCATTTTGTTTCAAGTTGAAAGATGTTTGCTGATGTAGTGCAACAACAATAAAATTAATTTCACCAGAAAATACTCACCTTTCCTGTGTGTGCAATACTAATCAATCAAT
>NW_015662161.1:829951-867047 GCF_001515625.1 Sinocyclocheilus rhinocerous
AATAAATGGTTCACAGGTGATCACTTTACATTAAGGTTCAGTTTTAGATGTTATTAACGTTTATAGCTCATTAATAACTGGTTCACAGATGTTCACGTTACATTAAGGTGCAATTTCACAGGTTATTAATGTGTATAAATCATTAATTAATGGCTCATTACATTAAAGTTCACAGGTAATATTGGAACTAAAATTTTCAATATTAATACCTCATCAAGTCATGGCTGGGCTTTTATTATTTTCCCCCCAAAATAAAAATCAAGATGATAATTTCATCTTGATAAACAAAATATATCGGTTTCTAATCATTACTGTGGATAGGCATCATGAACTTTTCCGGAGAATCATGGGTAAGGTACAGAGTAGATTCTGGTAAGAAACATTGTAAGAAAAGTGACACGAGTCATGAGATATAAATGAGAAAACCACTAGCCAAGTATTTCAATGTTGAGAAGCAAGCACATTAGCTGTTGATGTGAAAAGAAAGCTGCGCCATGTGAATAATGGTGTGATTATATCCGATTTCATGACAGAACTTTGTATTTATAATCAAAAAATCTGTCTTTACTGCACAATGAAACTTTACTATATATTGTGTTAATACTGTGTTGGTTATTGCGAAATAATTCAGAAGCACAAAGAGCTCCCGCTGAAAAAACTCTGGTGAACTGAGCAGAATCTGGCTAAATTCAAAGCCTCTGATGCCTTTGGCGTTCACATGCTCAACAAACATGTTTGTCATTGGCTACAATGCTCAAGTACCGGTACTTTTGACGACACTATAGCTTAGCAACTCTACATAAACGCGTCCTGCTTTGTAACTAAAATTTTAAAAAAATGTTTTTAATGTAAAGTAAAATCTTTTACTATAGCATGGTATATGCTATAGTAAGTTTATTGATTGCCAACCTAAGATGTTTTATTATATTTTATAATACTGTTGAATATTTAAAAAAAACAGACCAAATATGTGTTGAAAATGTAACATAAAGGAATCTGTGAGGACTAGCTAATTTGTGAGTAAACGTTGCTTTGTAATTACTGCTAAATTTATATTGTAATCATTTAAAAAATATATGAGAAGATTGCAATTTGAAACTTTACAGTTTTAAAAAAGCCATGTAACTAACAAAAATGTTTATGTAAAGTGACTTTACATAAAGTAATAAAGCTTTTTGTAAGATGAAATATAAACAATACAATTTTGTCATGTAATATTAATATCAAATAAACAGAAAATTATATAAAAATGAGCTCAAAACATTAGAAAATACAATAGTACATTTTGGTATGTTCAATGCTGTTTACACAGAACATGTTCTCAATCCATCTGCACTGTTTTTTAATTATTCTTCTATGTTAACATGTCTTTTCAGCATCTTCTGCCATGAGTGCCATGTTTTTAAGATGCTGTGTCACATTAAAGAGTGCTTTTGGGAACCCTGCATTCTGTTACATTGCATTTTGCTCAGCATAAGTATGGAATTTGCACCTTTGATGCTTAAAAAAGGTAATTGGACACCAGACTTAAGGATATATCAGTCGGTCATCTATATGATGCGATCAAATATTGCATGGACTGGACCGGGTTTGCAAGGCCAAGTTGTTGTCTTGTGTTGAGGAGAATTTGCCAGTAAGCTGTGATCCATTATAAATGCAGTATAATGGATTTCGGTGGGCTTACTAAATTATTGACCATGCTCCGTGTCTGTGTGGTCCCACTCATGGGAACACTAGAGGAAAAGCAGCAAGGAAAAGCACGGCAGCCTTCATAAGCACGACGCTCGTGCCCGACCACAGCAACGGAAGCAAAACGATATTCGGAAGGGTTTCCTGTGTTTATGAGAGAGAAGAAATACTTGTGTGCTGTCTGAGAAAGAGGAAGAAAGCAGTGTGTGTGTGTGTGTGTGTATCACTCCCTGTGTGCCAGTGTGAATCTATTTATAGCCTCATCTCTACCTAAGACAGCAGGACTATGCCTCTTAAAGTCTGTCCTGTCATTCAAGATGAGCAACATCAGCCCGGGGCTTGACAGGAACGCATCCCGAATCATATGCACTAAATGTCCTGCAATGACTTTGAGGTGGATTAACCTGAGTGGATGTTAGACTCTGTTATGTCTCTCCGTTACAGCTCGAGAAAAGAGCTCTGGAGACTTGAGAAAGAAAATGTCCAAGGCCGGCACCATATAATCAGAGCTTTGTCACATGAAGGCAGCATTTTCCTTTCTGGTTTCCAAAGGGTTGTAAGTCTTTTCTACTGCTGTGCCATTTCTTCCGGTCCATTAGTTGTAATGGTAATGTTGTGTTATGGTGGATCTCATTGGCTGTCAGTAGAAAGCTATTGTTTCTGAGTGTAATCAGTGAGCGTGTCGCATAAACTCTCATGCATCATTAGTATTAGAATCTAAAACTGAAGATGAAAGACTTTAAATGGATAGTTCACCCAAAATGAAAATTGTCATTTTTTTAAAAAACGTGTACTTCCTTTTATCTGCCAAACACAACCCTTTGTGTTCCACATTTCACAGATAAAAGGAAGTACACGTTTTTAACAAAAAAAATGATGACAGAATTTTCATTTTTGGGTGAACTAGATAATTTAATGAATATCCAGCGCGCGCATTCATAATAAAATGTGCCTTACACGGCTCCAGGGTTGAATAAAGGCCTCCTGTAGTGAATCCATGCATTTTTGTAAGAAAAATATCCATATTTCAAACGTAATAAACACTTTTCTCTCACTTCATCTAACTGTGGTATGCGGAAGCTGTGCCGGCGGATGACGTAGCACGTCAGCGTTGCGTGATTAGTGATGAACGCGGAGAGAGAACAAAACAAAACGCCGGTCACGAATTAGAAGTACAAACTGAGGATTTGTAAAGAAAAATGTCGGAGTATTTCGATATAAGCCAAGAGGAGACTGGTTTTCCTTTGCTAAAGTAAGGAAACTTTGCTTCCTTTGCTCCTGTAAACAAACTCGCGAGACTAGCATGTCTCACAGGTGCGTGCGCGACGCATACGTCCTACGTCATCCGCCGGAACGGCTTCCGCGTACGACAGATACCGGAAGTGAGAGAAAAGTGTTTATTACGTGGATTCGCTACAGGAGGTCCTTTATTCACCCCCCGGAGCTGTGTGAGGCACGTTTTATTACGGATGCGCGCGCTTTATTTGACGTCTTCTGGACTGTTGAACAGAAACACCCGCCCACTGCAATGACAACGCTTGGAATAGCCAGGACAATTTTAATATAACTGCGATTGGATTCGTCTGAAAGAAGAAAGTCATATACTGTATACCTTGGATGCCTCGAGGGTGAGTAAAACACAGGCTAATTTTCATTTTTCTAATTCTAATTTTCTAAGTCTAATTTTCATTTTTTTGGTGAACTAACACTTTAAAAGCAGCATGTCATGGGACCTTTAAAGCTGCTGTGTGACAAGGTGTACAGTAAACAAGCTAAAAAAAAAACAGAACTACGTTTTTATAAGCTGTAGACCCAAAAACGAGCATTTAAGGACACAAAAGTGTGTGTCCCCCGGTGTGGGCGTGGCCTAAATGCGCTCTGTGTCTATATGTATATAGGAAGTAGCCTATAAATGTGACTGGTGGAAATGAACAATATTTTAAGATTATATTCACGTTATTCATACTATAGATAAAGACTGCTGACTGTTTGTGTTGACCAGTTGATTCTTGAGTAATTCATGAATCTCTGCACAGATGCACAGTGTAATCGAGTCAATACTATAACAATAGCAAATCAGACCGGCAACAAAAAATGCAGAATTTGTGAAATATACCTGTAATTCACATTGTCAACACCTTCGGTGCTTTGATACTTGATACTACTCAGAATAATTTCTCCATGAATTTGTGATGAAACACTGTGTAAATATTCCCAGTGCAGGGTGGAAGAAGTATGTGAAAGCTTAGATAGTTTTAAATTCCTCTTTATAAAACTCTTTCAGCAGTATTCTTGGATGTCTGTTGTGAATGCCAAAGCATCTCAGGTTAAGGTCAAGCTACTCCAGAAGGCGTATATTTTCTTCTGTTAAGGCCATTGTGTTGTTGATTCTCTCCTGTGCTTTGGATCGTTGTCCTCAACTTCTGTTGAGTTACAGATGGCCTTACATTCTCAGGCAAAATGTCCTGCTAAATCACATTTTATCACCAATTTATGCAGAAATGGAAATTGTGCAACCAGAGTTTGTCTATCCACTGATTCTGAAGCCAATGCCATGCTTTAAAATTTTGAATAAAAAGCAGTGAGAAGCAGTTAACAGGTAGCTCATAAACACACAGGAACTCATCACAACAGTGAACTGAAGGTGCGCTGTCACGAATATACACGCAAATCCAAATATATCCTGTTGCAGGCGTGTTATGTCGGCAGCGTACAGCAGGAGGTTGAGCGCCGCTGTCTTCAGTGACAGATTGATCTTCTAACTCTGCTGATGCTGACACTCCTCACTCCTGAAGATTTCCATGCATGAGTTCATGTTTTCAAATGTCTCGGGTCGCCCACATTTATCTGCACTGGAAAGCAGCAAGGCTGGTATTATTAAATCATAATCATATAGAGCATGCTCAGAGGGGAACAGCTAATATACTGAAAATCATGTTCTGGTGCCTAGGATAGAGGGTACTGTTGAAACACAGGGGTGTATAAATCAACATTCAGCCCTCATCAAAGCTTTGCCCTCTGGAAATTAATTGGCATTAACGATCGGGTGAATCTCACAAGAACAAAACCATCGGTTCACAAGACCTTTTAGGAATTTTTTTTTGCATTATGACATTAATTTCATGATAATTAAGCACACATACCCATAAACATTCTCATTAAGTCATGTATATGGACATTATCATTCACAATTTGAATGTTTTTAGTTATAACTATTCTTAGTGGTGATTTTTATTGGGTTCACATTACTTTTAGTATTTTACAGTAGAAATAGTATTAGTATTTTACAGTATACGATTGTCATAACTGTCCATTGAAGATGAGTTGAAATGAGTCCATGTGCAGATGTATTAGGAAATATATAGGGAAATATATTTTCTTTGCGTAAGGGAAAATATTGATCATAAATATATGGAAATATATTTTTGTTCCGTAAGGGACTAGAACACATGAGGGCATGGGAAGCACGTGACAGGAAACAGGAGATATGACTGTGACTAAACTACAAAATAAAAGACATAACCTAAACGTGATACAAAACCTAAAACTAAATGTGACAACATGCCTTGATCAGTCATGCCATTCTGAGGTGTGTAACACAGAATAACACACCGCTCGTCCAGGTGTTTTAGACCGGTGCTTCTTTAACATCTCTCATATCACACCACCGCACTCTCTCTTGTTTCATTCAAACACAACTGCTATCATCTCGCACCTCAGTTATCAACTGTATTTACTGTGAAGACTTCAGTATTAATAGCAGACCTGCTGTAATATTTTTGCAGTGTTCATCTTGATTGTTGTACACTGGATTTGAATGGATTTTAAGATAATGTACACATAAGATTTTAAAATGCCTTCATCTCAAATAACATTTTATGTCCTCTTCTTTATTCATATGGTGTGTAATTAGTGATACGACTGTGCATTATATGCCGTAAATTTCATCCAAGCTGTGCGTTTGGAACGGTTTTGCTTTGCATTTAAAGAGCTAATAAAGTATTTCAACTCAAATCAATATTTCATATCTAATTATTTACTTATGCAGCAAGTAGCCATGTAATAAGCAGGATAATGTACATCCACCTGGTTGTTATTGCAGAATAAATAGAAATAATATCCGCTTCACGTCGGGGTCCTGATCACCCTGTCGTGGTTTATTATGCGATAACAACCTGCTGGATGTACATTATCCCATTTTTTTTTTTTACAATGAATTTTAAAAACATTGAAAATTTGTAAATTATAAGCAGTACCATGATGTATAAATACATGTTATTTATCTTTAAATAAGCTAGATAGATAACAACATATCTTTTTACATTGCAATAATGGCAATGTTTTTGATTGTAATTATATTATTGAGAATTTAAGGGGCATCTGATCTGTAGCGTTATTCTGAAAGAGCAACACATAAAACGTAAAACCTGTAAATGTAATGTAAAAATGTATATGTAAAAACCTCATTGTCTCTGAGAACGTAGCATTTGGCACCCATGTTCTCGCTGAAGATTTAGTGCATTTAGTAAACCAAGTGCATAAATCTAAAAGGGAGGTAATTATCTTCTAGAAAAATTAAGACTTGACACATTGAATACTTCTTGCTAAAATAAAGGTGACAAAACAAGGACTAATTTAACCTGAAACCTTTCTCTGAGATCAGCATTCAGTCCATTCGCTTCATTAGATTTCCTCTGGGCTTCATGGCACTTCCAGCTTATTTATAGAGTCTTGTGAACTTGGTGTGACTTTTTTCAGACCTAGTTCACAGTACAACTATTTATTTCTCTTTCTGGAATACAGCAGTCTAAAAAGTTGAAGTTCGCAAGTCTCTTTTGCACTTACGACAGGCTCAAAATTGCATTGTTGATACATCTTGTGCACATCTTTCTTGTTGGACTGTATGTATTGTTCTATATGTAAACTCTTTTGATTTCAAGCTTAGCAGTCATTTTAAAGAGCCTTTAAGGAGAAAGCTGCTGTGAGCCCATCTGTTTGCACGCTCGTGTGAGCTTTACCGTGATGTTGCCAGAGTATGAGTAAAAATAAACTGCTGCACATGTATCGACTGTCATAATAACTGATAAAACTGACATTTTCATACCTGGCAGTGTGATAAATGACAGTGACACCACTGTCATTGATGGTCTGTTAGCAGAGCCGATTTCCTCAGGAAGGTCCTTGCTCATACAGTGAGTTGTGTTGAACAAATATATATAATTTCCAGCATCAGTTAAGGTTTCAGTGCTTAAAAATGGAGAAAGAGGTAGTGGAACTGGTACTTGTAGCTTAATTGTGTCTCCTATTACATACTGTACTTTTACCAATTGAAGTTCAGTTGTAAAACTAACCCCCCTTTTTTTTTTTTTTTGCTAGTGTAAACCGATTGCAGGCCATGGATTTGTGCTGGACAAGTACAAGTGCCAATGCAAGAGTGGTTTCTATCACCAAAGCCAAGTGGCGCTCAATGGCTTCTCAAGTAAGTACAAATCTGAACTGGTGGGACGTTGGATTTTTTAATGTGAATAGTTTTTGAGGTGAACTGTATAGGAACCTCTAACATCATACTTTAAATCTCTTATGGTATTTTGATAATTGATATTAAAAACTACTTACGAGAGATAAATATGAGTAGTTAAAACTGGGCCATCCTTCAATGTAAGACAATTAGATTATTCCACAGTTTTATTGTCTGTGAACAATGAATGTGAATGTAAAATGCACATAAATAAAGTAATGGGTCTTGTTTGAACAGAACTATTCTGGATTGAATTTATCTTTCTGACAGAAATGGATACACAAACATAGTTACATCTTTCCACCAGATAATTTATGAACTAGGCACGAATACCCCAAAGACAGAGTTTATATCTATTTAATGCAGAGAGTCCTAGTTGTTAAGAGCAATATTCCTCTCTCACACGCTCAGATATAAACTGATGTAAAAATAGCTCCTTTGAAATGAGTCTCTTCCACTTTTAAAGCAGCAATCTATAGGCAAAACTAGTGTTTTTTTCAGACACTGGTCAATTTTGAAGTCCGTTTAGCTTCTTTCAGACTATAAGGAAACATCCAAAATACACATTTAAGTGTTTATTATCTATTTGCATCTGTAGATTTTAATTACAATATTTTTTTTCTCATGTGCTGAATCAGAAATCTCCACTTCCAATCTTTACCGTTTTATTCCTATTTAAACGGAAGGGTTTGTTTATATAACGTTCGACTGATTTATATAACATTTTATTCTTAAAAATGAATGTATTCTTTTTTTTTTTTGTCAGTTGACAGTATTTTCTGATTTATGGAGTAATAAAAAAGAGATAAAGAGAGATGCAAACTCCCCTTTGTAAAAGTCTCTAACTCAAAATTTTGAACCTGGCTTTATCCAATGTTCAGATTTATGTTCTGAAAATTATGCAAATTAGTGGCTCTTTAATTAGACAATACCTCATTTACATGTTTAAACATAACATTTCAGAAAACTTGTAATACAATGTACTGTGATTAATCAGCTGGGGAAAGTATGGTGATATCTATTCGTTTTGCCTGATTCATAAAGTAATGAAGTAACATAAGCATGAAGACAGTATTGGCTAATTTACATACAGGCCAATGTGGACTAATTACAAAAAGCTGCAGCTCTGTTCAAACACGTGGCAGATACACGCATTTACCTTATTTCATATTTGATAAACCAAGGCTTCCATGTACATATTTCACAAGCCCTGGGACTCTCTGAAAATCATCCAATCTAAGTTTAGTGAACTTTGTTGAGCCTCTGCAGTTATAGTCTGTTATCTGCTCTCTGTCATTGTGTGTGCTCTGCATTATTAGGTTACTACTGTACTGTTACATCAGCTTATTCTTCACTCCCTCAGGAGAAATCACTTTGGACAAAGCCAGATTAAGACGGTTCTTAGTAGAAGCTATAGTGCAGGTCAGCCATAACGTTCTTTGGAAGAACTCCATATTAACTTTAACAGAGATTTACTTTTTTAATACCTTATGGACCAATAAATCCATAAAGAACCCTAGTAAAAAAGTAATGTATTTAAAATACATTTGTTTCATACTAGTTCAAATCTATTGCCATATTTACTGACATATTGCTTGAGACTTACTGATATAAAAATTATAATACAATTTTATTTGGAGTACTACTGGTGCACAATGCACATTTCTTAAAATTAAGAATAAAATACGTTTTAATGTCACTATTGATGAGGATTGTGTGGTCTTTGAATAATATCGGTCTTTAAATGAAAGCTATTTAACGTGTACCGGAAGTATACTTGCAATAGCTCGACTTTAGTACAATCTAATATACTTCAGTATATCCTTAGTTGGACTTCAGGACTACTTCCGCACAGTGTTGGGGAAAGTTACTTTTAAAAGTAATGCATTACAATATTGCGTTACTCCCTAAAAAAGTAACTAATTACGTTACTTACCGTATTGGCCCGAATATAAGACGACCCACCCTTTTTCCAGATGTACCTTTTGGAAAAAGGCTTTTTAAAAACCAAATCTTGTTTTTTCTCAGTAAAACACATTTTGTCTTCAATTATTTTCATATTGCATATTTTTCCTATTTTAATTTTTGTTTTGAAAGTATGGTAAAAACTGGTAAAATGTACCAACAATCACATTTAAAAAATATACACTTTTTGATATAGTAATGCGTTACTTTACTAGTTACTTAAAAAAGTAATCTGATTACGTAACTTGCATTACTTGTAATGCGTTACCCCCAACAATGCTTCCGCACAATTAAATTGCATTAAGTACAAAATTAGTTGTTCCAATTTAGCAGACTTTTAGCAGTCAATTTCTCTTCAGCAATTTTAGGAGAACCATCTGAAAGAAAGTTGATATTAAATTAAACATCATTAATAACTACAAAACAGCTCTGGGTTTATAAATAACATTCCTTCCTGGTATAAAATTCCCGTTAACCAATTATCAGTTGGTCATCAATCCAAGTTCAGTAGTTTCATGGTGGTAACGTTTAATGAGATTTGAGTTGTTTTTGGATAAATCCTTCAGTCACAACGCTGTATACAATGCAAACACATCAACAGATATGTCATAGTATGGTTTCTTGTCGTTCACTTGTTGTTAGAATCAGACCGGGAAACGTACACTGATCAATCCTGGGAACCGTCCGGGAGGTGCTTGCCCTGCCGAGAAGGCTGTCCGTTCTGCACAGGCGACACACCGTGTGTGGCTCAGGAGGACACGGCCCTCCGCCTCGCCATGGTCTCCTTTCAGGGCTTCTGCATGCTCCTGGACCTCATCAGCATGGTGGTCGTCTACCACTTCCGTCGCAACAAGGTAAGAACATTTACTGCCGGTTATCTCGCCTGGAAAGGCTTTGTACTCTGCTTTTATTCTGCTAGAGTTACCTGAAAGAAAAACTAGAGCTCGATTTCTGCTTGAGCAGGTTTATTGGGCTGAAGGGCAATTACTGCTTTTCAAAATGTCATAGTTCAGTATTCTCACCTATTACTTCTCTCTCTCTTGTTTTTCAGAGAATCAAAGCATCTGGTCTTATACTTCTTGAAGCGATACTTTCAGGATCTGTACTTCTCTACTTGCCTGTAAGTTCTTACACTTCTTTTTACTTCCTTATCAAAATGAAAGAGGAAGATCTGTTTTCCTCCCTTTCATCCTGCATCTGTCACTATTTAAGAAAAAGATTAAATGTTTGAACACCATTTTACTGCAGTAACCTGGCATATTTCTAGGCAAACCATTATAATCAATGAGAAAAGAAAAAGAAAAAAAAAATGCAATGAAATATTCTCAATGTTTCCACCTGGTTTTAAAGGGATGGTTCACCCAAAAATTTAAATTTGCTATTAATATACTCATCCTCAGGCCATCCAAGATGTAGGTGACTTTTTTCTTCAGTAGAACAGCAAACAAGATTTTTAGCTGAAACCTTGGCGATTCATAAAATGCAAGTCAGCGGCTTCCATCGCTTTAAGAGTCAAAAAAGCACATACACGCAAAACAAAATTAATACCCGTGGCTCAGTGGTGTGCGGTGGTGTTCTGAAATTTTTATTTTTTTTTAAATCAAAGGTAAATTCATGTCCCAGTCACATTTTTTTGGTTAAATAAACATTACTTACACTATCAGAAAAATAATATATATATTTAATAATTTTACATTAACAATATAATCAATATTCTATTTATTAAAGCTATTATTTTAAAATTATTATTATTAAATTAAAAAATATTATTAAATTATAAAAATTCTATTATTATTAAAGTATGAAAGGGTTTTTAAGCATTTTACATTTATTCCAAAATAATAACTCAAGACAGTAGCAATTTAAATAATATATTATATTTGTGAACTTATGTTCAGCTATTCTTTTTAATAGTTAACTTTTAACTATTTTTGAATTTTTCGGATCATCAGTCATTAAAGCTAAACTAAAAACTCCCGCAGATTCATGCCATTTTAAGTCTTGTTTTAATGTAACATAGTGGTTATGTCTGTGTGTGAGTTATTTTTTTAATTAGTCTTCCCATGAAGGCCATTATATTGTTCATTCAGATGGATTTGCGAATGTGAAACGTGCACAAACACAAGAGGCGGGATTTATCACATGAACCAATCACAGCCGAACATGACCAGTCATATCCAATCATATCGCAATGGAGGCATTGCCTCCTCTCATGTGACCTTCCTCCATTCATTCTCAATTACCCCCAAGCAAACTCACCACACGCTTTGGGGGGGTCTGTTAAAATTCAGTGGGCTCAGAGGAGGCAAGAGAGATGCTGACTCCCGCTGTAAATTTACCTGCTGGTGTCGCTGTTGGACAATGATTCTTTAGAAGAATGAGCGATTTAAACACTTTTTAATAATGTTGTTTTATTTTTTTATTAAAAATTTTCCGTGGCTCCTGACGACATATTATGGTCTTATGAAGTGAAATTATCGGTCTGTGCAAGTAACATGAATGTTATTTACAACACTACTACCTGACGACAGAAAATTGGGCGTACGGTCGTTTCAACGCAAATCTTGGAATTTATCAATATGGACGTGAGCGGTGGCTACGATCAAATCTCACGTCTGGTCTCAGCTCGTGTACTTTCCAGATCAAAACAGCAATGCATCCTGGCTGACGATTTTTTATCGGATTGCCGCAAAGGATCTAATACTAGATGGAAACAAGACCAATAAGACCAGGGGCATTTTTAATTTCATGTTAACTTTGAAGGACCAGGCAGCCAGGATGCAGCTGTAAAGATCCATTATGATTTCTTGGTCTTATCCTGATATGTACATTCCGCTCCTGAGGCACTTTAAAATGCAATGGTCTGCTTTTCATTTCGGCCCTGTACCACGGCTGGTAGTGTACTACATAAGCCTGTTCAATGTTGAAACAGTGACATTATTTTCTGGTTGAGTCAAAGCTAAGTATTCGTTGACCAGCTTTCACACAGATTAACCATTTCTAATGCAAATCAAGGTCTCATTCTCGTCACGTTTCCAAACCCCAAACCCCATCAGAGCGTCTTCACAATGTAATGTAGATTACTTGTGTAATTTTTCGCTGTAAATGAAACTTCGATCAAACACAATGGGAGATGCCCTATATTTGATCACATCTCATTTGTGAATGCTTTTTCCATCTGGTGTAAATTGTGAATAGTGAATTCCTCAGCCGCAGTGATTCTGTGTTCCCGTTCGATTAAAAACAGGCACGTCGTCTGTTGTGCTCCTGTCTCTGTGGTATTTTTCTCTGTTCTTAAGCTAAGCACACCTCCCAGACCATCTGTGATAGTCAACAGCTCCTGCATTTATATGAGAGATGAGGGAGGATGAAACAGGGTAGGGATGGGAACTTCTAAATGGGGGATTTGAGGAATGGATTGCACCCACTGACGGTGTTTTTAATTTGTCACTTTAGCTCTGGATTCACTACAGGAATAATGAAAACCAGATAATGTCACAAACATATAAAAATGTATGAAAAATCTCCCCCAGGACGACTTGTGGAGGATGCAGCAGACTAATGCAATCTGACTATGACTGTACAGCATCACTCTGTTCAGACACCTCAATCTGCTCTTGAATAAGAAAGCGTGCTTGACTACATCACACGTCTGGCTATGTTTTATTGTAATGCTTATCTCCTTCAGTTGATCATGTTTTGATTAATTGATCAACATTGAATCAATGTCAACCTAATTGACCTCAATAATGACACAATTGTCTTCTTTAGAGCTCTTTATGGCTGGATAGAATTTGTTTCGCACTGCAACTGATGAACTTTGTAACATTGAACTTCTGTAGAGCTGTTTTACAGCAGTTTGTCAGCTGTTTTAATTGTCAAAAGTCCTTTTTAGTTTTTATCATATTGAGTCAACCTATCCTGTTTTTTTTTGTTTTTTTAGTCAAGTCAAAGACTTTAGATATACAAAGACGGTGCACACTCCTATTACTTATGAATGGGAGAAAGTTCAACGCGCAATATGGAGGAATAGTCCCGCCTTGTGAACAAAAGAGCCAATCGCATCATTGCAGCTGAAAGTAGATGCTTTAGAAACAGTCATCATTCTGAGACGTGCACTTAGTACTGCACATGCGCATTGGCTGGTCTAGCCTGAAAAATACGCTTTTTTAACCCTCTAAGCGCCAAAGTCGCAAAATTGCGACAAGACGTCATACTTAATAAAATAGACTGTACTTCCTGATATGGTGGAATATCTCATTTGTATTCCCTACCACTAGATGGCAGACATGTAGTACTTCGATTCTAGACCAAAATTACGTCACGTTCCTATTCAAAGTGTTCAAGGAAATAGCAGAGCATGTGAGCTATCATGTCATTGATGCGGAAGAAGTTCAGTTCATAGCGTGCAAGTAAATTGTGAGATTTGTGAGAGAAAATCGCCAAATGGCTAATAAACCATTTTTAATGGGTTAACGTCTCAGAATGTGTGCACTTTGGATGGGATAAATGCAGAGCACTAATTCTGAGTATGGGTCACCATACTTGGCCACATGTCATGTCACTTAAAAAGTTGGATGTGTTGCAAATGTTATTCGCCGATTCTGACTCTGAAGGGGAAAGGCTGGAAATAGCGATGGCAATGGTGGCTGGGTTTATTTGAGAAATGAAGAAGTGTATCCTGATACTGGATCAAACGCTTAGATGAGCCTGTTGGTAATTTAGTACTTTCTCTTGTTTTATAGTTGGTTTCCTCTTTTCTGATCATTTGGAATGAGGATAAAAAGACAAAAAAAAAAAAAACATGCAAATAAGTTCATCAAACGCTGAGCGTTATCGTGTGAATTGCCTGAGTTTTCCTATATTTTTTGACAAATACAATTTTTGCCTATATGTGAATTTATTTAGTACAAAATACTAAAAAAAACAACAAAAAAAACACCTTCCTAATGTCCATCTTGATGTAAAACCAGCATGACTTCAATTGCATTCACTCCAAACAAGCCACATAACAAATATAACAATATTTAACCAATCACAGGGTATCATGCATCCTTGCTTGAAAAAGTAAAACATATACTAAATATATATGCATTTCCCGGGTTGTATGCCAACTTTAGTTTATGTCTTTTTTTAATAACTGTTTTTAAAAATCACCATAGGCGCATTTGAAAAAAATTGCTGCTTTTACCTGAAGATGGACTTGATGAACATAGCGCACAGTTGTTCTTAGCCAGTTTCTGGAAACTAACGGTGGCACCTTCTGCTAAAAATGGCTGCATGAGTATTTTGTCACACATCAGCATGATGCCTCATCAAATTGGACAGCATTTCTAACCAGAATGTACCTGGTAAAGATTTCCGGTGAACATTTCTGTGCCTTTCTGTGTCTACACTGTAAAAAAAAATCCTTAAACTTTACGGTAAAAAAACGGCAGCTGTGGTTGCCGGAATTTTATGAATGTCAATTTACGGTTACGCTTTTCACTTCCAAAAACGGTATACTACCGTAAAATTAATGTCCAATACATGTAATGTCCAATACAGTTTTTCACCGTATATAGTAGGGGAATTTAACGTTAACCATTTAACAGGTTTTTACTGTAGCATTTTTACAGTCTTTTACTGTTAAATTCACAGTCATTTTTTACAGTGTAGTATAAAGCAGGTTTATAAGATGGAAACCTAACAGAACTAGGACTATAAAATAACAAAAGCATTTTTCCCAATTTGGTTGTAGTGTTGGAGTAGTTTCTTGTGTGCACAGTTCAAATATGAACTGCCTTACTCTACATCAAGCTTTTCACTTTCCTAATGAGTGCAAAAGGCATGTGCTCATTTATTTATCTGAGAGGAGAAGTGCTGCTAATTGAGTCTTCCTCATGGTTAGAAGCTGCACGTGGCGAGCTCTTTGATTATACTGGAGGGGCCGTTTTGCTGTTTGCACATTTAAGAGGGCGACTGTGGATTGGAAAGCTGTACTGGTGATTCTCCTAGGAGACACAAGAACAGATGCATCTTTCCATCAGTCCGCGCTGATATTTATTTAATTCTGCTGCTTTAAATAAGACAGGCACAGAACAAAAGGGAGACCAGGCTTGACAGATAATGAGGAATTCAGGGAGCACTTTACAGGCTCGGGAGGATTAAACTGAGACAATCTGGAAAGCTTGTACTTATACTTCATTCACATGCATAATAACATGAGTATATTTGCACATATTTATATAGTTTTGAAGGATATGTCAATGTGTTTCATTTGCATCAAGTAAATTACACTGTTGCATTGTGAAAACTTGTAACAATTAAGAGTAGTTCACCCAAAAAATGACAATTTGCTGAAAATGTACTCACCCTCAGGCCATCTAAGATGTAGACGAGTTTGTTTCTTCATCAGATTTGGAGAAATGTATCACTTGCTCACCAATGGATGCTCTGCAGTGAATGGGTGCCGTCAGAATGAGAGTCCAAACAGCTGGAAAAAAAACATCACAGTAATCCACAAGAAATCCACACCACTCGAGACCATCAATTACCATCTTGTGAAGCGAACAGCTGTGTTTGTAAGAAATAAATCTATCATAAAGGTGTTTTAACTTTAAACCGTTGCCAAAATGCAAGTCCATTAACCATAATAATGCTTCCTCCAGTGAAAAAGTCCATCTCCTGTTGTCTCTCACATCAAAATCCACCCACATATTTGTTAAAAATGATTTTGGACTGTATTGGCTTGTAAATAGTGCTTGATCTGTGCAGATTTCTCTTCTGATTCAGACCAGATTACTTTTTTCACTCGAGAGAGCAATATTGTGGATAGAGTACTCATATTCTGGCCAGAAGTTAAAAATGTCTTAATGGAGAATGAGTTTCGTACAAACACTAAATTTTTGGCTTCTCAAGATGGTAATTGCCGGACTGGTGTGGATTTCTTTTGGATTATTGTGATGTTTTTATCAGCTGTTTGGACTCTCATTCTGACGGCACCCATTCACTGCAGAGCATCCATAGATGAGCAAGTAATGGAATGCTACATTTTTCCAAATCTGATGGTCTGAGAGTGAATGAATTTCAGCAAATTGTCATTTCATTTACTTTTAGCAGAATATAATTCCTTACTACTTTCTTTTGATTTTTAATGTGAAATATGACATATTCTTGACAGGTCTCATAAGACTGAGCCAGCTACCTACTGTTTCCTGAAGAGCATCAGTGAAACTGTGAAACTGATGTGTTCTTCTTATCACAATTACAGCCTTAGTATATAAAGAAATGTATGCAAAAGAAATTCAGTGATTAGTCAACTTACTAACTTTTCATTTTTATCTTTGAATCATCAGGTTATGATACAGTATTTTAATCCAAGTGTTTTCCGGTGTATTCTCCTGAGATGGCTCCGTTTGCTCGGATTTGCCATCGTCTACGGAACAGTGATTCTCAAACTGTACAGGTACAAATAATGCTGCCAGCTTCACAGTAAACAATCATGTTTCTGCTGAAGTCTGCATAAGAAAAAAGTGTTGCTTTAGTTTACCACTTTTATATTTGTGTCTTGTCCTTGTTTCTCATAACAAGGGTTTTAAAGGTGTTCCTGTCCCGCACCGCCCAGCGGATCCCGTACATGACCAGCTGGAGGGTTCTGCGTCTGCTTGCTGTAATTTTGCTGGTGGTCGTGTGGTTCCTCGTGGCCTGGACCTCAGCCATATGCCAGAGCCCTGACACCCATCGTGCCCTCATCGACATCGGTTTCACCCCAGAGGGCCTGCAGTTCAGCATGTGCCTGCTGGACAGCTGGGACTACATGATGGCTGCTGGTCAGTTCTTATGCTTAATGTTATACTACCATAACCAGCACTGGAGAGCAAAATACAGACAGCGACACACTCAAACCACAATTAAAAATGTCATTAGATGAGATGCAGATTTAAAAACCAGCAATGATTATTATATGATATCATATATGCTTTATATATTTTTATAATACTATTATAAATAAGTATATCACGAAGAAGTAGATTGTAGAGGTCAATATCTCACACACCTGCCGCCTTCTTTTGTGCTACCAGCAGCCTCAAGCAAAAGGAAAATGAGGCAAGAATGCCAAAGTCTCAGGGTTATGGATGCAACTTTGACAGAAGAGATGTGGGATGTATAATCGGATCATCTGAGTGTGACCAGACAGCCTTTAAGGCATGAGGGTGTGAGACGTGGCCAGTGATGCAGAGACGGCTCTCTCTGACAGCAGAGGTCAATATCTCACACACCTGCCGCCTTTTTTTGTGCTACCAGCAGCCTCAAACAAAAGGAAAATGAGGCAAGAATGCCAAAGTCTCAGGGTTATGGATGCAACTTTGACAGAAGAGATGTGGGATGTATAATCGGATCATCTGAGTGTGACCAGACAGCCTTTAAGGCATGAGGGTGTGAGACGTGGCCAGTGATGCAGAGACGGCTCTCTCTGACAGCTCCAGAACCTTCTGCTTACAGCGTGAACTGCATGGAGATAGCCCGGAAACTCATGATATCCATTCATGCACACAAACAAAGGCATTCTCACTTGTAATATTTCAATGGTGGAAGGACAAAGATATAAGCTATACTTTTTGGTCCTTTTTGAAGACACAAAACAGTCTCAGTTGTCTCATTTCTTGAGACACTCTTGAGGGGGGGGAGAACACTGAAAACTTTTTTAATTTTGGGTGAACTTTCTTCCTTTAGCATATAGGGTTCATATAGTTAACTAAAATTATAATCATAAAAAAAAAAACCAATAAAAGAACTTGTTACTTGAAATAAAATAAAATAAATAATATCAAACAAAAAAACCTTTAATTGTAATTTAACTAGTTGCCAAGTCAAGTTTAACCGATTGCACTAAAATAAGTCAAACTAAAACTATATAGATATTTTTAAACAAATAAAATCACAAAAACAAAACACAAATTTACTAAAACTAAAATGAAAACAAATAGATCAATATGTAATAGTATCTCAGTGATACTTAAATAAGACTGCTTCAATTTTGCTTATTATTAAAAAGTACATTTTGTATTACAAACCAAAAATTGTCTAAAACAGCTATTGTCCATTTTTTCACTGTAAGTTTAGGAATTTTGTGTTCAGTAGAAGCAGTTAAAATAAATGCAAGAAAATGCCGTTTTAAAATAGCACATATATTATTCAATACACTGTAAATAAAAAGATTTAATCAATAAGTCATGGCAACTTATGTTTATTACTTTAACTCATCAAAATAAGTTAAATGAAATAATATGAAATTCAACCTGATTTTTAAATTCGGTTTAATGGAATTTAATGGTTAGTTCACCCAAAAATTCTGTCATTAATTACTCACCCTCATGTTGTTCGAAACCTGTGAGACCTTCGTCCATCTTCGGAACACAAATTAAGATATTTTTGATGAAATCCAAGAGCTGACATAGAACACGCATGCACTTCACCTTGTTTACAAGCAGACGAAAGCAATGCGCATGCGTCGATAATGGTGGAGGACTGTCCCGGAAGAGAAGAAATTGTTGAATAAAGTTATTTTTGTTTTTTTGTTTTTGCGCACAAAAAGTATTCTTGTAGCTTCGTAAAATTACGGTTGAACCACTGATGTCAGATGGACCATTTTAACGATGTTCTACTACGTTTCTTTGCCTTGACCATGGTAGGACCCTTGCTGTCTATGGGAGGGTCAGAAAGCTCTCGGATTTCATCAAAAATATCTTAATTTGTGTTCCGAAGATGAACAAAGGTCTTCTGGGTTTGGATCGACATAAGGGTGAGAAATTAATGACAGAATTTTCATTTTTGGGTGAAGTAACCCTTTACGTTTTGTACCCATACTTGTACAACCAAGTTGATTATACTTAAAAAAAATTAAGGCAGCAACTGAACTTAAGTTTTTTAATTAAAGTAGGTAGAAATTGTACTGAATATTATTAACAGAAAAGTGATATGTTTATGAATGAGTGGTTGCAAAGTCTAGCTTCTTTTATAGTAGAGACTGACAAAACAACAACAACAAAATCTACAAAGATCCACTGCTTCCAGAGATATGAGAGTAACATGTTGAAACAAAATGATATGATAATCATAAGGAGTTTGATGACTGAGTGATTAATTCAAACTTATAGCTCATGTCTTGAGTTTGAGACCAGTGGCTGCATCCTAAAATAATCCGAAACCACAGTGTCACAAAAAAAGTATATCCAAATTCACAGTACTCATAAAAGAGTAGGCAAAAAGTACCCAGATGACCTGCTACTCCCGGCGTGATTCTGATGGGTGTATATGATGGACACTTTACTATCCCATGAGGCCACAGGAGAGGATTTATGAATGGCAGTGACTTGACGCAGCTGACGCTTGTAGGTCACATGACAATGACAACATGATGAATGTAGCACGTCCAGATTACATTCAAGTACTTACTTTGCAACTGCAAAAAAAAAACAAAAAAACCTTCCTTTAGTTCGGATGTACTACTATCTGTCATGTAGTCATTGTCGTGTCCTACCAGCGTCATTTGCTTTTCTTCACTGTCATTTACAAATCTTCTCCCGTGGCCTCATGGGATAGTAAAGTGTCCATCATATACACCCATCAGAATCACGCCGGGAGTAGCAGGTCATCTGGGTACTTTTTGCCTACTCTTTTATGAGTACTGTGAATTCCATCATACTGCTTTTATCATACTGTTTTTCGCCTGCTACTGTATATTGTAGGGAAGGATGTTATTTCAGGTGCAGCCTTAAAAATGATATGAGGGTTAATGATGACAGAATTTTCATTTTTGGGTGAACTTTTTTTAAGTTGTTAAAAAGTGCTTATCTCATAGGGCATAAAATCAGCCTGAACTACCACTGGTGCCCCCCTCAAAAAACATTGTACATGACGCCCCTGACTTCTGTAGCCAACTTTTTAATTGCTTTTCTCTTCTAGCTTGTATAAACATATTTTCACGTGTATATACAGGTGCATCTCAATAAATTAGAATGTCGTGGAAAAGTTCATTTATTTCAGTAATTCAACTCAAATTGTGAAACTCGTGTATTAAATAAATTCAGTGCACACAGACTGAAGTAGTTTAAGTCTTTGGTTCTTTTAATTGTGATGATTTTGGCTCACATTTAACAAAAACCCACCAATTCACTATCTCAACAAATTAGAATACTTCATAAGAACTTCATACTTCAATAAAAAAAACATTTTTAGTGAATTGTTGCCCTTCTGGAAAGTATGTTCATTTACTCTACATGTACTCAGTACTTGGTAGTGGCTCCTTTTGCTTTAATTACTGCCTCAACTCGGCATGGCATGGAGGTGATCAGTTTGTGGCACTGCTGACGTGGTATGGAAGCCCAGGTTTCTTTGACAGTAGCCTTCAGCTCATCTGCATTTTTTGGTCTCTTGTTTCTCATTTTCCTCTTGACAATACCCCATAGATTCTCTATGGGGTTCAGGTCTGGTGAGTTTGCTGGCCAGTCAAGCACACCAACACCATGGTCATTTAACCAACTTTTGGTGCTTTTGGCAGTGTGGGCAGGTGCCAAATCCTGCTGGAAAATGAAATCAGCATATTCAAAAAGCTGGTCAGCAGAAGGAAGCATGAAGTGCTCCAAAACTTCTTGGTAAACGGGTGCAGTGACGCTGGTTTTCAAAAAACACAATGGACCAACACCAGCAGATGACATTGCACCCCAAATCATCACAGACTGTGGAAACTTAACACTGGACTTCAAGCAACTTGGGCTATGAGCTTCTCCACCCTTCCTCCAGACTCTAGGACCTTGGTTTCCAAATGAAATACAAAACTTGCTCTCATCTGAAAAGAGGACTTTGGACCACTGGGCAACAGTACAGTTCTTCTCCTTAGCCCAGGTAAGACGCCTCTGACGTTGTCTGTGGTTCAGGAGTGGCTTAACAAGAGGAATACGACAACTGTAGCCAAATTCCTTGACACGTCTGTGTGTGGTGGCTCTTGATGCCTTGACCCCAGCCTCAGTCCATTCCTTGTGAAGTTCACTCAAATTCTTGAATCGATTTTGCTTGACAATCCTCATAAGGCTGCGGTTCTCTCGGTTGGTTGTGCATCTTTTTCTTCCACACCTTTTCCTTCCACTCAACTTTCTGTTAACATACTTGGATACAGCACTCTGTGAACAGCCAGCTTCTTTGACAATGAATGTTTGTGGCTTACCCTCCTTGTGAAGGGTGTCAATGATTGTCTTCTGGACAACTGTCAGATCAGCAGTCTTCCCCATGATTGTGTAGCCTAGTGAACCAAACTGAGAGACCATTTTGAAGGCTCAGGAAACCTTTGCAGGTGTTTTGAGTTGATTAGCTGATTGGCATGTCACCATATTCTAATTTGTTGAGATAGTGAATTGGTGAGTTTTTGTTAAATGTGAGCCAAAATCACCACAATTAAAAGAACCAAAGACTTAAACTACTTCAATCTGTGTGCATTGAATTTATTTAATACACAAGTTTCACAATTTGAGTTGAATTACTGAAATAAATAAACTTTTCCACGACATTCTAATTTATTGAGATGCACCTGTACATAATAAATATACACAGTACACACACATATACAGGTGCATCTCAATAAATGAGAATGTCGTGGAAAAGTTCATTTATTTCAGTAATTCAACTCAAATTGTGAAACTCGTGTATTAAATAAATTCAATGCACACAGACTGAAGTAGTTTAAGTCTTTGGTTCTTTTAATTGTGATGATTTTGGCTCACATTTAACAAAAACCCACCAATTCACTATCTCAACAAATTAGAATACTTAAGACTAATAAAAAAAAAACATTTTTAGTGAATTGTTAGCCTTCTGGAAAGTATGTTCATTTACTCAATACTTGGTAGGGGCTCCTTTTGCTTTAATTACTGCCTCAATTCGGCGTGGCATGGAGGTGATCAGTTTGTGGCACTACTGAGGTGGTATGGAAGCCCAGGTTTCTTTGACAGTGGCCTTCAGCTCATCTGCATTTTTTGGTCTCTTGTTTCTCATTTTCCTCTTGACAATACCCCATAGATTCTCTATGGGGTTCAGGTCTGGTGAGTTTGCTGGCCAGTCAAGCACACCAAACACCATGGTCATTTAACCAACTTTTGGTGCTTTTGGCAGTGTGAGCAGGTGCCAAATCCTGCTGGAAAATAAAGACCCTTGCTGTCTATGGGAGGGTCAGAAAGCTCTCGGATTTCATCAAAAATATCTTAATTTGTGTTCCGAAGATGAACAAAGGTCTTCTGGGTTTGGATCGACATAAGGGTGAGAAATTAATGACAGAATTTTCATTTTTGGGTGAAGTAACCCTTTACGTTTTGTACCCATACTTGTACAACCAAGTTGATTATACTAAAAAAAAATTAAGGCAGCAACTGAACTTAAGTTTTTTAATTAAAGTAGGTAGAAATTGTACTGAATATTATTAACAGAAAAGTGATATGTTTATGAATGAGTGGTTGCAAAGTCTAGCTTCTTTTATAGTAGAGACTGACAAAACAACAACAACAAAATCTACAAAGATCCACTGCTTCCAGAGATATGAGAGTAACATGTTGAAACAAAATGATATGATAATCATAAGGAGTTTGATGACTGAGTGATTAATTCAAACTTATAGCTCATGTCTTGAGTTTGAGACCAGTGGCTGCATCCTAAAATAATCCGAAACCACAGTGTCACAAAAAAAGTATATCCAAATTCACAGTACTCATAAAAGAGTAGGCAAAAAGTACCCAGATGACCTGCTACTCCCGGCGTGATTCTGATGGGTGTATATGATGGACACTTTACTATCCCATGAGGCCACAGGAGAGGATTTATGAATGGCAGTGACTTGACGCAGCTGACGCTTGTAGGTCACATGACAATGACAACATGATGAATGTAGCACGTCCAGATTACATTCAAGTACTTACTTTGCAACTGCAAAAAAAAAACAAAAAAACCTTCCTTTAGTTCGGATGTACTACTATCTGTCATGTAGTCATTGTCGTGTCCTACCAGCGTCATTTGCTTTTCTTCACTGTCATTTACAAATCTTCTCCCGTGGCCTCATGGGATAGTAAAGTGTCCATCAGATGCACACTTGAGAAACTCCCTGGAACTAGTCGGTCGTCTGGAAACTTCTCGCCTGCTGTTATATGAATACTGTGAATCTGGACATACTACTCATTCACATACTGTTTTTTTCACCTTCTATAAAGTATAGGGAAGTATGATAATTCGGATGCAGCCTCTTTGTGAATCTTTTTGGCAGATGCATTAAAATGAACCATTTCATGTTGGCATGCAACCATTGGGTTGTGTTGTCTATTTATAGTCACTCTCTCTCATTATACTCACATCAAACTGCAAATTCCACAAATCAGCTAAAACGAATGATTTTGCCGTGGAACTGTACATTGAGTAGCTATGCAGCAAACATGTCATAGTATTTTTCTACGGTCTTCAGTCCATGTGGTGAAAGAATGCATAAAAATCATTTGATTGAATTATTAAAAAAAAAAAAAAAGATTCTGAATGAGAAACAGTTCTCAATTCCTAACACTACAGCTTACAAATTAATGTGAATCCTTAAAATAGGAAAAAAAAACTAATATTAACTTTATTCAAATAATAAAATATATTTTGTTTTTTAAGTTATATAAAATATATGGTCACTTTAATTTGGTGACCAATTCTCACTATTAACTAACTCTTAACTATGACATTTCCCTCAATTAACTCCTTATTTGCCACTTAATAGTTAGGTAGTTGTTAAATTTAGGTATGGAGTATGATTAAAGCATCTAAAATATGCTTATGCAGAATAAAGCATTAATATGTGCTTTAAAAGTATTAATAAACAGCCAATATGCTAGTAATATGCATGCTAATAAGCAACTACTTAATAGTAAAAATTGGTCCTAAACTAAAGTGTTACCAAATATATATGTATGGCCTGATTATGGAGTTTAGAGATTAAGCAGATTCCATTCAGATTTGTAACGTTGTTTCAAACGTCGCCTTCAAGATGTTCATGCACTGTCGACTCGGTGTTACTTTTAAGTGATTTGACACACTAAATAATTAGTGACGGCACTGAGCTGTGTCTCCTTGTGTTCCTGTTCCAGCGGAGTTCCTGTTCCTGCTGTGGGGTGTCTATTTGTGCTATGCCGTGAGGACCGTTCCCTCCGCTTTCCACGAGCCTCGCTACTTGGCCATCGCCATTTATAATGAACTCCTCATCTCTGCAATATTTCACATCATAAGGTGAGCAATGTGCATTGGTTATGAGCAGCAACGGCAGAAGCATGATTAAGATGTCATGCTTTCCATGTTTATTCATGAGACAGGCTCTCTGCTTTGTGAGTGGAATGCAACACCACACTTGAGGAGTAACATGAGAGCTGAAATGCAAATGAAATACAAACTGATTTTCTGAGATTTGTCGTGTGCAAGAAACACAATTTCCAAAAAAACCTTTCTCTGAAAAAAATGGTCACTGGTGAAAATGGGTAAAAATGGTTAAATCAAACATTTCCCTTTCTTTGTGTTTTCAGTTAGACTTTATTTAGTAAGTGAACAACTTTTTAAATCTTTTCAAATTTTCAAAACAGATTTTTAAAACATTAGGCGTCATACACTCACCAAATTTGTAAATGGAGAAAAACTGGACATCATACACTAAATGATCACATGCTACCAGATTTTTGTTCTGTGGGTTATGTGCAACAAACCATCACATATGTAAATGAATATCTCATAGTCTATTTTTCTTCTTCTCACTAACATTTGGATATTAAAATCGAATAAAATGCCAACAACAAATAGAATTAGGCAGGTTAGCTGATTAATAGTCCATAGATATTGCCATCAGTTCATACTGCTATTAGCAATTTCTCGAGATGCAATGAGACCTGTTTTCTGGTTTGTTCCTGCATAAAGCCTATAAACTTGCACAGAAACACATCTTGTTACTAGGAGACTTGTGACAAATGAACACAACATGCATTCTAAAATCAGCTCAAAATACACATTACAAAATACAAAAAATACAAAAACATGTTTGAAATCCTCGGGCTGGATGGAATCATAGCCTAAAGATAAAAAATCTGTATCCACCATCATACATGCAAATCTGTTAGCTGCTGAAAATCTACAGACTGTCTTTTAGCAACTCACCCATAATAGGATGGAAAATAAAATCACACACAGAATAACTATAGTAACAACTCAGGCAGCAGTAATAATCAAAAGGTGGAAATTTACTGTTAAGCTAGAACGACCAGAGATAGACAAATATCGGCAAAAGTAAAAACGGTCACAATTTATTTTAAGGTCCAATTCTCGCCATTAACAAACCATTAAATATGGCTTTTGCCTCAATAAACTCCCACTAATTTGCTGCTTATTAATAGTTAGTAAGGTAGTTGTTAAGTTTGGGTATTGTGCAGAATATGTGCTTTTTGAGCACTAATAAACAACCAATATGTTCAAACTGGCCGTAAAAACCCACATGTGTACGTCAGTAAGAAAAAGTGCTGAAAATAATGTCAACTGAAAAGTTAAACAGCTTATACAAAATTGCTTTTTATAAGATTGATACTGAATTACTAGTGTTTAAGAAGACAATTAACCAGTTATTTTATACAATTATATATTCGAGCTCCATTCCGGGTTGTTTAGTTCCAGCTCACTGGTCACCGTTCGAGTGATTTGGTTGTACTAAACCAAATAAAAACGTACTAGAAAGTTTTTCCTTTGCATTTTTGAAAAGTTTTGCATACAGACGACAACACTGTAAAAGCAGTCCCCGTTCACACGGATCCGTAAAAACAGCTAAAAACACTGTATTATGCATGACAGGCCAGTAGATGGCGATGTCATTTTGTAAAGAAACACTACATGCCTGCGCACATATCTATAGACTGAACACATAATATGCATGTACATGATGTCACTGTTTTCACTCATTTATGTTTTTGTAGTTTACACGGAGATGATAACAATATTGTTTTCAAAAACTTGCAGTTTGAAACCTGTTTTTTAAAAGTTTGTGTTTTCAGGGCCCCAGAATGCCATTGTCATGTAAATGAATGGCCAAATTGCATAAAATGTATTCTGTTTTTACTTGAAATCAGTGTCGTGTATACACACTCCTCACTGCAGTCAGTTTCAAATTTCTCTCTCCTCTTTGCTTCGATTAGCTTTCTTGTATTTTCCTCACATATTCCTATCGTGAGCACTGCAAACACAGATAGGCAAAGTAGTATCAGCACACAAAACCGTTGTGAGACGTTCATGCTCTCTTTCATGTCTGCATTCCCAACCCAGCACCATTGGGTTACTGATTATAAACCATTTTCAATCCAAACTGGGTCAAATCAACCCAAATTCCTCACCCAACAATCTAAACCCAGCGTTTTTTAGAGTGTCGCCTACTATACCTGTAATTGGTTAAAGGGGTCATATGATGTTGCTAAAAAGAACATTATTTGGTGTATTTGGTGTAATGAAATTCTTTCTCATTATGACACACTTGTTTGTGTTTAGGAATTGAGAAAGTGGGATAGGACCTTACACAGCAATCTACCAGCAGAGGCTAATTGCTAATGCTAATCAGCTTAGAAATGTAACAACTGTATTTTTAAACATACAATAAATTACAATTTAAAAGATGAGCCCATGTTGTTTAATTTAAAAAGAACTTTTCTTTATTTGCGTGGAGATTTTTGTCCAACACAAACTCTCTGTTGTTTCAGTAAGGCGTTAAAGTGATTCTATGCAGCATGTCATCGCATTCCCTCAAGAGTGTCCAAATGTCAGTTACTACACCCACCAGGAACAGAGACTTCCTGTTTTCTTTAGAGAGTGACAGTATAATATTTGCATCTTATGAAACTCCAGCCCACATCCACTTATATTTACCACAGCAGTCTTAAGAAAGCTTCCTAAAGGAATGTTTGCTGCATTCAAAACACTGAACACAAGCTCTGTTGACAGCATTTGTGACATAATGCATACTGGTTACTGCAAATAATCGTTTTAAATCTTCTGTGTTTTTAGTATAGCACACTTAGAATAGAGGTAAACCAGGTCAACATACAAGAGGGTTTTAAAGCGGAAATGTGAAGCTTGTATTTTTTAAAGCACTTACATTAATTATTCAGTGAAAACCTGTTCATTTTTAGAGATGTGAAATTGTCTAAAGCTGTCCTTTCTGAGGTGGGAATACTATGTGGACGAGCATCTGTATATTTACAGTATATACAGTATAGTGTGTATATACAGTATATTTGCTCCAAGTAAATTGTCTTTAATGGATAGTTACCTACTGTGAAAAAGAAGTGCCCTTAATTGTATTGAATGTGCAATGTTGTGTCGAAGTATCATTCTAAGTAACTATACTTTACAGATAATATACTATTAATTAAAGTGCATTTTGTAACAATGTCAAATGAAAAGTTTTATTGTAAAGTATATTTTAAACCATTACGCTTTAAGATTCGTTTGTCTTTTTTATTTTTTTTTAATTGCACTTATTTTGGTGTGTTGACTAAAATTATAAAGCATATGTAAAATACTTTAATCATTTATAATTATGATTATAATTTGTAAAGTACTATTTAAACTGTAGCGTTATTCAATATTACATTTAAAGTTAATGAACGTTAAATGTACTAAATTGCAACTTCCTCATTGCAAATGTGTAATTACAAATATATACAGTATACAACTTTTAATAGAAATTACTTTAATTTAAAAAAATATAATTTACTTTAAATTTTAATTTTACTATAAATGCTTTTCAGTACATTCAATAGTACACTTGAACTTTTATTTTAAAGACAATATATAAGTAACTATGAAATTATGAATTATGAAATACATAAAATTTTATACATTTTCTTTTAGTTACAATTAATATGCAAGAAAGTGTCCTGAAAACATTACATTCATTTTGCACTAAAGTAAATTATTTTATATTTTTTACATAATAAGTACACGTTATAAAACGTTATACATTTTTTTTTTTTTACAAGGGACTTCACATCTGGATCTGGTGTTCTTGCACTTAGTATGCTAAATTTAACAGGTTTACCAGCATTACTGGCTCTGTGCAGACACACATATCTCCATTTTGTCTGCTACCGTCATTTCCCAGAGTGTGACACTGAACTGCACATTTGCAGGGGTTTGTTTAACATGAATTGTGTAACCAAGCCCCCTATAATGACTGAAAGTTGTCTGGGCCCCAATTAGAAAGTAAAAACCGGATCACATCAGCAGAACTTTACACTACTAGACTTGTAAAAAAGGTGAAGACAGCTGGCCTCAGCTAAACGACATGCATCATGAAGACAGCACTGATAAGCCACTTGAGAGAAGGTTCATAAAATATGCCTGCTGCAGACAGCTCACACATAAAACTACTAAAGCCTAAAATAAACCCATTCACCCTGTTCCTGTCTCACCCTCAGTCTGACATCTTTCAGACTGCTCTAGTGCTCCTTCATTTCACTCTCTTTGACCACAGAAATCTTTTCATTTATTTCTCTAATAAATAATAAAAAAGGCATAGATCTAGCAAGTGGACGTTTAGGAAATATTTCAGAATCTGTGAGAAATAGCCGTGAGTTCTCTTGAGCTTTGGTTCTCAACTAGTAGGTCACGACCCAAAAATAGGTCACATGCTGCGTTCAAGTCATATCAGAATGAATGTATGTATGGGTTGAGTGCACATGGCCACCACAATGAAGATGTAAGTACCAATGTGATTTTGTATTTTCCTTATTGTGCCCTTTAAGCAGAGTTGGAAATATCATAATTACGAAATCCGAGCACATGAATGTCTGAGCAAAGTAATGTAATACGAGTGAGATGATACATCAGCTGTGACAATGGAAAGGGGGAAGTTGATTTGAAAAATTGTGGAAAGTAATATCATATAATATATCTGTGAGCAGAAAGCAATTTGTAGTGAATTATAATAATTTTTGCGAGTTAATCAACTTTTAAAGTTTCCTTTATGTAACACGTTTCGTTTTGATATGCATAAATATGTGATTGAATAATAATTGTCATAATTTTGAAATGCAGTTGTTATGTGGCATGTTGAAATAACAAATGCTCTGAGGTACTCCCAGGTGCACTTGAAGGCAGTATAAGTCTCAAAAATGTCAGTATTCTGCCTGTTAAAAATGCTGCATATTTTTGGGTCTATGCAATTAATGTCAATACATTTAAGGACATTTTATTTTTTTAAGAGCAACTGCATTATTTTTGAATGATAAACAGTTTTGGTAGTGCATTGGGCTGCTACTTCATGCATTTATAATCTGGGTCCCGAGTCAGAACCTCTGCCCTAGAGTATACTTGTGGAGTAAAAATGCGCTGGTGTTATTTATGATGGAGGTATCACAGTGCCTAGCAGTTTTAGCAGAATCTGTTTCTCCACACTCCATTTCTTTGCCGATGTCTGCAACCCCTGCTGGTTCAAGCAGATAAGCTCTGTTTGTCTGAAAAGTGGTGATGCTCTGTTTTGATGCTTTGCCAAAGCAGCTCTTGAAAGGCAGTGTGATTAATGAGCCAGAATTTCAATACTCTTTGCATGACAGAGGAATGGTGACCTCCGTTGCCTCCAAAATCATCAGGATACCTAACCCTGTTGACTAAACCTTGTTTAAATAAACAGAGTAAGCCCTTAGATGCCACACCACATCACACTTTCAATTACATTTGCCCTCATTATGCTGTTTGAAGCTCTATGTTGGGAAATTTGCTCCTGATCCTTTTATTTAGCTTTGATCTGCCATTTGTGATGCTCTGTCCAAAAAAAGTCAGAGGAGCGGCCTGCACGTGGTGATGCTTTTGGCACCTTTAACAAGCTTTGGTCTGATCTACAGGTTCTCTCTTGGCACTGGGCTGCATGTCAAAAAAAAAAAAAAAAGTCAGAGGACCGGCCTGCATGTGGTGATGAAATTTGCTTTTGGCACCTTTAACAAGCTTTGGTGTGATCTACAGGTTCTCTCTCGGCACTGGGCTGCATCCAGATTGGATGCTAATGTTATTTTTCGTCCACACGCACCTGACAGTGACGGTTACTCTGGGATTGCTTCTCATTCCAAAGGTGATTATTATCCTTGTCATTAAATCTATAGAATGTCTGCAAACAGCTTATGAAGATTAACACAGTCGTGTTTTTGAGAAAGGTTCATAGATTGTTTCGTCCTTCACTGCAGTTCTTGTTCACTGGAACTCATACACGGGAGGATATAGCCACAGAGGCTTATGAAGAGGAGTTGGATATGGGTCACTCAGGCTCCTGCCTGAACAGCAGCATAACATCTGCCTGGAGTGAGCACAGTCTGGATCCCGAGGACATTAGGGTAAGACATCTTCACTGGTTCTCTGAACATTTAGACAATCTCCTAAACAGTATCCTAAAAATCTGACCACATTGTTCAAAATTGTCTAGTGTTGATTAAGAATCTCATTTAGATTTCTGTTTAAATTTCAGTGAACAGTCTTGTTAGTGATATCTCTGTGTTTTGTTTAAGTACTCTTATCGTGTTTCAGACTAGGTGCATTTTAGGGATTTAATAGCAGTTTGCAAGAAATTGAAGCTCCAACTTACCTTGAACTTGAGAAAACTGTACTTCTTAGCAGGAAATTCTTAGCATAGCTCTGAATATTACAAATAATTTTAGCCATCATAGGTTACCTGTAAAAAAGGTAATGATGATGAGCATGACAGGGGCAGTGTTAATTTTTATTCCAGTCTTATTGAGATGACAGCATGAGTAAATTATAGGGTTCCCATGGTAATGGAATAGTGAGTATTAATATTGAACTGCTTAGTATTAATATTGAATACTTATTCTTTATGAGTACCATCTCTCTGTAAAATATGTATCCAGTAATCAAGAACTTTCCATTGTGTGTTGATTCCCAGATCTCTAAATTATCGATGGAGACCAGATCACAAGCAAAATATGATCTGAGTTCACTTTAATGTCAAAAAACAATAGCCTCTTGGCCGGTGCCCTGGCATTTAGTGCAGTTGTGCTTCTGGCAACTGGAGTTCAAATCCCAGCTTTTGGTCCTTTCCAATCCTGTCTTCCTTCTTTACTATATTCACTTCACTCTTCACAATCTACTTGCAAAAACACTTAACATAAATGTTAATGCAAAGAAAATTGGGTTCTTTTTCACTTAATTCATATTTTGGTCAGTTTAGACTAGAGGTGTCTGAGTTTGGTTCTTCTACAAGAGTGAAAACCTTAACTATGTTTTGTGTGTCAGTTTTATGTGTGTTTTGCCTTTATCAGGAGGAGCTCAAGAAACTCTATGCCCAACTGGAGATCTATAAAAGAAAGAAGATGCTGGCCAATAACCCTCACTTACAGAAAAAACGCAGTTCCAAGAGAGGACTTGGACGGACACTAATGCGCCGCATCACAGAAATACCAGAGACAGTGAGTCGGCAATACAGCCGGGAAGATCGAGATGCAAGTGACCATGGGAGTAACAGAGGCACCCTGAGAAGAAACCCATTTGACCCGTCTCACTCTGGGAAGTCAAGGGAAGAATCGTTAAAGAGCAAGATGTTCTCATTGAAGAGATCTCACAGCTATGACCATACGCATGACCAAGGTGGGGAAACCAATGGAGTGCATGAAGATAAAATGGAGAACTCTACTACTGAGACTTCTCTGCTTGACACCTTGATGGGCCGGAGGTCCAACAAGAAGAACCCTGAGGAGCCAAAGGTCGAGTTAGCTGAATCTACCGAGTCAGTGCCCTTAGTGTGCAAGTCCGCCAGTGCACATAACCTAGCAGCAGAAAAAAAGCCTGTACATCTTCGGACCTCGATGTTACAGAAGTCACTGTCTGTCATTGCTAGCGCCAGAGAAAGGACACTGGGGATTGCTGGGAAGACCCACAGTGTGGAAGATGCCAGTAAAAAGGGTCTCAAAGCAAGGGACAGCACGGCGCTTTCGGAAGTCGACGAATCCCCTGAGTGTTTACCAAAAATGATCATCAGCCAGTCGGTTGAGTACACCAAAACGCCTAGTAAGATGGGCATCATGAAGCAGCAAGTGAGTGGCAGTCAGCCCTCCATTTGTTCAGAACCAGGGAAGAGCAAGGACCTGTACGACCTCTCTGAGGTGTGCCCTTGGGAAGTGGAGGAGTTACCCACTCCAACGGAGGGCAAGTCCCAGAAGCATGTTTCCATTGCTCCCACCGAAACTAATACGATCCATGGGAGCAGTGCAAAAAGTGGACACAAGTCTCAACACAAACAAAAAGGGTTAGGCCAATCTCCGTCAAACCGGCGCCGCTCCAGAGATAAGACTGGGGACAGGGATGAAGAGAGGAAACCCAAATCACCTCTTAACCTCAATGCCCACAAAGACACAAGTCCGTGGAACTTCGAGGATCTACCAGTGCAACAAAGGGAGCCTGTAGGACTGTCCCCCGAGAGAACAAGCCGCAAGAAAAGTGTCACTCCCACGGATGGAAATCCCAAGATCATCCTCTCAGACATCTCCAAGTCCACAGGAAGCCTTTTGCAGCCTCCAGCTCTCATGGTGGATATCTGCCCTTGGGATTACGATCCCCCTCTGTCCCCCAACCAGGACAAGACTTGCAGCCCCACACATCATTCAAAGAGAAGAGATTCTTGCTCGAAAAGAAAAGGATCCTGCTCCGCCAAAGACAAAGCTAAGGATAAAGAAGATGACAAACAAACGTCCAAGAGTAAGGACCGGAGAAGCTCCTCAAGTAAACCCTCCGAGAAGCGTCGCACAAGCCAATCATCAGAGGGAGACCAAGTTGCCACAGTGGCATCTGGAAGAAGGAGGAGCTATACTAGAGACTCCGCCATCAGTAAGCGTGCTGACGTTTGCCCCTGGGAGACAGAGGTATTGCCAAGTGCTACCTCAAATGATAAACAGCCTGCAACGACTGAGAACCACACAACTCGAACACCCTCCACTTACCTCAACATGGCTGAAGTTTGTCCATGGGACTTTGATGAGAAGCTGTCAGGGAAAAGTGCATGACACAGCAATCACAAAATTAGACCACTCCAGTAGGTTTTCTAAGATGAAAGTTAAAGGGGTGGTTCATTGCGATTTCACTTTTTTAACGTTAGTTAGTGTGTAATGTTGCTGTTTGAACATAAACAATATCTGCAAAGTTACGAAGCTGACAGTTCAATGCAAACGGAGATATTTTAAAATATATTTTTAAATTCTGGCAGTTTAATGCCTACAAAAATGGCTGGTAGGGACTACAACAACATAAGCAGTAGCATTTACAAATAACAGCGTATCTAAAAGTATGAGACAACAACAACAACAAAAAAAACATAGGCCTACCATTAAAAGCCGTGCTTGCACAGGTTCTGTGTGATCCTCTTCAAGAAAAGTGATCCTTTTTTAGAAAAGAGGCGGTTTAGCCAATCACAACACACTGGGCTAGCTAACCAATCAGAGCCTAATTCTGAGGGAGGGAAGTGATCTAAAAGAAGGAAATGATCAGTGCGTTTTTCAGAGAAGGGACAGGGCGGTGTGGAATAAAGGTAAATTATGAGAAAAATAATGCGTTTTTTAAAAAACGAAGCATTAACACATGTTAGACTGCACCCCATAAACACAATCAATCCTAGAAAAAAAAAAACAGTAAACCACACCCCTTTAAGGCCTGTTCACACCAAGAAAGCTAACTGTAATGATAACTAGCTTCCACACCAACAACAGACAATAATGTGTGCTGCAGTTATATCGTCTGCCACTTTAAATGCTCCTTGATGTTGGGTGGATTAATTTTGGCTGTCAATGTTTTTTTTTATCATTCATCAGCTGAAAAAACATAATTCTAAAAGCAATATTGCTGTGGTGTGGACTTTGCTATTTTCATATATTTAGAACAATTATTAAAACTTTACATTTATAGTTGCCATCCTTGGTGTGAATGGGCCTTTAGCCTTATTTTCACACTTATTTGCTTTAAGGTTTCAATAAGTTTCCATATATACCAAGTAAATCACTTTTTTCAGAAGTTTTCAATTCTTGTTAATGTAAAATGTAAAAGTTTCATCCACAAAAACTGGCTTCCAGTTGAAATAAAATGGATATGGCTTCCAACTGAAATAAAAATATAGTACCTTGCAAAAGTATTCAAACCCCTCTCATTTTCAGTTTCAAGCTTGATATTTTATGTAATTATTTAAATATTTTTATGTGACATTTCTTTCATTATATTTTATTATTTCCTTAAAAAATTCTGAAGGGCAAAAACATAACACAGTGGATGTCCCAGTGGCACTTCTGTTTCAGTTATCAGGAAGTGTTCAGGCAATGCAATGTTCAACCCCTAAATTATACCAACAATCTCTTTGACGAATTAGTTCATAATTTTTTCTCACAAACCTTTCTGGAAATGAATACCGCAGTTTTTCAAATCAGTAAATAAGAGAATTTGTTTTGGGGGTTTGAAGACCTTCACAAGGCACAGTTAAAGAGAGTGGGGTAAGATGAGACACATCCTGTATCTAGGAAACCGCACAGATTTCCACTGTTGTTGCCCAGGAAAAAAGGTAAGTCGATTTGAACTATAGGTATTTAAAACTGGCGTTTTTAAAAACTAACAGAAAACAATCTTTTGTGTAACATTTAAAATATAGCTGTTGTAATGTTTCCATGTGACAACTATCTCCAGTCTCTGCTGTATATTATACATGTTAGTGACTTGATAGATGTAACTGTATATCAATGATTTGGCTAAATAATACAACTAAAACATAGCATATAGCCCTTTTTATTTTATTTTATTTTTTCAAAAAATGGTGGTGGGGAAAATTACTTGCGGGAAAGTTGTGCTTGTAAGAAATCCTATTTCATTGGCCCTATGCTATAAATGTTTTCTTATAATAACAGTTAATAGGAGGCTCATTTTACCCTATTCTTGTCTACATTTTTTAATTAATTGTAAACTGCAAAAATATATAAAAACATTTCTTTAAAACTTATGAAAAACAACATTCACCTCATGCCCACTTGAAGTGTAAGTGATGAATAATTAAGATCTGTCTTTGAAAAATATATCCCTCAAAAACCTTCAATTTACCAAATATATTTAGGGACATTTTTCATATTCATGGGTACTATTTTAGACATGGTCTACAATGTTTTAAACATTAATTTATTTAATCAAAGAGACCCAATGAATGGTAAACTGTACACCAGCAGGTTGCAATGTAAATCAGTTGTTTCATCATTCTTTGTAAAACATTTGTATCAGTAAACTGCATGAATGCGAGTAAACCAAGCTACTTTTTTTTTATCTATGTTGAATATTGACAGAGAATTACAGTTCAAAGCATTTCTTTGATCACTGCATGG
This sequence comes from Sinocyclocheilus rhinocerous, assembly GCF_001515625.1. NCBI lineage: Eukaryota > Metazoa > Chordata > Actinopteri > Cypriniformes > Cyprinidae > Sinocyclocheilus > Sinocyclocheilus rhinocerous. Next base: position 865,544 of record NW_015662161.1, read on the forward strand.
GCACACTTCTCTGTTGCATTGTTGCTGGTACAGTATTGTTTTTTGTTTCCGTTTTACCGAACCCCTTCTGTTCTGTTGTGATTTGTATCAGTATCATCTACTGTCTTAAAGCATAATTAGTGATGTCACCCTATTGATGATTGTTGCATCAATGTATACAAAGTCACATTGGCTCTTGCATGACAGTGAGTAGGTCTGTCTTTTAACTGCACATGAAATTCCAAATCAGCAGGAGTGTTGTGTGTCTATTGAATATCTCAATGCAAAGTTACATTCCTAACTTCAGTATTATGCAGTTGTTATGCTCAATAGCAATCCAAATGGGAAAATTTCTACTGTAAATAGATATTGTCTGCTTCTTTGTGATAACATGTACATACAATACTTCCTGCAATAAACATATTGTGTTCTGATTTTACTGGCCTCATGATCCTCATCATACACTTATGATGAAGTTTTTAAGTAGTCCCCAATGGAATACTTCTCTTGGGTTTGCTTTATGTCTACCGAAGAAAAACAGATTTGGAGAAATTTAGCATTGCATCACTTGCTCACCAATGGATGTGAATGGGTGCCGTCAGAATGAGAGTCCAAACAGCTGATAAAAACATCATAACAATTCACAAGTAATCAACACCACTCCAGTCCATCAATTAACATATTTTGAAGTGAAAAGCAATGCATGTTTGTAAGATACAGATCCATCACTAAGATGTTTACATTTAAATCGCCGCTTCTGGCCATAACAGAGTCCTTAATCCATAATAATGCTTACCCTAGTAAAAAAGTCCACCCTCATTGTCCTCTCACATCAAAATCCACCAACATACTTGTTTAGGACTGTTTATATACATGAACACAAGTTGGAAAGTTAAATTTAAAAACATCTTAATGAAGAACTATTCCTTTAAAATATATCAAGGGAAATAATCACCCTAAAATAGTTTTTTAAAACCCATTTCTAGGATTCATATAAAGCCACAAAATCTCTTATGTGGAAAAGCCCATTCAAAAGTTGCTTTTTTCAATATTTATCTTTAGTTGTCCTAAGCACCTATTTGAATTAAGAAATACAGTATAATCTGTTTTTTTCTAGGCCATCACAAAAAGGCTGCAAAAGAAAATAATCAAAAGTACAGCAACCCAATATCAAACACAGCATCTCCTTTTGTATTCATTTTGAGAAGCACAGAACACATTACACATATTAGCTGGTTATTTTGTCACTGATCAACATTACCCAGTTCACAAAAGATACCCAAGCCCTAATACACCCATGCGTGCATGGAAATGAGCAGCAGAAGACAGTGTGCAAAACACATATGAAATCTTTGTTTGATAAACTGAGGGGTGTGAACAAAATGAGGTAAGTACGGTTTGTGTCGAGTTAAATCAAATAGTAAGACTGCCTCCCTGTGGCCAAACACCAACAGTTCACCGTGTGGCTTAACTGAGCAAGCAGTGCAATGAGAATGTTATATATATATATATATATATATATATA
>NW_015662161.1:870897-921203 GCF_001515625.1 Sinocyclocheilus rhinocerous
TTTTTTGGTGTTTGGCTTAGTGTTATGTTAGAATCATTATTATACTCTTATACCTTTTGTTCTTTAATATTTTGAATTGTTTTTAGCTTTATTTTTTGTTTTTCATTTAAATGTTACGTTTTGAGATTTTGTTGTATGCATTTGTCATTTTGATTTAATCTCTTTATTTTTAAAATGTGTGTATAGGTAGTATTTATAAAGTTTTAGCTTTTAGTTTTGGATCTGTTTTTAGTTGTTTTCATACTAATTGATTGCTTCTGTTGTCCTCATTTGTAAGTCGCTTCGGATAAAAGCGTCTGATAAATGACTAAATAAAATAAATACAATAAAAAATACTATTTTTAATATTTTTTTCCCCTCGTGGGGACCGCAGGCCAGTCCCCACAATGTAAAAAATTTCAGGTTTTACTATCCTTGTGGGGATATGTGTCCCCACAATGTAGCATAAACAAGTACACACACACACACTTCAAAGTCAGATCATGTCAGCATCCTACCTCCTGTAGTTTGTTTCCATGCCTCTAGAGGTCCCGTGTGTTCCCCTTAGCCTTAGTTCTTCCTTGTGTGTCCTTGTTAGCGTTATCCAGGTCACCTGTGCCTTGTTTCCCCCTGTGTATTTAAGTTGTGTATTTTTCCTCTTGTTCCTCACTCGGTTTTTGAGTCTTTGCCCTGTGGGTTTCACCAAGTCCTCCCGAGCTACCCCAAGTAGGTATTCTGAGTTCCCTATCGATACTTCACTCGTATAAGTTCCCTATCGATACTTCGCTCGGCTGCGGTGCTGCACGAACCTATGGCCACGAAGCCCGCCTAAGGGGCGGGGCCATCTGGCTATATAAGCGGCCGCTTCACCATAGGATTCAGATTAATTCTCCTTCAGTGACGACGATCATCTCTTCGCTGTTCTACGAGACTGGAAGCCGCTCGCCATTGACACGCCTCGCTACGGACAGGAGAGCTGATTCAGAAACCTGCACCGCTCTGCTGATCTCGCTCCGCATTTCCAGCCCGAGCCGCTTTCAGCGTCCGCGCAGCTCTCAGCTCGTCCCCTGCTGCTATCCAGTGAGTTCTAAAAAAGCACATTTCTAAAGAGCAAATTTCTAGCGACGTTGTTGCAAATGTCACATACTACGGCTATGTGTAGTAAATGCCGCTCCATCTGAAAGCACGTTCTGGAGATTTACTACTAATCACAGAACCGGCTTTACTGACGAGATGCGCATGAAATCGCATTCGATTATTTGCACAGCCCTATCTCTACTACTAGTTTTTGTGTATTCAATACTAGCCTTTTTCTGCAGCGCTACACGGACCTGTTCTGTTTTCTGACTTTTTAGGTTTGACCACCCCAGCTAAGTCGGGGCCTCCTGCTCTTGATTTTTGTTTCTGCGGAAACCCCTCTTGTATGCTTCTGCTCTGAGGAGCAGTAAGCTCTGTACGCATGAATGGTTATTGGGTCCCGCTATTTCTTCAGATTCTATCAGGTCAGGTTATACGGCACCCACACTCTCTATCGAGATAGAGAGCATGAGACCGTGTCCAGTTGCACCAGTGGACTGTCTCTTATTGGACCCTGCTGGGTTACCCCTTCTAATCTAGCACCTCCTTCTAGTCAAGCTGAGAAGTGCTCCCCTCACTGTGAGGGTTAGCTCTGAGTCGCTCCCAGTATGTGCTGTAAGGGCCCGTCTTAGCTTGAGAGCCGAGAGCGCTGCTCCCGAAAAACCCTATTTGCAACGAACTGAGTGTTAGGCCCGTCTCTGTCGCCTCCTTGGCCAGTTGCCTTTATTTTGGGACCCTGTTGTTCCCTGTAGAAATGTATGATCCCCTTCCAGCAGGATCCTATTTTTGATGTCCCATTTGCGATCTATCTGCTCCCCGGACATGGCTGTGCTCCCCTCACTGCTGGAGGGTCCCTTTGAGCTCGCTGGTCCTGGGCAGACTGGGTGAGTCCTTCTCTCGACTTCAGAGTTACATTCTCTGACCCTGGGCTATTGATCGCTTCGGTCAAACTGGGTTCCTCTCTCTCCTCGTTAGGGGTTGAACCCTCCGCTGTTGAGCTCCGTGGCAGTGACATCAGGTAGTTGGGCCGCTTGCTGCTTGCCTGATTAGCTGCCTCTATTTGGGTCAAGCCAGGCAGTGCTCCCCTCACCTTGGAGGGTTGTATTTGAGCCTGCCGCTCCCGATTGAGCGTCTGTGGACTTCTCTCATCGAGTCCTCAGCTCGTTTGAGCTCCATTGAGTAGCAGCCTCAGGTTGTTAGGCCTCTCGCCGCCTCCCTGTAGAGCTGCTCTCCTTGTGGGTTGAGCTTAGCAGTACCCTTGGGGGTTTCATATGAGCACGCCCCTCGATCTGAGCGTCCGAGTCCCCCTTCTATTTTTGAAGTTGGGCCTCCACTCCTTTTGGCATGATTGCTCCGGATAGCAATCATGCCAGGCGGCTGGGCCATCTCCTGCCTCCCTGGCGGGTTGCTTGTTAAGTGAGCTAGCTGTGCTCCCCCCACCATGAAGGGCCTCTTGCAAGCACGCCACTCTCTTCTGGGCATCTGTGAGCAGATGCTTCGGAGTCTGTTCTGTGAGCTTGCCACAGTCACGTAGGGCTCCGAGGCTGGTTTAATACAGCTTTGGTTATCCCTTAAGCAACAGTGTTTCTAAATCCATGCTATGGTAAGTGCACATGCTGAGCTTCTGTGCACTTTCTAAAATCCACATTATGGAAAGTGTGCACGCTAAGCATTCTGCGCACTTTCTAAAATCCTTTTATGGTAAGGGTTACGCGATGTCAGCCTCGTTCCCTTTCTCTGAGTTGGTTTAGGCCCCGGTTCTCGCCTTGGGCTCCACTCAACTTATGTATCTCTGTTGATACATTTCTGAGCAGGGTGTTGCTACCAAAGATCTGTCGAGTCAGTTATTTGAGCAGGTTTATTCAGAACTGGCGGTACTCTCCCTGGGTGGTAGGCCAGGGTCTGGTTTGGTTTTTAGACACCTAGCCGTATCCCCTTAAAGGAATCTCTTTCTTCTGATTCCAAGCCTTGAGCTCTGCCCTAGGCTTGGGCTTCCTAGCCCAGCCCTTAACAGGTAAGTTCCTTTAGGGTATATAATGGACTGGAGTCATGTGGAATCGATTACTTGTGTATTATTCTGATGTTTTAATCCGTTTTTTTAACTCTGACTATTATTTGAACTCTGCACCCATTCACTGCAGATGATCCATTAGTGATGTAATGCTACATTTCTCCAGCCCATTCAGATGAAGAAACAAATGCATCTACATGATGGCCTGAGGGTACTTTTTCATCAAATGTTTCTTTTTGAGTGTCACTGAAATACACCAGTGCTAAATACAAGTCATAAATCACTTTAGATTTGCAATGTTGTAACTCTTGAAATACATTTGACTGACACAACAAAACAATATTAAAAGTTATATAATTATGTAACATTTTAAAATGTTTAAACATTGAAAGATACACTGTGTAATAGTGTTATGTAAAGGTACAGTAAGCAATTTCTGAGAAACGCTGTTGATATTTGAAATCACCAAAACAAACATGCCCCTGACCAAAAACATCACACCCCTATCTTGTTAGCTCCGCCCATACTTGTGATTGGCCACAATGTGTGTTTTGGTGCTCAGTCCCATTCACTTTCAACAGCACTTCTCAGAAATCACTTACTGTACCTTTAAGTTCTATGACGTCATAAAGAGCCTCAGAAGCATTTAGAACATTTAGAAGATGTGAGTGGATGTACCTGTGGAAGATGCAGTTCTCTGTAGAAAAGGCTACAGTTTCACGTGCCGACCTCTCGGCCTCAAGCTCGTTTAGTCGGTAGTAGTTGCCCCCCTGCTGAGCTGTGGTGGTCTGTGGGTGTGCAGAGGATCGTGCGGAGTCATAACAAAGACTATAGAAATACAAAGTTGGTTCATTCCTATACTTATGAATGGGAGAAACTGCAACGTGCAATATGGAGGAAGAGTCCCGCCTTCTAAATGAAAGAGCCAATCGCTGATTGGTAAAGTTATTGCGTCACTGCAGTGGTCGTTAGAATCTCCGGTTCCCATAGAAACCTGAGGCTAGACCAGCCAATGTGCATGCGCAGTCATAAGCGCGTTATATCTGTGCATGCGCATTGGCTGGTCTGGCCTGAAAAATAAGCTTTGTAAACTCTATTTGAGCATTAGAAACAACATTCAAGGGGCAGTTCATTTCAGATTTTGTTGCTGATGTGAAATATGCAATTTAATTGTGAGTTCATAGGGCAGTTTTTGAGATCTCAGGATTCCCCTATTCATTTAGATAGGACTTGGTCTTGTTTGAGCTGCCCGGAGGCGTTGCAAATATGGCCGCTGAGTGAACAGACTTTCCTTGAAAGGGACTTTATTAGTAGTAACTGATTGATGTGATGTAGTGTGTTGTGTGGTGGGGGGTGTGCGTGATTGACAAACAAGGGCGAGGTGGTTATTCTCTCCTGTCAAATGAACTTTAATTGATTATGGCAACCGGACCCGACCCCGCCCATCACAATTAATAGCTGTTCATCACTGTTTGCACCTGCTATAAACCATATTTATTTGAAATAGAAACAAAAAGCGTACCTAAAATTCTGTCAAGATATTGAAAAAAAGTTTTTGTTTTTTTTCAAATGACACTTGACATGTAGGCTAATAAACTCTGCTGAAACTATGTGTTGTCTTGATTTAAACACTTCATAGTCATGGTATAAGATGCTTAAAAACAGCAAGATGCAGTAGTCTTCAGTCTGCATGCTTACATTAAAGATAGGCTACTGATAAATACACAAATGTTCCTCGGATTTGATTGCACTCCTGCGAACTGTAGACAGACCATTGACATTCAAAGATATGAAAATAAACGGCTTTTAATGAAAATAAACATTGAAGCTTTTTATGATCTTTGTAATCTTTATTTTGGAAGAAAGCTGCATTTACAAAATGAAACGTTGTACAAACTGCGCAAAAATAATGACACAGGCTATGCCTGAAAAAGTCTATAGTAAGCTACTTACAGCATTTCCAGTGTCTACAATGCTTACTAACATCCCAGACGTTCTCTAGGATATTATCAGTTAAAAAACAGTGTTGAATATGGTAGGCTAATTAACGCCAGAACAGGGTCGCAAAAATTATATTTTCAGCCATCACTCAGTAATGTTAGTCGGTTTGTAGTTATTAATCAATTTCAAAGTTCCATAAATGAAATACAAATAGAGATTGCTTTTAATAATAATAGGGTTAACTGGTAAATGTCCACGCAGAGCGCGTTCCTGTGTTGGTCCCTTCTGTTTTTATTTATTTAATTATGTATTTACATACACAACATATTTGGCCGATGCATTAATGTCTATAATAGCGGATTTTAATATGCAAAGACAACGAAATCGCACCTGTGAGAAGAAGCTGCTGCTGAGGGGAAGCCGCTGAGTCGCTGACATACAACTTCTGACATCAATATTTGCATCAGCATTTGCATATTTGCGTCCATCAATCACAATGACCGAGATGTGAGCGTTTACTCTGGGAAGAGAGACAAAGGAATTCGAGAGAGCGATTGATCGGCAGCTCGACCATAAAATATTAAGAATAATTGGAAAAAGGCAAAGACACAAACAAACTTTTGGGCTTATATGAAGTTGTCGTGCTGATCTTGTAAAGAGTTTATTGCGCTTTTGAGAAATATGGTCGATGGAGAAAACGAAGTGGCACCCTTGCCTCGACACAGATTCAGGGATTTTTTGCTTCGAGAACAGACACGGCAAAACGATGCCAAGTAAGTGCTTCTAGATTCCTCCGTGTTGTCGAATGGCTCAAAATTGAAATCCTTATATATTTTTATATTGTTGTGTTCAAAAACAATGTGCTAACTGTATTATATAACTCCAATGTGATGAAGTGCAGAAATAGAAAATCAGAGCATCACATTTTAAGAAGTATTTATGAGAGATAACAATCATTCCTATTGTTTAAGCAGTTGGCTAATTCTGTGCTTGGCCGTACAGGGTGCAGGTTGACTTCTATGTCAAAGAGAATAGTTTCAAAGAACGCCTGCAGTTTTACTTCATCAAAAACCAACGATCCAGTATGTCTCAGATTTATTTCTCTTTACACTTTATTTTCCTGTTAAATTCTCAGATCTTAAAATTATGTTTCTTGTTTCCATAATACAAGGAATTCAAAACATAATAAAAATATATTTTTAAAGAACATTGTTTAATTTCACACTGGTCTAAAATTAAATGCAGTTATAAATAATATTTTAAAATGTGTGTTTTGTTCCATATTTATGTTCCAAAAATCTCACTTGTTGAGTGCATGTGATCACATGCTTTATTTATTACCCGTGTCTAAAATGGTTTATAAACACTGTTTTTGTATTATTCAGGTCTCAGGGTGCGAGTGTTTTATCTTTCGCTCGAGGTGTTAAGCTGCATTTTGTATATATCCAGAGTGCTGAAGGACTCAAGTGAAGCTGAATATAAATGGTATTTTTTTTTTATTGTTGTAATTTCTTGTCTCTAATTCCTTATACACAGTCTGAAGGACAATACAATAAAACATCTGGCCCAAGTTGAATGAGTTATGTAAAACAAAACTAGAAAAGAAATACATTGCCTCATTATATAAAAGTAACTTCTGATATTCCGATTACTACATTTTTCTAATGACTTAAAAATGACTGTTCCATATTGATATTTGATATTTCATCTCTCCTCATAGCTTGGACGTCTCATGCAAAAATTATACCCTGTTTGAAATCAACTGGTATGTAGTTCCAATGAACTATAAACAGAAATTTAATATAAAATTGCTCTGATTTATTCGTTTGCACCATTTTAATAACCCTGTATTGTTACCAGGGCCTCAATTATTTGGGTTCACCGATGTCCCATACTTTGGCATGCACAGGTAGTCTTGCAGATAAATCTTGTAATATCCAACCATTTCTGACTTTTCTGAGTATTTTTGGATTATTTTGTGCAAGGTTTGTGTTATGGAACCGATATAAGGTTATTAATAATCATTAGAATATTCATTGGTGTTTGGTGTATGTATTTAAGAGTTATTTTCTTTAGGTGTCTGTTGCAGTCATATGTTTATTCATAAGAATCCTGCTGACATATCTACGATACAAGGTATGATTTTTCTATTTTATTTATTTATTATTATTTTTGTATTTTCTAAGCTTTGTCTCAGATGTTAGTTTACAAGAAGCATTATCTGAATGACCCTGAAACCATGGTGCAAAATTAACAAGTAATACAGGCAACGTAATGATATATTTTCCATGCAAGTATATTGATAACATCTGTGATCATTCTGTTTGTTTGTGCTCTCTCTAATGATCTAGGGAAACATATGGCAGCAGGTACTTCAAATAGCGTTCATCTTGGAAATGATTGACACTGTGCCCTTTGTGATTGGAGTAAGTATATAATTGAAAAACTGTTGACACAAACAATTGACACTAATAGTGCCGTGATGTTGGTACTGCCACATCTAAACACAGTTCTTTCCGATCTAAAGATTATATAAAGATCGATTTAAGGCATAATCCATTAATATGTTCATCTGGTCTTCTTTTATTATCAGTGTTTGCTAAAGCAATGATATCTTGTACTTAAGCTTATGCATAGGGTTAGAGATTTTCCTAAATATTAACTATCCAGAAACCAGAATATCATGAAGACTCCTTTTGACTTGGGCTTATAATTAATCACCTAGAATACAACATAGCAACACCCTAGCAACCACCAGAACACCCTAGCAACGACATAGCAACTCCCTGGCAACTATCCTGCCTGAACAACCTAGTAACCACATAATAAGGCCCTGACAACCACCCAGACTACCCTAGCAACTGCATAGCAACACCCCGGTAACCACTCTGAACAACCTAGGAACCACTAAACAACTCCATGGCAACTACCCTAAATGCCTTAGCAACCAAATAGTAATACCCTGGCAACCACCCAGACCATGCTAGCAACCACATAGCAACACCTTGGCAACCATTCTGCCTGAACAGCCTAGCATCCACAAAGCAATGCCCTGGCAACCACCAGGAACACCCTAGCAACCACATAGCAATGCCCTGGCAACTGCCCAGAACACCCTAGCAACCACAAGCAACTACCCTGCCTGAACAACCTAGCAACCACATAGCAACACCTTGGCAACCATTCTGCCTGAACAGCCTAGCATCCACAAAGCAATGCCCTGGCAACCACCGGGAAGATCCTAGCAACCACATAGCAATGCCCTGGCAACTGCCCAGAACACCCTAGCAACCATAAGCAACTCCCTGGCAACTACCCTGCCTGAACAACCTAGCAACCACATAGCAATGCTCTGGCAACCATCCTGAACAGCCTAGCATCCACATAGCAATGCCCTGGCAACCACATACTGTAGCAATGCCCTGGCAACTGCCCAGAACACCCTAGCAACCATAAGCAACTACCCTGTCTGAACAACCTAACAACCACATAGCAACACCCTGGCAACCAACCCATAAAACCCTAGAAAACACAGAGCAATGCCCTAGCAACTACTCTGAACACTCTAACAACCACACACAACTCCCTGGCAACTACCCTGCCTGAACATCCTAGCAACCAACTAGTAATGCCCTGGCAACCCCCAAGACTGTCCTAGCAACCACACAGCAATGCCCTGGCTATTTATACTGAATATATGAAACATTAAAGACAAAAATGATTTTGTACTGTGGGATGTTTTGAGTTAATTGAATTCCCTATGTATAATAACCTTGTTAAAGCTCATCTATGTTCTTCCAAACTTACTTTGACTGAGCACTGTGAAGTGTTTTTACATATAATATAATTTCTTATCAGTGTTATCACTGTCAGACTTCCAAAATCCTGCATATCTTGAATTAAGATTATAGTAATTTAATTTTACAGTAATTTAATTAGTCACCATGAAATCAGAGTTTAACACTTCATTTTACTTTGAGACTATTCTGATTGTTGATTTTTACATTTTCAGCACTGGAACGCATTTTTATCACTCACCATGGAGGCAACTTTCAGACAAGCTTTCAGCGGCAATGTGAATTGATGTAATTGGCAGATGTGCTGCGCTGCAAATTAAACAAGAGAACCCATCAAAAGCATTAGAATAGCATTGCATTACTAAATGGCCTTTGCATGGCAGGAGGCATTGTGCACATCAAAAACAGGCAAAGCAGCAAATTAATATTATCCAGCATATAGCTTTTTGCAGAAAATATTCAGATTTAATCTTCTTTATAATCGTTAACATTTTCTCAGTAACTGTAATGGATTACAGTTACATTTATTTTGTAATTAAATTATGTAAAGCCGTTACATGTAACTAGTTACTACCCAACACTGTTTTTTATGGATTACATTTGTATTTTGGTGAAATGCTTCAGTTTTTTCAAAAAATGTAATGGTTGCTCTTTGTTGTAACAGATTTTTTATTGTCCTTTCCGAAACCTCTTCATTCCTGTGTTTCTGAACTGCTGGCTGGCAAAACGTGCTTTGGAAAACATGGTTGTGAGTATATATTTGGAAGAAAGTATCAAAAATTAATATATATCTAAAGTTAAAACTGTAGATGGCACAGTCCAATAGGTCAACTCAATCGGACATAATAACGTCATTATCACATGGCGCAGCTGATTGGTTCTCTTTTGTATCAGCAGCCAATGAGATTGCTGCTCAACATTCAAATACTTGGCTAGTGCTTGCTGTAGCAGTTGCAGCGTGCTTCATTAACCCTCCACCTCCCCCAGCTCCACCTGTGTAGATCTGCTATAGAGTGATCATGTATGCTATATATGGAGGTTATTTCATATATGTTATATGTGCAGCAGCAGTATTTCCTACATGCTCATAGCAGCATGTTGTGGATGTATTGGCAGTAGTAAGTCTCTGTACTTGCTCTGCAGCAGCAGCAGCATAGCAGATCTATTCTACCAAGACTAAACACATTAACATTGCCATGTACATTACCATGCTAAAACCTGTGAGAGTTGTCATAACAGAAATATATTGACATATTTTTCTCTGTGGCTTTCAGAATGATCTTCATCGTGCTATTCACCGGACACAGTCAGCCATGTTCAATCAGCTCCTCATCCTCATCTCCACCATCATCTGCCTCATTTTCACTTTGTGAGTCAGCCAAATATCCACTCACATATAAGCAACACACAAATTCGACCCTAAACTGCTTGTCAGACAGGATTTCCCAACAACTGTGTCTCCTAGTCTTAATCAGTGTTCGCTTTCGTTTGGCTTAGACTGCAGTATTAGCCACGCAGCATGATCAGGGTCAGAAACAGATTGAACTCCAGCTCATTTTCTGTGGTTTCTGCTTTTAGAGGGAGAAGCACTTACTCACCACAAATGTACTTGTCCATCCATGCTCACATCCTTATTAATCCCTGGTGTGTTGCCATGCTAATTGTAAAATAGAGTGGCTCTAAAAAGTGTTTGGACATTTAAAGAATACATTACACAAACATAGGCATCCAGGGGTGTTGCAATTGAGGGGAAAAGGGGGAAGAAATGCATAGGGCCCAGAGCCTGAGAGGGGCCCCAACTTTGCAAATGGTTACAGAGAAAAACTAGGCTTCATACACTTATAGGGATAGTTCACACAAAAATACAAATTCTGTCATCAATTACTCACGCTCATGTCATTCCAAACCTGTGTCATCTTCGTTCATCTTCGGAACACAAATTAAGATATTTTTGACGAAATCCGAGAACTCTCTGACCCTCCATATACAGCAAGAGTCCTACCATGGTCAAGTCACAGATACATAGTAAGGACATGTTAAAATGCTCCATCTGACATCAGTGGTTTAACCGTAATTTTATGAAGCTACGAGAAGCATCACGCACATACCACATCGTGGTAGGGTGACATGGAGGAGAAGAATTGTTTAATAAATTAGTTATTTTTGTTTTATTTTGCGCACAAAAAGTATTCTCGTAGCTTCATAAAATTACGGTTGAACCACCGATGTCACATTGACCAGTTTTTTTTACTACATTTCTGTGCCTTGACTGTGATAGGACCCTTGCTTTCTATGCAGGGTCAGAGAGCTCTCGGATTTCATCAAAAATATCTTAATTTGTGTTCCAAAGATGAACGAAGGTCTTACGGGTTTGGAACAACATGAGGGTGAGTAATTAATGACAGAATTTTCATTTTTGGGTGAACTATCCATTTAACGACTGAGGATCACACAATACCAGTTTTTTTAAGTCATTCTGAACACAGTAACTCATGGAGAAACATTATTTGCCCTAAACTTAGGCCATTTACACCTGGTATTAAGATGGGTTTTTGTCAATCTGATTACAAGTGTACAACGCTAAATACAGGTGTAAACCGGGTCTGAAAATCTCAGTATCCCTCTATTAAGCTTAACATTAAGCAAGCTAGTCTGGTATTGATGTAAAATGGCATCATGCAAGGTCAGAAATACCACCAAAATAAAATAATAATAATAATAATAAACTGCCCCTGTATGAATTCTTCAAATTTTTTGTATTTATAACATTTAGAGTTAAACAATATCATACAAGCAAGAGTGCTATTTTCTAGAATAGAAACACATTTTGCACTTTGCAAATGTGATATTCGTTTTAGATGACAGTTGAATACACTATAAATTAATTATATTAAATTTACTATTGTTAGATACAACATTGTTAATTTGGACTCTTTTTGCTCTAATTTGCCAGCAAAAATAGTTCCAAACTAAGCAAAATAGTTGTGTCTCTCAGCAACACATAGTGGAGTTTTGTTTTTGAATGATTCATTTCTTTTGAGCAAATGATTTAATGACCCATTCGTAAAGACGTAAAGTTTGAACGAATTGGTTGAATGAATGATTCTATGATTAAATTAAGACTTGCTGCCACCTACTGGCTGTTTAGATTCGTATGTACAGGTAATAGTGTAATTTCATTTTCTATTTCTATTCATTTTTTTTTTAAATATATACTTAAAATTATATATTTAGAACATTAATCTCATACAATTATTAATGGAATTGTAATTGATGTGTAAATGGATTTTGATAAATGATAATAAGGATTTTCTTCATACTGATTTCATTTATTTGGTATAATAGCCCTATATTGTATAGTGATAATTAGAGTATATTAAGTAATTAAAAAGAGAGAGGTGTCCTTTTTAGGTTAGTGGTACAGTAATACTGATGTAATGAAGTCACTGTATGTTTGTAAGTAATTTACAACGACTTTGAATGCGGCTCAGCCAATCAGAATCAAGGACCAGAACTATCCTTTTTATAACATGATTTTCTGTGAAAATCTGACTTTCAGCAACTAGTGTCGGCACTAAAATAACTGGGCAAAATGTGCATATTGTATTCCAGCCTTAAACCACAATTTAAATATTTGTCTGAATGTTTAAAAATAAGACAAAAAGTATGGGAACTGTTTGAACTTGAGGAGAACTAATGTCATGCATCCACTAAAAATCACCAAAACACCAGTTGGTTCGTTCAGAGAAAAGCTCTAGCATAATTGTTTTTCAGATAACATATCTGCAGATTATCTGCTGTAGACCTCAGCAACATTAACTTTCTTTTTGTTGTCAACATATTGGAGGTTTTTCTTTTATCTCAGGACTAAAGCAATATACTAATTGCTCTGTGGTCAAGTGTTCATCATTAGAAATCCACAGACAGCACTACACGATCACCATTACACTGCCAGTAAGTGCATCTCAACGCTTTTAGAGGAGATTTTCACAAGCTGTTTGCTCATAGACTTGGTGTCATTTCGAGGGCTAATGCAGACAGAGAGTCGGAGCAAAAGATCTTTGTCATTTCCTAATCGCATCACTTCATTATGACCATTTGCCATATAAGTCAATGTGTGATGGTTTTACCCAGAAATGGAGCATGCATATCTCACGTCTCTTCATAAACAAATATTTCTGCATATATGCATATACAAATATTTTTGTGCATCATGCATGTAATATATAACATGGTCAGTTTACATGCATTATGGCCATCATGCTGATTTTATGCTGCTTTTGTCAGCATTTACTGATTTTGTCTCTGTGCAAAGTTCATAAATAACTTTGAAACATCATATTGAATTGAGTGATTCATTTTAAACTCTACATATGTGACCCTGGACCACAAAACCAATGACTGGGTCGATTTTTTCGAAATTGAGATGTATACATCATCTGAAAGCTGAATAATTAAGCTTTCCATTGATGCATGGTTTGTTAGGATAGGACAATATTTGGCCGAGATACAACTATTTGAATATCTGGAATCTGAGGGTGCAAAAAAAAATAAAAATAGAGAAAATCACCTTTAAAGTTGTCCAAATGAAGTTCTTAGCAATGCATATTACTAATCAAAAATTCAATCATGAATAGAGAAAATAAAGAACAGTATATCCATATGAAATCATGAGAGGTCAACAGTGGCATTGCTTTTCATTAACGACTTGCTAAAATCATACTAATGAAAAGCAAATCCATGATCAAGATTGATCAAAATTGCATCATTCAAGAATATGCAGAATATGCACAGCGAAATGAAAATGTTGTATTGCAGGACTGTGTTGCAGTGAAAGTTTCAATTCTCTTCCATAAGGAGTACAATTTGTAAACATATAAGACATTAATACATATATTACTGTAGTATACAGTCTCTCATTTGCTGCAGACCTAACATGGACTCCTTTGTGTTGTCTGCTTTTGTTAATTTGTTCCTCCTTTCTCCAGCATTTGTGGTGTTGAGCACTTGCAGCGTGCTGGAAAAAAAGTCACAGTTTTTGACTCTTTCTACTTCTGCATCGTGACATTCTCTACAGTGGGGTTTGGAGATGTCCTTCCTGATGTCTGGCCCTCCAAGTTGCTGGTTGTTATTATGATATTTGTGGCTTTAGTAGTCCTGCCTATCCAGGTAAGCTTGCCTTGATACTAAACTCTAAAACAGCAATGGATAACAACCATTGTAGACCATATATAGCATGATATACTATGGAAAAATGGATTTAATGGATAAAGCCACATTTATTCTCACTTTATTATTAAAGTAAGAGCAGTCATAACTTGTAACTTGAATGTTTTTACTTTTAAATTTTAAAGGGTTAGTTCACCCAAAAATGGCTTCAAAATGTTTATACACTTAATACCTAAATCCCATGAGGGATGTCTCGGAAGAACTATAATCTGCAGCCACTGTCACTGCAATGTCATTAAAGAATGAGAGCTAATGCAGTGCATTATGGTGTTAGTTTGAGGAGCTGGCCTACTTGTGGATGGAGCGGCAGAAGTCAGGAGGAGATTACAGCAAGCAAAGAGCAGAAACCGAGAGACACGTGGTGCTGTGTGTCAGTTCAGTCAAAATCGACCTGCTGATGGATTTCCTAAATGAGTTTTATGCTCACCCCATACTTCAGGTACATAACAAAAATAAAATATAGCTGCAAGCAGCAATTATCAGGGTTCAGGCACTTTAAGGCCTTCATGCGCAATTGTAAAACGATATTGCGTATTATTTAGCAAGCTTGTAACCACCTAAATCAGCAATGAAAAAGACCAATTTCAGCAAAATCATGTCATTTGCCATATAAATACAGCATTTTTCACTTTTATATAACAGTTATAATGCCACCTATGGACCGATCTCCATAAAATGTTGCATGCTTCTATAGAATCATATATTGCATGTGCTTAGCTGATTTCGTGAATTGAGTTTTCGTTTAGGATTTAAAGGATTTTGTGTACAATTGGCTATGCCTATATTCTAAATGATCTGGTTATAGCTATCCAAAGGCTAAATTTCTAAAGTATTGACCTAGAGAGTCTAAAGAGTAGTTCACAAAAGTAGTTGTTGTTTTTTTTATCTCAAATATTTAACCAGCTGATTTCGTGAATTGAGTTTTCGTTTCAGGATTTAAAGGATTTTGTGTACAATTGGCTATGCCTATATTCTAAATAATCTGGTTATAGCTATCCAAAGGCTAAATTTCTAAAGTATTGACCTAGAGAGTCTAGAGAGTAGTTCACAAAAGTAGTTGTTGTTTTTTTTATCTCAAATATTTAACTGATTGACAGCAGTGGTTCCAGAGGCAAAGTTGTTCAAAATGAGGAGAGCTATCATATGGTATGAGTATTGTGTGTATGTGTGAAACACCTCATGATTACAGTAGCAATCACAAGATACACAAATGTCCTGACATACAGTAATGGCATTTAGGACAAAGACACGGCATGACAGCTTTCAAGTCGATTGGACAAAGGATGGTGTAGTTATAGCCATTTTTATGTTTTTCTATTTTATAGCAGCACCAAGTGGCCAATCGCCATGAACCAATACTTATGAGAACCTAATTTGGTAAATAACTCATTCTGTTCAAGAGTTTTTAGTAAAAGTAGCCCCGCCCACTTTGTACATTTTAGCCCCCCCCCTAGCGAAAATGAATGGAAAATTCATTTTTTTCTACTAACTTTTGATATTCGAACTCCAGAGAATCTTTCAGCCCTGGTTTGGTTCCAATTGGGCAAAAAACCTAGGACTAGTTTGCAAAAGTAGGTTTTGTGAAAAATTCAAAATGGCAGAAATTTTTTCAAACTTCATTTATTCTGTCTGTTTGCCGCTGTTGTCTTCCAGGAGTACTATGTCATCATCCTTTGCCCAGCAGAGCAGGATGCGGCGGTGAGACGGGTGCTGCGGATCCCGATGTGGTCACACAGAGTCATATATCTGCAGGGCTCTGCTCTCAAAGATCAAGATCTGGTCAGAGCAAAGTGAGTTGGAAGACATTTATGTTTATCTGCTGCGATATCTTGAGCCTTTTTAACACATCCCACATATACACTGGGCTTCTGCTGTGCAACTGCTGCCATATATAGAAAATACCAAGCTTTCTGGGTTAACAAGCTGAGTATTTCTTTTAAAAACAGACATAAATTATAAATGATCATATTTGAATTTTTTTGTTGAGTGGGCAGTCGAGAGATATATTTCAAACTTGATCTAATTTTCATTGGGAATCACATTTACATGGAACAGAGCCCAAATGCCAAAGTGTTGCCTTAAAGGATTTAATCATCCAAAAAAATAAAAATTAAAAATCTAATCAGTATTTTTGAGATAAAGATTGTGTTAGATATCAAGACTTAAATACATTTTTCTGACACTGTAGCAAAACTGGGTTAATCATTATTTAACAGTGTCCTTGTTACAGTGTAATTGTACATTTAACCCATACAGAAAACATATATTTTTAATATATTTAAAATATTTAAAAAATTGCCAAAATATTTTAGCTAAAATATGTTCCAAAATATATTTATGCACATATATTTTCAAATATATTTTAGATTTTTAAATATGTTTTTGGCCATTTTTGTGTATTTTTAAAAATGTATTTTAACAATATAAATATATATTCCCTCCGTATATTTCAATTAAAAAAAAGTACATTCACATGTCACATATGAAGAAAAAGCATAGAACACATTTTGATAAAAATCAGCAAGGAACGTACTTTATAATGTTCCATTTTTTTTTACAATGTACTGTATATATTTTTGGAAAATATTTTGGAATATGAAGATTGAAACTAAATATATTTTCAATTTCACAAATATATTTAATTGAGATCCACTGCTTATAACATATATTTAGCATGCATTTTGGCCAGGAAAAAAAAAAAGTTGCCTGTAAGTATGCATAATTTACTGTTATTACTATAGTACATATAGTACATGCAACGTGTAACAAAGACACTGCAAAATAAAGAGTTACTCAAAATCGTTTATAAAGCTAACTAAATTGAAAAGGTTTACATTTTAAACAATTAAAGAAATGCCAATGGTATAAGAAACTTAATGCAAGATATTCTCTGAAAACAAGTCTTTTCACACAGGCTGGGTAATGCTGAGGCTTGTTTCATTCTGACCTGCCGCTGTGAGGCTGACCGCAATGCAGCAGTATGTATTACTGAGATTTTTCATCAAAAAGTGAAGAAATGCAAAATTATGATTAAAACATTTAAAGCATTATTGTTAAAGGAGTCATATACTGCCTTTTCTTTTTATTTTGTACTGTTCTTTGTGGTCCACTTATAATGTTATTAAGATTTTTACATCAAAAAACATAATTCAGAAGTAGTTGACCCCCCTCATTATAACGCTCTGTTTGAATAGGCATGGCAGATTGTGGACTCTGAAGTAAATGTCCAGAAGAATAAGCTATGATTGGCTTGTGTATGTTTGACAGCTTACATCCTTCATAGATGGACGTTGCTGTGATTTAGGTTAAAAACGCATAAATACTCGGTACATGTCAAACAATCTGTAATAACAGACGAAGCAATAGTGATCACGTAATAAAAACACACACTTACTCACACTTGTGTGGTGTGACATTACTGTCGGATCCAATATAGTCGGTACAGCATCGTCTTTTAGTTTCAATCTTTATGAAAGTCCTGCCTTATTTGTAAACGAATCTGCAGTAAAATGAAGTGAACAAAGTCCTTACTGACGTGGTCTGGAACTTCTTTAAAAATGAAGTTCATTAAATAAAGTTTATCGATTTTTTTTTTCTGCGTATACCTGTGTTTGCCGCTCTTATCATTTACCTACTACGTGTGCGAATCAGTGGGCGGGGCTAAACAGGCAGTGATGTAGAAGCAGGTGTTGATCATCTTCTGCGGAGGCGGTGTTTATCCACACTATTACGTCATAAATTGGCACATTCCATAAGCTGTCGTTTTGGCAGACAGACTTCAGTGTAAGCTATTTTTAGTCTAACGAAAAAGTTTTGAGTTCTGAAACTTACAGGATGTTTTTATAGCACAATGACCTCTTATATGTCAAAAGATCAAGGGAATTTTGATTTCTCAGTTCATGACCCCTTTAAGTCATCAGTGAAGGGATGGGAAATGAATATAGAATGGTTTTTTTAGAGCTATATTTATGATAATTTCTATGAATATTCCACTTTTAATAACTTATTTGTTTCTTCTCAGGATCACCAGACCATCCTGAGGGCTTTTGCAGTGAAGGACTTTGCTCCAAGCTGCACTCTTTTTGTTCAGATTCTCAAACCAGAAAACAAATTTCATGTGAAATTTGCAGGTACTGTTAAATCAGTCTTTGTAGGTGATTCCAGAACATTTCAAACAATGTACGAATGCAGCGAAAGACATTGACACAGATATTTCTCAACACAGCTGTACTGCTATTTCACCCTTCAGATCATATTGTTTGTGAGGAAGAGTTTAAATACGCTATGCTGGCCCTGAAACAATCTGTAATAACAGACGAAGCAATAGTGATCACGTAATAAAAACACACACTTACTCACACTTGTGTGGTGTGACATTACTGTCGGATCCAATATAGTCAGTACAGCATCGTCTTTTAGTTTCAATCTTTATGAAAGTCCTGCCTTATTTGTAAATGAATCTGCAGTAAAATGAAGTGAACAAAGTCCTTACTGACGTGGTCTGGAACTTCTTTAAAAATGAAGTTCATTAAATAAAGTTTATCGATTTTTTTTTTCTGCGTATACCTGTGTTTGCCGCTCTTGTCATTTACCTACTACGTGTGCGAATCAGTGGGCGGGGCTAAACAGGCAGTGATGTAGAAGCAGGTGTTGATCATCTTCTGCGGAGGCGGTGTTTATCCACACTATTACGTCATAAATTGGCACATTCCATAAGCTGTCGTTTTGGCAGACAGACTTCAGTGTAAGCTATTTTTAGTCTAACGAAAAAGTTTTGAGTTCTGAAACTTACAGGATGTTTTTATAGCACAATGACCTCTTATATGTCAAAAGATCAAGGGAATTTTGATTTCTCAGTTCATGACCCCTTTAAGTCATCAGTGAAGGGATGGGACATGAATATAGAATGGTTTTTTTAGAGCTATATTTATGATAATTTCTATGAATATTCCACTTTTAATAACTTATTTGTTTCTTCTCAGGATCACCAGACCATCCTGAGGGCTTTTGCAGTGAAGGACTTTGCTCCAAGCTGCACTCTTTTTGTTCAGATTCTCAAACCAGAAAACAAATTTCATGTGAAATTTGCAGGTACTGTTAAATCAGTCTTTGTAGGTGATTCCAGAACATTTCAAACAATGTACGAATGCAGCGAAAGACATTGACACAGATATTTCTCAACACAGCTGTACTGCTATTTCACCCTTCAGATCATATTGTTTGTGAGGAAGAGTTTAAATACGCTATGCTGGCCCTGAACTGCATCTGTCCTGCCACGTCCACCTTCATCACCCTGCTGGTGCACACATCTCAAGGCCTGTGAGTACACTAGCCTGATGACATATCAAAAGCACTTAAAGGAATAGTTCACCCAAAAACGTTTTGAGGCTTGCACCACCGCAAACCCTAGTAGTAAAAAAAAAAACTACTGTCACTAAAGACACTTTAGTAAAATTAACAATGGAAAGCTGAGGACATAGATATTTTTACATATGCATTTGTAGGAGCTTCCCTTTTCAGATTCCCTTTCAGATTCAGAATTTATGGAGTTAAATAAGTGGGCGTTTACATGACACTAAAAACATAAAACATTTTGTGTATTTTGGCCATTCATTTATGCGACAATGAAGATGACAATGACAATTTAGAGGCCTGAAAACACAAACTTTTGAAAACCATACCATTATTGTCTCTGTTTAAACTATAAAAACTGAATTTGTGAATACAGTGAAAACGTGTTCAGTCTATTGGTACGTGAGCAGACGTGTAGTTCCCCTTCTAGGGAACTCCACGCTGTGCCCCCTAAAGGGGCACATTGGGGAATGCAGCCTGCATGACCAGTGTCTGAAGCACGTGTGAAACAATGCCAATCTATTGGTCCACCTGGCCCATGACGTCATAGGCGGGGTGCCCGGAAGTATAAAAGGGCACCTGCTGAATACGTCATCCTCTTTGCTGTCTTCAGGAGCCGTTGTCAGATGCTGCAGATACTACTGGGTTATGACGAAGTGTGAGCACAGAATCGTTTCAGCCTGATCCTGCGAGATCGTGGGCAGAACTATATTCAGCTCGGGCCGTGCCTCTCTAATATGCATGTTATTGTGTATGGAGAGCCTCGTTGGGCGTGAATACATTTTTATACTCTGTGGAGAAATGCTTGCGAGCTTTCTTTCCCATGGTGTTTTCAGCACCTAGAGTGGTTATGGAGAATGTTCCTTCCTGTAATAAGCCAGATGGGTTTAGGAGTGGATCCCCCACAAAAACCTCCCGCCTATTGAGTTTAGGCTGAGTACACTGCTCCCCCTCTTCAAGGATTTAAGTGAGCAGTCCCTGCTCAGAGTATAGCTGTACAGAGTATTGAGCTTATGCTCCAGCTCAAGCTTACTTTGATCTGGAATATGGCGGTCTGAGGGCAGCTATGTTCTAGCCTGGCTTGGGTTCCCCTTGGCTCAAGCTCTCTCAAGTAAGTGCTGAAGTCTTTGTCCTGTCTTTAGCCTTATCTGAGGGAACTGCTATTTGAGGATAGCCGTGTCCAGCCCTCTAGTGTTTTTGGCCACGGCTTATATCAGGCTTTGATCGCGGACTGATGATGTTTATGTGTTCGCTCTTAGCGAATAATTTACTGATGGCCCAGATCTCCCTCTTGTGAGCCCCTGGTCAATGACATGGTGCTTCGCTAGCCTACCATGGGACTGACACGGATTGGGGGCCTCCTTAGTATAGCCATCTGAGGGTGGTTATATTACAGCCATTGTTATGGCAGGACGGGCTTACTTGAATACAGCTATCTGAGGCTAGCTGTGTCTTACTAGCAGTTGCGGTGAGCCCTCTCCTGGAGTGATCCCCTTTCCTAGAGACTAACTATCTGAGGATAGCTATGTGATAGCTCAGTGATTGCTCCCCTGCTTACGGTTTTAAGTAGTGGCCTCCTTGGGCTCTTGCCTAGACAGTGCTATCTCCCCTGCTAGGGTTGTAAGTAGATAGCTCACTCTCTGTGGTCTGGGCAGCTTTGCAGGAAGGTTTTGCCTGGCTATCTAGACTAGCTGTGTATGGTTATTCTGGTCTACAAGCCTTCATAAGACCTTTAGGACATAGCTATCTGAGGATAGCTGTGTTCTAGCTTAGCAGCTATTTCTCCTTACCGAGATTTAAGTAGCTACCTTTGAGCTCCTCTAGAGGCTTTCTAGTTTAGTCTATTCAGTGGTCTTGTGTATCCAGGCTTATATGGCTCACATAGCATAGCTATCTGAGGATAGTTGTGCTCTTAACTTGGGTGGGATGTTCCCCTTGATCTAATCGGGTTCCCCATTTCTGCCAAGTTGTGTGAGCAGCCCATGGCGCAGTGGCATGGCCCCTTTCTGAGGAAAGGCTTGGTGTACGTCTGTCGCTTCCTTGGTGCTCCCCCACCAGGTGGGCAGGCATGCGCCTCGGCATGGCTGGATTTTGTTCCCCAATGTGCCCCCTAGGGGGCGCAGCGTGAAGTTAGCTAGAAGGGGAACACATGTAACCCTGGTTCCCGAGAGGGAACGAGACACTGCGCCCCCTTGCCATGCCCTCGGCCTGCCTGTTTACGTCTCCTTCAGACAGCTACGTGGATGACTTATTCAGCAGGTACCCTTTTATACTTCCAGGCACCCCGCCTATGACGTCATGGGCCAGGTGGACCAATAGATTGACGTTGCTTCAGACACCGGTCATGCAGGTTTTGACGACGATCGTTTTGACAACGTTGTTGTCTATACAGGGCTGCAGACAAACAATTTTGATAATCGATTAATCTAATTACAACGATCAATCAACTAAACATAATTTATTTGATCAATTAATCAGTAGGCTTTGATTGACTATTCAAATTTTGCAGTTAGTTAAAACACTGAGTTACACAAGTTCTATATGTATTTATATATAGATGTGCTTTATAGCAGAAATTAAGTTGTAATTCTACTGAAAGTGAGACTGACACAGTTTTTTCATGTTTAATTCTGTAAAACTGCTTGCTTTAAAGCAGTCTATTGCATTAAGTGTTATATAAATAAAAGTGACGTGACTTTACTGGAGTGCCAATAGCAGAGCTGGTGCAACAACCACATTGTTATGATCAGATGCTTTCTTAACTGCTGTTTTCTCTTATCGGGGCTTTTACACATGACAGCAATTTTTGTTTGTAGTTTTGTAAAAGTTTCCCACATTCTACTGGTTTGGTTTCGTTTGCACATCTCTTGAGCATGTCTTCTATTGGATTACAGCCTGGAGAGCTGAGTTACAGTCTTGCGCTACAGCGCCACACTTGTCAAACCACGTTATTGCAGGCCCTTACATTAGGTCATATGTGACTAAATGACTAAAATATTTGTAGACAATTTATTGTTGTTGTTGTTCGCAATGCTGACTTATCGTTTCAGACCGGTCTGTATGTGAAACTTCAAAAATGCAAAGAAAAATTTTTTTTTGTACATTGTTGCCATGCAAATGTACCCTAAATCATGCAAGGTGATTTACTTAGGTTTGTGGTAGTCAGTTTACTGATATTTATGCCATTATTTAACACCCCAATAAGCACGTCTTAACCTATTTTGTGCCTGCATTGTTAGTAGGTTAGACACCCCGATTGCTCTACTTGTTTGTGATCCTACACTAATTTGCGCTGGTAAATTGCACTGTGTTCTTTAATTTGCAAATTGTCAGTAGATCAACTTTCCACTCCCATAGGCAATTGCGATCTCACGCTAATTTGCCCTTTTTAGTGAATCTGGCCATTGGATTTTGTTATTCACTCACCCCACAAGTTGTAAAACTCAAAAGCAAAATTCTATATGATATGATATTATGTGTGTATCTCTGCAGAGAGGGCCAGCATTCTCCTGAGGACTGGCACAGGATTTATGGGAAATGCTCAGGAAATGAAGTGTACAGCATTGTTCTGAAAGAAAGCATCTTCTTTTCTGAGTATGAGGGAAAGAGCTTCCCTTATGCCTCCTTTAATGCATATAATAAGTGAGTATGTGGGAAAAGCATATTTGAGAAATGCATTAAATCTTGCAGTACAGTAAAAATGACATTTGATTCCTCAAAAATGGCCACTTCTTACTTGTGTAGATATCTCTATCATGTTTGTAGGTACGGCATCAGTCTCATTGGAGTCTGCCCTGACGACACTAAGAATATACTGCTGAACCCTGGTCCTCAGCACATCATGGAACCTTTGGACGTGTGCTTCTACATCAGTCTCACCAAAGAGGAGAACTCCTGCTTTAAGGCCAAGAAAGGAAACAAGACTCAACCTCCAACCAGCAGCGCTATTACTAGCATGGGTCAGACAAATAAACATTATAATAATTCAAAGAAATATAATGTACATATCACAGCAATACCATTCAAAAGTTTGGGGTCGGTAAGATTTTTAATGTTTTTGAAAGAAGTCTTTTATGCTCATCAAGGCTCTATTTATTTGATAAAAATTACAGTAAATGCAGTAACAATTTGGTAATATTGTGAAATATTATCACAATTTAAAATAAATTCTTTCTATTTTAATATATTTTAAAATGTAATTTATTCCTGTGATGCAAAGCTGAATTTTCAGCATCATTACTCCAGTCTTCAGTGTCACATAATCCTTCAGAAATCATTCTAATATGCTGAAACAAAAATCAAGAAACATTTCTTATTATCAATGTTGAAAACTGTCACACTGCTTAATATTATTGTTGAAACAGTGATATATTTTTTCAAGATTTCTTCATAAATAGAAAGTTCAGAAGAATAGCCTTTACTGCCACTTTTGATTTAATTTGTCCTTGATGAATAATTGTATTATTTCTTAAACATTAAAAATCTCCTCTTTTTTTATGTTTTGTAATTTTTTAATATATTTTTTTCTTCTGTAAAACACAATTGGTGAATTTTTGAAGAGTATCCTGCCCACTCGTTTCCATATAATGTAAGTGAATGGGTGTGTCGACTTACAAAATGACAAAAAGCACCATAAACTTCCCCTCAGCCTTGGTGAGCATAAGAGACTTTTTTCAAAAATACTCCCATTTCTGAAATGAACGACAAATGTCACACATACTACGCAAGTGGTGTATATCCAAACATTTTAAATGTCTGTGCCATTATAATTTTGAGAGTTTCAGCAGAGAAGTGTTTCATTGTGTAACAACTTAAAGGGGTCATGTGATGTTGCTAAAAATAACATTATTTTGTGTATTTGGTGTAATGAAATGTGTTTATGCGGTTTAAGGTTCAAAAAACACATTATTTTCCACATTCTGCACATTATTGTTTCTCCTCTATGCCCCGCCTTTCTGAAACACGTCGATTTTTACAAAGCTCATCGGTCTGAAAAGCGAGGTGTGCTCTGATTGGCCAGCTATCCAGTGCGTTGTGATTGGCCGAATACCTCAAGCGTGTGACGGAAATGTTACGCCCCTTACCATATTGTGATGCCTTGTCCCGGCCGGAGCGACGAGACAAAAACATTAAAACCTATTATAAACGAGGCATTTGTTGCATCCAGTGGGGACATAATTACGGATTATAATGACTTATACTGTCTTTTTACGCGTTGCATTGCATCGCGCCGCGTAAACATAAAACCATGTCTGCATTTGTGATCGGAGAAATGACAAACTACAAACGCTACTCTACACTGCTCAAAGCTTGCGTTTGAATCGTCAGTGGCAAAATCTTTCAATATAAAAAACGTACTTACAGTCTGTGAGTCAGAACAGCCGGCATTGTAGTCTACTCTACCAGGATCAGGAAACAGTCCTCCATAAAATGCGCTGCACACACCTGAATATTTGGGTTGAACTGTGTTAGAACGAGCCGTTTTAGGTAGGCGTGGTTGACTCTTAACCTTTATAAAGAATATCTCTTTGGATTTGAGACTTTAGTCTTTGCAACTTTACAGATCTTCTTTATGCACCAAGAGCTTGTAACACGTCAAAGAGAAAAGAAAAATTGAAATCGCATCATATGACCCCTTTAAATTTCAGACATTTGGTGCACTTTAAATTCTTTCAAAAACATGTGGATGAAAAATGTGATGTTGTTTCTATATTTTTGTCTAAAGGTTTTTGTTTGTATTTCCTAAAGGTACCATGGCTATAGACATGCAGGAAATTAACATTCCGTCCAGTTTAGGTTCATCGCTCTCAATTGAAACTAATACATCTGAGAAGAGAAAACCAAACATGGTTCCTGTTCTGGTATTGCCTGATTCACCTTCCTTTCAGACTGGCAACCTGCTCATCGATGAGTCAAAGAGCCCGTGTCAGCCCTGCACTAGAAATGAAGGCAGCAATGGGTAATTATTTCTTTCACTGAGAGAGAAAATAATCTGCTTGTTTGATTAAATGTCAACAAAGAAACACTGAGTAATGTCAAGACGGCTGCTACGGGAATGAGATCTCCTGAACTTTTTTGCAGTTACATTAAGGGATATCCTCCAGATTTACCCTACATCGGAAGCTCACCGATACTTTGCCATTTACGGAAAGAGAAAGCACCCAAATGTTGTATGCAGCTAGAAAAGGTATTACATACAGTATCTTGATTACACTTGGGTGGACAATCTAAATTTACAACAATAATTGTACTAAATTACAAGTAGAAAAGAAAAGTTTAAGTTAAAGTGATTAAAAGCAACAGTAAAAACATTTACAAAAGATTTCCATTTCAAATAAATGGTGTTCTTTTCAACTTCTAAAAATGTATCACAGTTTCCACAAAAATATTAAGCAGCACCGCTGTTTTCAACATTGATAATAAGAAGAAATGTTTCTTGAGCAGCAAATCAGCATATTACACTGATTTCTGAACGATCATGCAACACTGAACAAGTTGTTTCCATTGTGGTCCTTGATAGTAATATTGCATTGCTTTATTTTCATGTCAGTTTTTGTCCAAGACCTGCAACCACAAAGACAAAGAAGATGTCAAAGCATACGGTTTGAAGAATAAGCTCATCATTGTGTCTGCTGAGACCACCGGAAATGGCCTGTACAACTTCATCCTCCCATTACGAGCCTCTTACAGATCAGAGAATGAACTGTGTCCCATCGTGCTGCTCTTGGAACATGAGTAAACATCCTTTATTTACACATTACTCTCCTTCACCTCGTTAATTGAGCTTTACTTTAGTTGCCAATATCTTGTAGTCTTGTAGTTATAGTTACATTTTCCCTGATGTCTACATAATATTGAATTTCTATTTTTTTAGGCCAGGCGCAGAGTTTCTTGAGACTGTCTGTTGGTTCCCAATGACATATTACTTGCTTGGATCAATCGACAGGCAAGAGACATTATCATGAAACATGAAACATTATCGTGTTTGTTTGTATCCCATCCTCAAATAATCCATTTACAATTTGTCGTCCGCAAGAAGATAAGCCTGCTGTTGTACACTGAGTGTCACCTTCTTGGGATAACAAAGACATTGTATTAGCTCACTCACTTGACAGTAGAGTGCCGAAGGAACAAGTCCTAAAACCCAGAAACAAATGAGCATTTTTGAACTTCTGATTCCATCATTCTGAATTCAGAAAACCTGGGTTATTGTCATTCTAAACCCCACTTTTAACCCCAGGTGTAGTTTAGTAGTGGGGTTAGCACTGCTGTTTACCCGGGGTTATGAAAGCCTACTCTGGAGCAAGGTTAGCACTGCTTATGTGGTGCCAAATGTGTACAGTGTAAAACAATGTCATGTTAGAATGTTATGGCTAGATGCTTAGTAACAGATTCCCACTCACATGCCTCGTATTCATGTGCTTTGGACAGTCACAGAAACATTGTGCATTGAGTGAAAAATGGTGGCAGAAAATTGATCATTTGGAGGGAAGAAAAGACTGTCTCATACCTTCATAGACCAACAATGTAATTCCAGAAAAACTAGTAGTATAGTCAGCAATATGTAAGATGCTAGAGCCATCATGTAAACAGACCACACGTTACGTTCATCTGATCAATGACACTGACAACGCAAATAGGAGTGTTGCGTTGAATCACACTTGGGGGAAACTTCGAATACTGAAGCCTGATTTGTTAACATTTGCGCAGCTGCACAAACCTCTGGCATTTCAGCCTACCAAAACAGGCAGTACTGACTGCCTATATAAGTCAGCCCTGAATGACATTCAGTCATATTCTTTCGACTGAGAAGCGGCAGCGTCATTAGTAACCAGAGCGTTCCCTTTTGAAATGGTCTCTCACATTGTGTTAAATCACGCATGGGGAACAATATACCATAGCGCCATGGTAGAAGTGCAGAACAGAAGCCGTCCTGCAATCCCAGCCCTAGGGTGCCGCCATGAGGGCCCTAAGAAACATAGGCTAACCTGTGAGGCTCAGACCACCGGCTGGAGCACGCAGTCAAGACACTGTAGACCACTCACTAGGGGTCCAAGACAATTATGTGGACAAGATCCGTGCCTGAAGGGCAGGGATGTCCAGATCATAAATCCTAGCAAAGGTAGATGGTGATGACCAGCCAGCTGCCTGGCAAATATCCCCAATGGTAACTCCACTGGTCCAAGCCCAGGAGGAAGCCATCCCCCTAGTGGAGTGGGCCCTCACTGAAATGGGGGCACTCAGAGCCCACTGAGGCATAAGCCAGGGCTACTGCATGAACTATCCAGCAGAATAATCTCAGCTTCGTAACTGGCAGCCCTTTAGAGCGGTCTCCGAAACACACAACGAGCTCCTCTGACTGCCGATATTGGCTAGAGCGCTCCACATAAATCCTGAGGGCCTGGACCAGGCAAAGTAAGTTAGCTTAGAGTAGAGAGCACTTTAAGTTAGTAACCTAGCTTGGGTTTGAAGATGACCTTACAGTCGTTTGGCCCAATCGCCAAACAGGAAGCACTCACCAAGAACACTTGAAAGTCACCCACACACTTGACAGATACTAAATCTAGCAGCAGGGTGGTCTTAAGCAACAAGGACTGGAAGTCAGCCACCTGGAGCGACTCAAACGGAGGGCCTTGATGACTGTAGACAGGTCTCAAATAGGAACAGTATGAGGGCAAGATGGGTTAAGTCTCCTGGCTCTATTGAGCATGGAAGGGGTGCGCCCCTTATCCAGCAGCTCTTTTAAAAAGGACAAGTGGTTGCTAGCTCACAAGACGATGGGTCTTCGTTTTGGATTGCACACCAGTCAGAAAAGAGGGACCAGTTTAGGGCATAGAGGGAACCTCTTGCTTGAGAAAGGAGGTCTTTCCTCAGTGGAATCAGCCAGGGAACTGTTGATGACAGCTGTATTAGGTCGGGGAACCACAACTGGTTTCCCCGACCAGTTGTGGTTCCCTGACCTGGCTGGCAGAGTGGAGCCACCAGTAGGACTGAGCATCCAGTCTCCCTGATCTGTCTGATGAGCTGAAGGAGCAGAACAATCAGGGGAAAAGGTGCAAGGATCTGTTTCAAAGTCAGCATCCTGTATGGCCGCCTCATTAAGGAGCAATTCAGGAGACTGAAATCTAGGATGGGCCTGAGCCCACCATCTGTCTTTGGGATGAGAAAATGATGGCTTCCTGACTCCTTGTTCTCTGGTAGGACCGCTTTAATGGCTCGCTTCACCAGCAGATACTGCACTTCGGAGAGCATCATTGTCCTGAACTGAAGTTTGGACCACGCCTTTGAAGCAGGGAGGTGTGCGAGTGAATTGAAGCGAGTAGCCTCGTTTTATAGTTTGCAGAACCCAACTTGACATGCCTGGGATGGCTTCCCAAGACTGCAGAAGGGCAGCAAGGGGTCTGAGTTTTCTGGACGGCATGTTACTGCACAGAGGCAGTGAACTGACCACCGAGTTGTTGTGAAGAAGGGAAGTGCTCTTCAAGGGATCAGTGGAAGTGAGGGTGGCGGAGTTGGAAGAGTGAGCCGAGTAGGGTGAGTTTGTCATGAACTTCTGGAAAGAATGGTGCTGGTCTCTGATGGTTTGTTCGGCATGTGCAAAGTGTGAGGGATGGCCCAGCTTTGACAGTGTGAACAAAGGCTTCAACACCCAGAGCTAAATTGGGGATTGGAATGCAAACGCAAGACTTCTTCAAGGGATCAGTGGAAGTGAGGGTGGCGGAGTTGGAAGAGTGAGCCGAGTAGGGTGAGTTTGTCATGAACTTCTGGAAAGAATGGTGCTGGTCTCTGATGGGAGGCTCACTGGTGGTGCTCTGGCAAAAATATTTCATCCAGACGGCTCCGGACGGGCTCTACTGGGGCTGACCACTCCAAGCCAAGTTCTTGAACAGCCTTCATGCAAATGAGCTAGCTGTCCACACTGGGCCGTACACCACCCTTGGGCAGAAGGGAGCCGGGGACCTCCACGGAGCTGGACTAATCCTCTGTATTAGAGGCTGGCAGTGACATGGAATCATCGGCAGCATCCTCTTCAGATCCTCCAAAGGGTAGCATGACGCTCGTTTCAGATAAAGAGTGCTGATCCTCTTGGGAAAAAAGCACAGGAAATCATCTCGCTGTGGAGAGGGCGAGACATGCGGGCCTTGCGCTGGCATGAGCTCACTCGAGGCTGTCTTCTCAGGCCTCTGACTTCGCTGTTTCTCCCTCCGAGGCTCCTGGGAGGAGAGAAACTGGAGAGCATGGGGAGTGGAGAGGGAAGGGGACACCTTCACTGACAAAGGTGTTCTGCAAGTGTAGAGAGGCAAGACTCATGCTCTCACAATGAGAGCAATCTGTCTCAGTGAGCGCCGCCTCAGCGTGCGCACGGCCTAGGCAAGGGAAACACTCACTGTGCTCGTCTGACTCGTGCAGGGGTGCCCTGCATGTTCCACATTTGTGGTGTGGCAATCTGAATCAGACGTCACTGAAATTTGCTCAATTAGAACTGAAAATTTGCTCTGAACTGTCACCGGAAGCTGCAGGGGAGAAACGCTGAGAGGGAGAGCATCTTTCCTCTGCTGGGACTCTTCTACGTGAGTAGCAGGCTTCTTGTTCTTTGTCTTCAGAGTCCAGTGGGGAGATGATCTTTACAGTGAAGGAGAATGATTCAGATGAAATGGCATTCAGTGGCAACTTATATAGGTAGTCGGGCCAGCCTGTTTTGGCAGGCTGAAATGCCATAGGTTTGTGCAGCTGCACAAACATTAACAAACGTCAGGCTTTAGTATTCAGAGGAAAACTGAGCTTGCCCCAAGTGTGATTCAACACAACATGAGAGACCATTTCAAAAGCTAACCAGATTTCTCCAGGGTTTCTAATGAATAAAGACAATGAAGTCATGCCACCGTGGTGTAGGCCTAGTTTGTTTATAGCCTAACTACAGCTTTTCACTTTTGGTGATTGTATCTAGGCTTAAAATTCAATAAAAGTTGTGTTAATTTGATAATTTTGATGAACAAAATATGTAAGAATCATAAATTTTTGTTGATCGCAGAGCTTACATTTTCTGCAATAATTCAAAAGCCAATGGCAAATCTTACTGGCTTCTTGTCTAGGAAACCAGAGTGATGCAAATCTATCTATCTCCTTACAGTCTGGATGACCTGTTGCGTTGTGGCGTCTCGTTTGCTGCTAATATGGTGGTTGTGGATAAGGAGAGCACCATGTCCGCTGAGGAAGACTATATGGCTGATGCAAAAACTATCGTTAATGTCCAGACCCTGTTCAGGTCAGAGACTGCTTGAGATTTTGAGATTCCCAAAGGGTTCAATATATTTGAAATTACCCATATGTAATGAAGTTGCAATTTAGTACGTTTAAAATAAATTTCTTAATCAAGTACTTCACATGTCAACACTTCAAAATAAGTGTATTTTGTTTTTTTTTAAAGCATGGCAAAATATTATTAAATAATAATTGAAAATATGCTTTAAAAACTTTCAATTTGACATTATTACAAAGTGCACTATTTAAAAGTCAAATAAAAGTTCGCCAGAAATGAACATTTTGCCATAATTATCCACCCTTGAAGTTGTTTCAAACCTGTATGAGGTTCTTTCTTCTGTTGCAAACAAAAAAAGATATATACTTCTTCTAAATATTTTCTTTTGTGTTCAGCAGAAGAAATTGTTAGGAAACATAGTCATGAAACTGTACCCTCTTTAAGCACACTTTAGGTACACTCTTTAGTTGGATTTTTATTTCATTATAATATCATAGTATTTTTTTTTTTTTTTTTTTTTGTAAAAACATCCTTGTTAGATTGTAAGTGCTTATTCAGTTCAGTTAAGAGCACTTGTTTTTCACAAGGGAACAGAAGATCTTAAGTAACTGAAATGAATGGCTGGTCTATAGGTTGTTCTCCGGCCTCAACATCATCACAGAGTTAACCCATCCCGCTAACATGAGATTCATGCAGTTCAGTGTAAAGGACGGTCACACAATGGCCTTCTCCAAACTAGAGAAGGTGAGCAGACATTCATAACATGCTTTCTGTCACTCTCATTTGAATAAATCATAAAATAAGGGTTTTGCTTTGATTATACTGTTTGGGCCTAAACCTTCTTCCATGTTTTTTTGCATGGCTTCACGGAGCAGAAGGAAAGAGAGAAAGGCTCAAACCTGTCCTTCATATTTCGCCTGCCTTTTGCAGCTGGTAGGGTGTTTAGCATTGGGATGCTGGACACACTGCTATATCAGGTACTAAGACAACAAGTGCTGCTGCCTGTTGAGCTGAAATTATTTTTGCCTGTGTGCCTGCTAACGGCCACTAGATGGAAACATTAGCAAGAATGGAGATACTAGATGTAAACACTAGATGTCCTTACAAATACAGATCACATTACATATCAGTCATTATAGTTGTGGAACTCGATTTAGCACATTAAACTATTTTCTTGCCTATATACAATACCATTCAAATGTTTGGGGTCAATAAGTTTTTTTTTTTTTTTTAGAAATAAAAAAATACTTTTATTAAGCATGGATGCATTAAATTGATTAAAAAAAAGTCACAGTAACAATTTTTACAAAAGACTTCTACTTCAAATAAATTCATTTTTTTTCTATTCATCAAATAGTCCTGCACATAATTAAAAAAAATTTCTTAAGCCTTCTGAAGGTGTTAGGGATTCTATGAGAGAGGACTCAAATGCAGAATGAGTGATCAGTTTATTTACAATACTGACAGGACAAGAGATGGTGAGGAGGGGAGTGGACACAGCTCAAACAGAAGGCAGGGATAAGACTCGTAGACAGGCAGGCTGAGAGAAGGGTCCAGCCTGGGATGACAGTAGGCCAGTGAGGGGAAGAGGCTGTGCAGATGGAGACCGGAGGTTGGCAGCGGTGGCCTGACAGGAACACGAAGCTCGGCCACTCCACACTCATGGTCTCTCAGGCACTGCACAGGCCTAGCTGTGAGTCAGATCCAGGGAGAAGACCGGTAGCTCAGTCTGCAGGACAGGACAGGACAGGACGGGACGGAAGACAGACAAGGGTCTAGAACAAAACTCTACAAACTAATAAATAGGGAATACTCCATATAAAAAAAAAATAGTAGATGAACTAGCAAACACAGAGAAGATAGAATAACGAACTGGCAAACCAAAAGGGAAAGGGAGAACAATATAAAGGAGCAGAGCTCATGGTCTCTCAGGCACTGCACAGGCCTAGTTGTGAGTCAGATCCAGGGAGAAGACCGGTAGCTCAGTCTGCATGACAGGACAGGACAGGACGGGACGGAAGACAGACAAGGGACTAGAACAAAACTCTACAAACTAATAAATAGGGAATACTCCATATAAAAAAAAAATAGTAGATGAACTAGCAAACACAGAGAAGATAGAATAACGAACTGGCAAACCAAAAGGGAAAGGGAGAACAATATAAAGGAGCAGAGAACATGAGGAACAGGTGACAACATTCAGACAAATGAGGACTCAAAAAGGACTAGACTAGGGGGCGTGGTAATGGGTAACAAGGAGGCAGGACGAGAGGAGCACATGGCAAACACAAACAAAGACAAAGCCATGTGCTCTTAAACACAACACAAACTGGGAAACATTTAACAAAGACAGGACAGAGAAGACTGTCAGGTGAGATCCCTGGATCATGAAGATGAAGGATCATGTGGCACTGAAGACTGCAGTAATGGTGATGAAAATTCAGCTTTGATCCCAGGAATAAATTACATTTTACATTTTTTTAAATTACATAAATTAAAATAGAAAACACTTCTTTTAAACTGCAGTAATTTTACAACATTACTGTTTTACTGTATTTTTGATCAAATAAATGCAGCTGAAAGAAAGACTTCTTTCAAAAATGTAAAAAAAATCTTACTAACCCTGAACATTTGAATGCTATATATGCTCTTGCTGTTGGAAATCATAAATGTTCATGCCTTTAAATTTGTCTATAATTGTACTAGGAGTGCTTCTGTTGTTTCAGTGTTTTGTTAAGGATTATATGATAACCATTACCAAACTGCTGCTTGGACTAGAAACCACACCAAAATCTGGTTTTTTATGTTCCGTAAGTATGACGTTTAACATTAGCACAGTCCCCACATCTTCATTTAAATGACTTTTATTATATTGCTATTTTTGATGTTGCTTTAGCGGTGTTACAGTGTTGTATATTACATTTCAGATGAGTATCACAGAGGAAGTCTTGTGCATTGAGACGTATGGCAGACTGTATGAAATGCTCTCCTCCACTGTAGGAGACATTCCCATCGGCATCTACAGGACTGAGTCTCAGATACTTGAACCTCCTCAGGTTTCATTACGTTCAATCCAACCACAACATGTACACTTTTAGATCAAGAGAAACAGTTACACTGGGAAGCAAGGGATAGGCAGGAGCCAGCTTTACCCTTATTAGTCATTACTCAATTATGTGAACTCCACAAAACTTGAACAAAATTGGAATAGCCTTCCTGATAACGAACCCCGGACTTTATCAGGAAGGCTATTCCAGAACAATCATCATCCACAAAACGTATAATCTTTTTTTTTCAGGATTCTTTGATTAAGTATATGTATTGCCATTTTTTGTATCAATTTAATGCATCCTTGCTGAATACATTAATTTATAGAAAAAAAGAAAGATTGCTTCTGTCACAAAATAAAAAAATGATAGTTACACAAGATCATTGTGACTTTTTATCTCACAATTCTGACTTTTTTTCTCAGAATTGCATGATATTAACTCAAAGTTATGAGTTATAAAGTCAGAATTAAGTCAAGATATTAATTTGCAATTCTGACTTTTTTTCTCACAATTGCGAGTTTATATCCAACAATTCTGGCTTCTTCTTTTCTCAGAATTGTGAGATATAATCTCGTAATTGCAGGTATATAAGTCCAATTCTGACATTTTCTTATGACTGCAAGTTTATATCTCACAATTCTAACTTTATAACTCACAACTACGAGTTTAAATGATGCAATTCTCAGAAAAGAAGTCAGAATTGCGAGATGTAAACATGTAAAAAGTCAGAGAAGTTGCGATTACCTTTTTTATTTTTTATTTAATGGCAGAAACGGGCTTCCATATTAATAAAGCTTGGAACTGCCCAATGTCCAGTTTTTCAACAAATGAGAGAAATTCAGGAAAATTGAGTTGTCACTCAGTATGTGCTAGTTTTGTAACCAAATGTTGGTTATTGCCAAACATTTGTCCCTAATTTGAAATGAAAGTTGTTGGATAATTTTTCTCATTATAACATTGGTAACAAAGTTAAATACTTATATATAATAAAAACTGAGAAAATGCAATTAGATGTTACAATTTTTTGGAATTGTTCCTTTTAAAAAGAAAAAGAGAATGCAGTAACAGGGCTATTAAAATAAAAAATGTTCTGCAGTTAATTGAATAAAAGTTACAGATTAAGAGGTTAAAATTATGTATTGTAAATATCAGCATATTGGAAATATCAAGAACGACGAGACAAACCTTCTTTTTCTTTCTTCTAGACTCCACAATCCCAAATGTCAGACAAGCTGTCAGTCTTTGAGGAGGAAAAGGACC
Source organism: Sinocyclocheilus rhinocerous (assembly GCF_001515625.1). NCBI lineage: Eukaryota > Metazoa > Chordata > Actinopteri > Cypriniformes > Cyprinidae > Sinocyclocheilus > Sinocyclocheilus rhinocerous. The sequence goes on from NW_015662161.1 coordinate 905,854, forward strand.
CGGAGGAGCAACAGCAGGGTCCAGACATCCAGACTCATTCTCTGCGTCGAAGGAGCATGCAGTGGGCATCCAATCTGCTGGGGCCGTGGCAGGCCGAGCGCGAAGCAGACAGACTGAGCCAGCAGCGCGGCATCCTGCTCTCATGCTCCGAGAGACAGGAGCTCGCTGAGCTGGTCAAGAAACGCATGAAGAACCTGGGGCTCTCCACATGGGGATTCGGTGAGATGCCAGTCGAATTTTACAGTGAAATCATTTCAGAATGAAGGATGTTATTTAGAATGTCTAGAACCGGGGTGCACAATTAACCTTTCCTTAATTATCTGACAAACCGTATTTAACTGGCAGCCTAACTTTTCAGTTTTCATTGACTTTGGAAGACGGTGAGCCATTCTAAAATGACTGAAACCCTCTGACAGCAGGTTGTCCAGATGAAGGCCAATAGCAGTCAATAGCAAGAGAAGATTTCTAGAATATTGCATCTTTACAATGTCACTAACTCATTCAAGTTCCCCAAAAAGACTGGTCGTCCACGAAAGACAAATGCACAGAGGACAAGATAACGTGGAGAATCTCAGTGGGCATTCGGTTCAGCACTGCAGCTGGAATTGCTTACCAGTTCAGCGCTGAACAGAGTAAGAATCTGTCTCGGCTTACAGTGTCTTGACCTTTAAGGGAAGTCAGAATGAAATGGAGCTTTTCCACTGCGTGGTATGGCTCGGCACGGTTCAGTACGGCACAGCACGGCTCGCGTTTCCACTGCAGTTCAGTACCGCTTTAGAGTGGGCGGGATTATTCACATGTCGTTATAGTTGCGCCGCCTCAATTCCCGTGACTCCTGAAAAACTTTTTCAGTCCGTGTCGCCCCATCAAGCTCTCGCTGGATCCGCTCCTCTGCTATCATGGTGGAGGAGGAAGTGTCATGGTTTGAGAGATGTTTTCTGCAGCAGGAGTTGGGCCTCTTATACAGCTAAATGGCAGAGTGAATTCAAAATTTTTATCAGAACCTCCTGCAGCAAAATGCTGTTCCTTCCCTGCGTTCATCGTCCAATTAGCCAGCAATTTTCATACAGGACAATGCCTCCTATCACACAGCAAAACATTGTCCAGTCCAGAGTCCTGAGCCAAACCCGATTGAAATTCTCCAGAAAATCCTTGGTGACAAAGTTATGGTTAAGAGTCACCGAACTGTGGAAGAAGAGTGGACCAAGATCACACCAGAGCAGTGTGAGAGACTAGTGATGTCCTGCAGCCACAGATGTGCTTAAGTCATTCAAAGCAAGGGCCTCCCTTCCTACTAGTTTTTGACTGCTGTAACCTTAGAAATTTTAGTTGTAATCTTTCTTCGTGCTACAATCATTGCTGTTCTCTTTTGATCACTGTGTTTTCCACAAAGTAAAGGCTTTTTGTTGCAGTGCCTTGGTTATTTTGTAAAACAGTGTTCTGCTAGCATGGTATAGCCACAACTAAAATTCCTTCAAATTTTGAATGATGAAGATTACATTATTTCTGAAAAAAATCAACTGTTCCTAAATTGTTCTCTAATTTTGATCTCCACTATATATATTTGTTTTTAAATGTATTTGATTTCATACCTCCTATTTTCAGTTGAGTGTCTCATTATCATTAAATGGTTTTGGAGTTCTGGAGTATTACACATTGTAATGACTGAAAACCTCTAGAACAGGGGTTCTCAACTCTGGCCCTCGAGGTCCACGCTCCTGCAGAGTTTAGCTCCAACCTTGATTAAACTCACCTGCCTGTAGCTTTCTAGTGATCCTGAACACCTTGATGAGCTTGTCATTGTGTATTTGATTAGGGTTGGAGTCAAAATCTGGAGAAAAGTGGACCTCGAGGGCCAGAGTTGGGAACCCCAGCTCTAGAAGAAGATTGTAGTTATATTGTTAACATTTGTCTCTCAATCCAGATGAGACGAATAATGACCAGAGCAGTCACTCATACGCCTTAATCAACCCGTCACCAGATACAAGACTGGAGCTCAATGACATTGTGTAAGTGAAGCTCAATCTATTGGGACACTGCATCAAATTCTAGCAAAATTGTGATTTCTTATTTTCTTACTTATTAGTCTATTTTAGTAGTTTTGCATTGTAATAGACACAATTTTATTATTATTGTTTTTTTAAATAATTTAAATCATACTAAATTAAATCCTGGGTTACACTTTTTGATATTCCACTTTAGACATTTTAATAACTATAAGTAACTTTGCAACTACATGTCAACTAATTCTCATTCATTTGCAACTACATGTCTACTAACTCTCAGAGTACTGTTAGGTTAGGTTTAGGGTTAGTAGAATAAGTTGACATATACTTGCAAAGTTTCTGATAGTCAGTATGTTGTATGTAGTGAACCCATCCAAATAAAGTGTAAGAAGATATTAAGCAGACAGTCTACTAATGCTCTAATGACTGCTAGTTGACATTTAACAGCAAAGTTACTTACTGTTAGTAGAATGTCTAAAGTGCACTAAGTAAAGTGTTACCAAATCCTGTACAGCTAACACTACATATAATAATAATAATAAATAATATATTATAATAATATGATCATATATATTATATATATTCACACATATATTATATTTTATTGATTGCCCAAAACAGTGCAATTACAGTAGGGGCGTTTTTTATTTTAATGAGAATTTAGAGGTGAAATTTGCTTAATTGTCAGTTGTTACGAAAAATAGAAAACTATGTCACTATAAAACAAATCTTACTGATCTAAAAAAGGACATTTTATTTTTAAAAATTTATTTCTTATGATTTCTTGTATAAATTTCATTTCTATATATTGTATTTCTGTTTATTGTCCATGCTGTCTGTTGCTTTTAGGATGCAGTATGACCTAGACATGACATTCAGCCTAATGGTTGTACCTTATATATGTGGCTGTAGTTTTATGTACTTTTCAATTGTATTTGTTTTGGTTTCAGGTACATAATCCGTAAAGATCCTGTCTCATTAAAGCTGAACAATACTGACAACAGCATGAGGAGCGATTTACAAATAAGAGACAGGAACACAAAGAATAATCTCTGAATGGAGATCACAATCACAACAGCTGTTTATCTTCACTGTGACACGAGTAATGTTTGTTCTTCAGCATCAGGTTAATCAGCTCTGAAAGCCATTAATGTATTACCTATACACAGCTCAGAATAATGCATGTAAAGCCTTCGCTTTATCGTACTGTATTTGTTCCAGCCAGCACGCTCCTGTCCCGCTTCATGCTAAGACTGACACACAGAGTTCAAAGGTCACAGACAGTGATCCAGTTAAAGTTCTGTTTCTGGCTGGAACTCACATTAGGCAGCTGCTGGATTCCTGTCAGACCCAACTGCAGTAATGCATGGATCTGCATTTCTCACATCCCACTATATTTATATACATAGTGCCAGTGTAACCCACCTATAAAGACCACAAAATATCTACCAATAAAAATATTGAAAACACTGGATATCAACAATTACTTAAAGTAATATTTCAACCCAAAATTAAGATTCTGTCATTATTTGCATGTTTTGTGGTGCTCTAAACCCATATGCTTTTACTGTTCTGTGGAGCAAAAAATATAATAATTTCACTCATATAGTTACAAATTCAGCTGAAAGCCATAAACTTGGGGAAATAATGACAGGAGTGTGTGAAGTGTGCAGGACTGGTTTTGATCACACAAGAGAAAAGAATCATGTTTTGATGAATCAGAATTATGACAAAAATAAAAAATTAGATGTCATAACTATGGGATAAAAGGTCCAAACAAAAAAAAAAGTTGAAACCGACTTAAACTGATGTCATAATTGATAGTCAAAATTTGGATAAAATTCAAAATTATGACAAAACAAAATCTAAACTGTGAGTCAATTACGTTGAAATTGACATGTCAAAACTGACAGTCAAGAGTCAAAACTGAGATGTCATTACAGAGACAAAATATCAAATGACAAAAAAAATTGAGTTAAATTATAACAAAGTTGAAAATGAGATAGTCTAAACTGAAAAGGTATTAAAAACAGATGCTCTACCAAGGGTGCGACACTCACTCTTAAAGAATTCCAATTTTATTGATCAAAAAACGCGAGGTTTCGGCCATAGTCAAGGCCTTCTTCAGACATCAAGAACACTGACACATACTGCATTTTGCACTGTTATAATCAGCAACAGGCGCTACTCTACTAAATGTGGGAATGGCTTCCTATCAACAAAAAAAGGAAATTAAAAAAAAGAGAAAAGTCCTAACAAGAAAAAAGCAACAACAACGATCAAATATGACATACCATAATTTTTGATTAATTCAATTCAATTCACATTTATTTGTATACTGCTTTTCATAATACAAATCTTTGCAAAGCAGCTTCACAGAAAATTAAAATTTCTACATTAGGAGTAGCCTATCAGTAGTGACTGTAAATTTATAAAACGGATAGTTCAGGTTCTACCATCTTGCTTGTTCCACAGGTTTATGTTAAGGCTGATATTCCCTGTGGCATCCTGATATTGAAGAACTTAAAGAGAGGGAATAAGATGAGCTGTTCTTTCTTGTCTCACGTCGATAGATTACATTTCCCTCTTAGTTTGGGGGCAGGACCAGATGACGGATACGAGGAAGTTAATATATCCATTTTGACTTTCCACATATGCACATACCCCACAGAATAGTCATGTTAATCTTTATAAAATTTGTCTTGTTTCCTCACTTGTAGCTCCTCATAAGCCTGCAAGGCTTTCTCTTTTTCAGACATTTTAAAGTGGTGAAGAAAAGATGATGATCCTCCATATTTTAATTTAATGCTGTTTCAATTCTGTTCAAATCAGTTTCAAGAACTGTTTCCCTCTTCTGTAAAAAAAAGTAATCGTCGAGATGTCAGTCCAAGCCAAGATGTCAGTCCAAGCCTTTTAAAAATCACCATCATCTTACCAAGAAGATATTCAGATAACGTTATGCCATGTAAATAGGTCTTATCCAAATTTGACTTGGAAGTTTTCCACTCATCCCACAGTGGAGATAATAGTTCTTGTCCATCATCAAAAAGAGATTCCTGAAGAATGGTACTTTCAAAAGGGTTGTCACTCAAAAAAAAAAGAGGTATAGTCTAAATTGAAGTCCATAACTGACAGTCCAAAGTATGACCAATTCAAAATATGAGATAAAAAGCCCCAATTATGACGAAAAAGTGGGAAACCATTTCCATCACATAAGAAAAAAATCTTTTAATGAATTATAATTCTGACACAAATCAAAATTATGAGATTGAAACGCCATTGACAAAAGTCTGTTATGGCAAGTTGAAATTGTCAAGAAAAGTCTAAGCTGACATAATAAAGGACAGTCAGATTTATTAGGGAAAAGTAATTTTCAATGTTTTATCTTAGTATCTCTTTTATATTAGTTAGGTTTGATTTGTGTGATTTACTAAAGCATTTTTTTTTATTTGGTGCTTCTGTAGAATACTGTGTGCAATATACGATTTTCTACATGACCAACTGTATTTGCCACGATGTGCAATATACTGTACACTAGAGAGACCATGCTTTAACAATCATCTCTCTTCCTTATATCAGTGTTGGAATCCAATGATTTCATCCCATCTTTTTTTCTGAGAAATTACATTACAGTTTTAGTCTGGCTTTCTGATAGATGGTTTTGCCAGTGCCATTTTAACGCCAACAAACAGACATTAAAAAATAAACCCTCTCAATGCACCAGCAAACACAAGATGCACAACATTCATAAAAATATTTAGAGCCGTTTAAAGTCGTTCTGTTCTAAAAAAATAAAAAAAACACTGTATAACGGCATGCTTGATAATGCACCTGCTAGCAGCTGAACCAGCCAAACCTGTTGATCAGAGACCATGGACTTTTTGTGCCTGTGAAATTCACTAATGTGACCGCACAAACTTACAACGTTGTCACAGGCTCTTCTGAAACAAAGAGGAAAAATATGCATCACTTGTTTATACATTTTTAATATTATTTTTTAAATAATAATCCACATTCAACAAAATGTTTAAAAACAGACATTACTTTTCAAACGCATATATACAAAAACCAATGCGTAAACGGCTTCAAATCACCACATCGCGTCTGCACTAAGCGAGATGCACGCGAGCTGTCACTTGCACAATCGAGGCAGTATCGTATCGTCACTACAGTTTATAATTTGCATTTCTCAAGTCTTGCCAGTATTCAGCACTCGCGCGCTCTAGAGACGGTGCGCTCATGCACACTCAAAGCGCAAACACATATAGCGTTCACCTCGTGCCTGCGCTGTTAAGGCCAATTCACATACACCTCACGAAATCAGGCTAGCTATTGGGCAACAATTTCCCCATTGTAAAAACAAAAATGCACTGCATGATCAAACAATTAGGTGAGAAAAAGGTCCAAAAAATGCCCCCCTCCACCCCTCAAAAAATCCCCCCACAAGAGTCACTAAAGAGGGGAATTCCCCCCATTTTCAAAAATGAAATTCAGGCCAAGAATGGATGTCTGTAAAAATCCTGATTGGAGTTGCACTATAAATAATTCTACATGTTAAAAAGAAGGCTTCAAAAAGATTGGTATTGGTGATCGTATCAGCAGGTACTGCTTCCTGTGATCGACGATCGGTGATCGGCTCCAAAAATCCTGATCGGCGCACTTAATAGTAATTAGATGCAAGCAGTATTTGCCTTAGTAAAAAAGTAATATATTTAAAATACATTTATTTCATACTAAGTATAGTTCAAACCTATTAACATATTTACTGACCTATTGCTTGAGACTTACTGATATAAAAATTATAATGAAATTTTATTTGGAGTACTACTTGTGCACAATCCACATTTCTTAATATTAAGCCTAAAATGTGTTTTAATGTCATTATTGATGAAGATTGTATGATCTTTGAATAATATCGATCTTTAAATGCAAGATATTTAAAGTGTACCTAAAGTATACTTGCAATAGTTTAACTTTAGCACAATCAAATATACTTGAAACGGGGCGACTGAGAGAGACGTGCGGATCCATATGCAAAGCTTTTATTAAAAGACATGGTCAAAAACAGGAATTGGTCAGACGATGGCAAACAGGTATGTTGAAGACAAGACAAAGAGTAGTCCGGTAAACAGGCGTGGGTCAATCGACGGCGAACGTAATCCAAAGGGCGAGGCAAAGGGGTAATTCAAAACAGGCCAGAATCCAGGCGAGAAGCATACAGTATCCAAACAGGGTGCGATGACAGGGGTAATCCAGAGCAAGCCAAAATCCAAGGCAGGCAGAGAACACACAGAAACGAGATACACAGACTAGGATCAAAACACGGGAAAACAGGCAATGAGCAAGACTAGATTAAACTAGGAACTAAGACTGGGGAAACTAGATTGGCTCCGTAAAGTAGCTATCACTAGGAGAGCGATAAACGCTAGACAATACTCGGCCCTGAATGGTGGTTAGGGCCTCGTATTTAAAGTGTGTGTGATTGGCTGCAGGTGAGTGCGTAATTAGTGCAATGGAACATGGGAGATGTAATCTGGGGTGACATGTAACAGTCTGTGTAATAGGAGAGTCAATGTAATGGAAGAGCGATCTCTGGTGGCAATCGGACGGAAGGCCACGGACAGGATTTGTGACAATACTTAAGTATATCTTTAGTTGGACTTCAGCACTACTTCTGCGGAATTAAAGTGCATTAAGTACAAAATTTGTTCCAATTTAGCAGAATTTAAGTATAGGTATACCAGTTTAGTATACCAGAAGCACATTTAGAAGTAAATTGTAAAATTTTTTTTTTACAACAAAGGAATACCAACATGGTAACTTCTGAACAAAAAGACTTGGTGAATGGGCAATGATAAAACAGATGCAGAATCGATTCTTCTATAATATTACAAAAGGAACATAAAGAAGATACATTCTGAGAAAACCTGCTCAAGAGTAAGTTACAAGGTTAATATTTATGAACAATCTTGAAATGGAGTTCTTTAATTTTACTTGGAATACAAAATTTGTGAGGAGAGGTCCATAGGTTATCCAGAACAGAGTTCGGATAACAAATATTCCATTTAGATCGTGATTTAGGGAGGTTCCTTGGAGTTGAAGAAAGCGCATTTCTAATAAAGAAGTTATTGCATTTTTTATCTAATACATGAATACCATTGATTGCAAGTGTAGGAATATAATTATTTAAATAGCCATGTTTTAAATAGCACCTTTAAATAATGACTCGTCCCTGGTCATTGTCGCCTATCAATGACGTAATATCCGCATATCCTCAGTTTCCGCTTGTAGAAACTATGGCAACACGGACACAAATGCTGCAGTACAGTTAAACTAAATCCATTACGGCTGTCGCGAATAAACTGAAAATGAAAACGAAAAGTGTTGACCGCAGCATTAAATTTAGATCTGCTCAATGTTGCACCATGATTTTTTTAACCTGTTTTTACAGTGTTGCTCATAATAACCAATTACACACTAGTGGCGAAAACTTACATATTGTGCCTTTAAAACAAAATTTGGACAAATTAGATGAACTCTCCAAAAAATGCACTGCAAAAAATGCTTTTCTTACTTAGTTTTTTTGTCTTGTTTCCAGCCAAAATATCTAAAAATATTTCCCACTGGTAGGGTAATTGATGAACGAACTCACCAACCACATACAGGCAGGAAAAACTTCCCTAAACCTACCACACACACGTATGACTGAGGCCTGAAACCAATCTGTGAATATCGGAATCCATGTGCTTTTTTCCTGTTTACACGTTCATGGGTCATATCTGATCTGTGCCACATGGAAGGAAAAAATAATCTGAATTGGGTAACTTGGGTATCTGGGTGCTGACATGAAAAAAAAGCCCCTCATTTGTTATTTGTGACCCTGGACCACAAAACCAGTCATGGTAAATTTTTTGAAATTGAGATTTATACATCATCTGAAAGCTGAATAAATAAGAGTTCCATTGATGTATGGTTTGTTAGGACAGGACAATATTTGGCTGCGATACAACTATTTGAAAATCTGAAATCTGAGGGTGCAAAAAAAATGAAATATTGAGAAAATCACCTTTAAAGCTGTCCAACTGAAGTTCTTAGCAATGCATATTACTAAACAAAAATTAAGTTTTGATATATTTACGGTATGAAATTTACTAACTATCTTCATGGAACATGATCTTTACTTAATATCCTAATTATTTTTGGCATAAAAGAAAAATCTATAATTTTGACCCATACAATGTATTGTTGGCTATTGCTACAAATATACCCGTGCTACTTATGACTGGTTTTGTGCTCCAGGGTCACATTTGAGAAGCATTTACTCACATAAGCAACATATAAAAATATCTAATTTGTTTCCTCCAAGTATTTCAGTGTATAGTGAACTTCCTCAGTGTATAGTGTATATAATAACCAACTGTGTGTAATTTTTTCAATATTACTTTGCCATTTTAAAGGCTCATGGTGAGATGAAGGGCATGCAAGTTGGCCTTGTAATAGACTATGAAGTTGCACTGCAGTACACCTTTTTACATGAGGTCTTCAACATGGGAATTGTGCTGGAGGAGAAGGTTGTATTACACAGCGTACCATGCCATGCTCATTTAATCAGCCACCATGGATTCCAAAAGAAAACCGAACACGGCAGGAGGAGGAAGCACTACTGCTTGCTGAATTAATCGAACAGCGGAAATATGTTATAAAAGGCAAGTTCGCGCACGTCTCTGTCTCCTCCGTGCCATTACAAGCCCCTACTGGGGGGCTTATCTATCTATCTATTTGGAACAAAACAACTCCAACCAAACCCCCCACCCACTGTAGGCATTCCCACTCCAAGTTGAACTCAAAAGTTGGCAGCCCTAATTTAAGGCAGCAACTGATCTGAAGCATGAACTTATTTATACTACCTATTGCAAACAGTGACAAATATCTGCACCTCAGTACATTATAAAACAGTATATTACCTACACCTTCCCCTAACCCTACTTGATACTTTATTTTCAGCTTTTCAATTATTTCCTTCATTTTTATTGAAAATAAATGCCTTTCTGATGTGATTTGAGATGTGAAAAGGGAGAAGAACAAGTGCGGCAAAAAGGCGGATTCGGACTCGGGTTGATCGCATCAAAAAGACTGCAATACGTGCTTTACCATCTACAACACTAGAGCTGTTGTTGTAGACAGCTGTCTTTTGTAATGTTGTACACCCTTACCAAAAAGTAGTATACTTCAAGTTTATTTTAGTAAGTATACTTAAGTAAAGTTCAAGTATATTTTTAAGTATACTTTATGTCGTAAGTATACAAATATCAGTGTACTAGTAGTATACTTGTAAGTGTACTATTTCAATACTCCTTGGGACTAAATTGGCTCTGACAAGTACATAAAGCCCATTTCTGAGAAGTACATAAAAAGTAGACAAAGTATACTTTCCTATTTTTAGTTTAAAAGAAGTATACTAATAGCACACTTGAATAAACGTATTTTTCGTAAGGGGTAGCCCAACCACACGTTGGTGGGCGTAGTTAAATAGCCTCTGCCAACAAGGCAGGCTAGTTGCACTACGTGTAAATGGACACAGTTTTAATTATGAATACAAATAAAAAAGAATAATTGGGTTAGGTATAGCTTTCTATACATTATTCGTTCATGTGACAGCTGAATGTCTTTTCAGGTTTACAGGCCTTGTGTTTCATGTCATGGTTTTATTATTAATCTCGATTTCTCTAAATGATTCACTTGTGTGCGAAAATTGTTGCTTAATAAGAGATTATATTTTCGGTTTGTTTTTCAGCAAACCCTACAGTATGCCTTAAGAAAACATCAGAATATGGGACGAGTTGCATGGGATTATTTAATGACATTATTATTGATTATGATTATTTGAGAAAAAAAGGTGGTTATTTAAAATGGACAGGTGCAAGCATGATTTTTGTAAAGGTATGGTAACATAAGGTAATACAACTTTAGAACAAAATCAGGTTGACTAATTATTTATTGACTTTATCCATACAATCCCATAGTGTGGAGAGAGAGAGAGAGATTAAAATAATAAGGGTTACAAATATAAAGAGCACATAAATGGTGTGCTGGGGCTACTAAACCTGCAATTTGCTTGCGGTGCTTGATGTTGCTAAGTCTGAGTCAGGTGTACATCGTTGATCATTATTCAAGTAAAAATATCTTCTTTGCACTCAGACTGTAAAGAAAAGGAGTGGCAAACCATAGGATGAGGTAGAGACTTAAATGACAAGAGCTATAAAAAGATACAATGGCAAAGCCCACAGCATCTATCTGCAACAGGACTGACGAACAGCGAGCATCTCATTCAGTCCAAGAGAAAGGTACGTCAAACCAGACAACACAAAGGCTGTAGTAGCAACAATTATAATAATAATATTTCTATAATAAACAGATTTCCTTCTAACCTTTAAAACACTGTTTGTGTGAACTGTTTTGTTTAAACTCTAAAGTGCAATGTTTTGTAGAACTAAAACTACAGCCAAGTTAACACTTTAAAATATTAATAATATATCAGTTCAAAAGCGTTCACAGCATTTGTGTTTTTGTACACTGAGGACACATAAAACTGCTTTCTGGTGTACACAAGCAAGCAGTTGTTGATTGGTGCACTATGCCTGCAAAATATATTTTATAATATATTATTTGAATAAATTGTAAAATAGCAATAGTGCAGTGAAAAATACTATGAACTACGAAAGGCTAAATTTCAACTTCACTTATATGTTGTGACATTAAGGATTTTCAGCTGTAGCACATGATCATTTTGGTGAACAACTAATTTGGTCTCATTTGCTTTGTGTTTTTATTTGAAGCCTGATGGATGCAAACCACATGAGATGATCATTTAAGTTTTAGTACTGAAAGCAGCACAAAAACAGATGTTTCACACTTGCACAAAGTTGATTCCACAAGGACCAGGGTGGAACTGGTCCATCCACAATGTTTATGTATACCAAGAAGAGTGTAGCACACTGAGCTCCATTTGAAAATGCCACATTTAAATCTATTACACATAATTAAAATATTGCACATTTTGTGCAGTATCATAAGTAAATAAATTTTTTTCCCTTTTTTATTTGCAGGTTTCCACATATCTGGACTCGCTGTTTACTCTGCGAGGCTTGACAAATCCAACGAACCCAAAGAGATCATGCGATGGAAGATGAGGCACAGATACTGCAGTGTGGCCCTTTTCCTCATTGTGCTCGTGTTTGTGGTAGGCCTCGTTATTCAGGGTCACTGGCTTTTTCCACACAAAATCCAAAATCCCAACAAGTTGAGGGAGCTTAAAGAGTCCCCTACTCCTCTAACATCAAATGAAAATGTCATCTCAGCTTCAGATGAAAGTTTGCAGCAGGGGTTGGAAAACTCCTTGCTTTTGAACATCAGTTCGAGCGAAGAGATGACAGCGGCGTGGATACTTAGAGTTGAGCCTTACATGTACATCCTCAACGAGCCGAACGCATGTCTGCAGCGAGCTCCTTTCTTAGTGCTTTTGATTGCGGCTGAGCCCACGAAAACGGACGCCAGGGACGCAATCAGGAAAACATGGGCCGATGAAAGCGTGGCTGGGGGTTTGGGGTTCATCCGCCTTTTTTTCATAGGTGTAAATAAAGACACCCAAAGAAATGGCAGCAAACTGCAGCACACAATAGAGTTAGAAAGTCATCGATATCATGATATCATCCAGCAAGATTACAGGGATACTTACAACAACCTTACCCTGAAAACGCTGATGGGGATGTACTGGATCACAAAGTACTGTCCCGAGGCCAAATACGTCATGAAGACAGACAGTGACATGTTTGTCAACACCGAATACCTCATAGAAAAACTCCTAAAGCCCGAAGGGCAACCAAAACAAAGATATTTTACAGGACACCTTATGCCAGACCTGTCCCCAAACCGAAACAAAGAGAGTAAATGGTACATGCCCCTAGAAGTGTATCCTGGTAGACGATACCCCACATTTTGTTCGATGTGGCTCGAAGGATTTACGTGGCATCTCTGACCGTACCCAGACTGCATTTAGAAGATGTTTACGTGGGTATATGTCTAGCTAAACTGAAGATAGAACCAACGCCACCACCAAATGAACTGCTGTTCAATCACTGGCGAGTGCCCTACTCTAGCTGTAGGTACAGCAACCTGATCACCTCTCATGGGTTTCATTCCAATGAGCTCATCCAGTACTGGCAGCATCTGCAGAGCAACAAGCACAATCCCTGTCAAACGACTGGGTAGAAGGTTTTATCATCAAGTTGTGACGACGTTTCGTACTTTTCGAAGGTTTAAAGCACAGATTAAAGCACAGGAGGGTTCTGGACAACCTTACCGGTGTTTTTTTATTTGATTTTCACTACTGTAATTTTTATGATTGGTCATCTTTACAAATCTGAATGATTAAATTGTTATAAAACACAAGTTGTTTTAAATATGAATTCTTATGATGAATAGGATTGTAAACATGCAGCAAAATAGGTCTTTAAAGGGATAGTTCACCCAAAAATGAAAATTCTGTCATTAATTACTCACCCTCATGTCGTTCCAAACCCGGAAGACCTTCGTTCATCTTTGGAACACAAATTAAGATATTTTTGATGACATCTGAGAGCTTTCTGAACCTCCATATACAGCTAGGGTCCTACCACGTTCAAGGCCCAGAAAGGTACCAAGAACTTTGTAAAAATAGTCCATGTGACATCAGGGGTTCAACCGTAATTTTATGAAGCTACGAGAATACTTTTTGTGTGCAAAGAAAACAAAATTAATGACTTTATTCAGCAATTCTTCTCCTCCTCATCCCGTCCGCCGTCATTATGGAAAGTACCATGACACATGTGCGTGCTTTCCTCTGCACGTAAACAAGGTGCAGCGCATGCGTGTTCTACGACAGCGGCACCACACACTACCGCTCAAATGGTCGGGGTACATTTTTTATTTTTTTAAAAAGGAATACTTTTTATTAAGCAAGGATGCATTCAATTGTTAAATCGCTGAAAACACAGTTACAGTAAAGACTTGCATTGTTACAAAAGACTTCTATTTCAAATAAATGCATTTTTTAAATTTTCTATACATCAAATAATCCTGAAAAAAAGTTTCATGGTTTCCCAAAAAATATGAAGCAGCACAATTTTCAACATTGATCATTTAAAATGTTTCTTGTGCAGCAAATCAGCATTTAAGAGTGATTTCTGAAGGATCATGTGACTAATGATGCTGAAAATTCAGCTTTGATCACAGGGATAAATTACATTTTTAAACGTTAAAATTACTTTAACTGCATTACTGTTTTACTGTGTTTTGATCAAATAAATGCAGCCTTGGTGATCATAAGAGACTTAAACATTAAAAACATCAAAAAATTGTTAAACTTGTTGAAGGTGTTTGCTCTTGCTGTTAGAAAATTGTACATGTTCATGCCTTCAGATTGGTCCATTACAGTGTTAATTTCGTTGACGAATAATTTTTGTCAATTTTCGTCGACGACATTTTTTCTCCGACGAAAACGAGACGATAACGAACTAAAACTCATTTTGAATGACAAAAACAATGACGAATATCTATTGACATTTTCATCAATGAATAAAAAACGAGACAAAAATGTTAGGGATCCCACCTGGATTTGGGAAGAGATTCATTCAGAACGAATCTGCTGTATGGTTAGGAGGTTAGATGCGTACATTTGAACTGTATCATCCTTCGGGACATAAGCTAACATACACTTGCTGCACGTCTCATAAAACGTTAAAAAATGTCAATATGTGGGAGTAAGAGAAGAGCAGACATGGATAAATTTGACGACGCAAGAGAGAACTCAATTCGGTCCGGTTTTCTGAGCGCAGACACCAAAGCATACACACACAGAAAGCGCGTCTCACACAGCACACAAGTACTCTCTCGCGTCGCATGAACGGAGAATTACACACAAAATGATGCTGAATTGTCTGTTTTGACAAGTATTCACGTAAACACAGTCGATTACCCATTTTGGAGAATATGAGCTGAATGCAGGCATCTTACACTCTTCGGTGTCAGCCGCGTTTTCTAGGTGTATTTACGCTTTGATTTGAAAGAAAACAGATCCTTGTGGACAAGACGTGTCACTCGTATAGTTTTGAATGGGGAAAAATGCAACGCTGAATTGTCTGTTTTGACGAGTATTCACGTATACACAGTCGATTACGTCTTAAAGGTGCAATAGGTGATTGTCTTCAGAAACATTTTTTGTTATGCTGGTTGAAAGTCTTCACATCCCGATAGCAATCATTAAGTTAAAGGGATACTCCACCCCAAAATGAAAATGTTGTCATTAAT
>NW_015662161.1:929223-930282 GCF_001515625.1 Sinocyclocheilus rhinocerous
TTATATATATATAAATATATATATATAATGATAATTAAAATTCCAAAACTTAAGTACTTGTAATTAGATTATATTACATTTTAAAATATCCATAATCAGACCACAGTTACTTTTTACTGATTACATAATTATATATGTGACCCTGTGTTACCAGTCATAAGATTTATACATCATCTGAACGGTGAATAAATAAGCTTTCCATTGATGTATGGTTTGTTAGGATAGGACAATATTTGATATAATAAACCTGTCATAATAAACAGAAAACAAATATTTTAGGAATCTGTCAAATCTATAAATTGTATTGTCATATTTACTGTAAAATATGTATTGTTTTTGTGCAAATAACAAACCGAAACAACTAAATTATTCACACATAAAAAAAAAAAATTTAAAAAAACTTTTTTGTTTGGCCTTGATAACAGCTTGCATTCTCGCTGGCACTGCTTTTATGTACTTCTCCTCGGTTTCTGTTGTTATTGACTGTAATTGGGTATCTGAATAAAAAAATAATAAAGTGCTTTACTATTTTTCTGCATTTCTTGTAAAACAGTAAATTCCAAAATTTATGGATAACAACAGTAATTATATTTTTGAATTAGAACACTACTATTACTAAAGAGCACACACATACTGGTGGATTAACCATTACAGAAACATAAAAAATATTATATATATATGATGCATGATCTGTGGTGCAGGGCTTGAAAATGAAGAAAAAATCCAATCGGTTCACTCCGAGCAGAATCCATATTTTAACGTTTCTGTTCCTGCATTCCTCTGTATTATTACCACTCTGAAACTGGTTCGAGTAGAAATACCAGTTAATAACTTTTTTTTTAAAAACAATTTTCTTTGCCTATAATAATAATAAAGTACATCGTTTTCTTTACTCAAAAAGAAAAAGAAAAGAACCCGCTGCGCTTAGTCACAGCCAATACAGCATCATCTTTTTTAGATTTTGGCCAAATGTAGGCTACTAAACAAAAGAAAAAAATCTATTAACACTTTAAAGACATTAAAGTATTTTTTAAGATATTTAAAAATGTTTGCTGCATT
>NW_015662161.1:932207-937894 GCF_001515625.1 Sinocyclocheilus rhinocerous
ATCAGGGCTTGCAAACGGAAAAAAAAAATCAATCGGTTCACTCCGAGCAGAATCCATATTTTAACGTTTCTGTTCCTGCATTCCTCTGTATTATTACCACTCTGAAACTGGTTCGAGTAGAAATACCAGTTAATAACTTTTTTTTTAAAAACAATTTTCTTTGCCTATAATAATAATAAAGTACAGCGTTTTCTTTACTCAAAAAGAAAAAGAAAAGAAAAAACAGGAAGAGATCTGGTAACGTTAGCCTATAACCTGCTTCGCTTAGTCACACCATCATCTTTTTTAGATTTTGGCCAAATGTAGGCTACTAAACAAAAGAAAAAAATCTATTAACACTTTAAAGACATTAAAGTATTTTTAAAGATATTTAAAAATGTTTGCTGCATTGTTAAAACACGCTACTTGTATAAGATTGCATTTAGTGAAAAAACCGTCTCGGTTACGTATGTAACCTTGGTTCCCTGTATAGGGAATGAGATGCTGAGACAGCGGTCGCTATGGGAACACCTTCGGTGTGACGAATGTCTGAAGCCCTTATACCTTCACGCCTATTCATTGGCCAATAGCGCCCTTTAGCACCGCCCCGCACATACGTCACGTATGCTCATATCAGCTGCTGTAAAATTTCATCAGATTTTACATGATGAAGGAAGCGCTATCGAAGGTAAGGAACGGCCCGCATCGCAGCATCTTGTTCCCTATTCAGGGAACCAAGGTTACATACGTAACCGAGACGGTCCCTTTCAAAGGTTCACTTCAATGCTGCGACAGCGGTCGCTATGGGAACGCTATACCATAATGCCTGACGTACCTCAGATAGCTGGAAGACCAGGGAAAGCGTCTGCTCAAGCGGAAAAGACCCAGGAGCCAGGAGCCAACCTTACGTTCAGACTGTATACTTGACGAAGTGCTGGGAGAGGACCATCCCGCCAGCAGCACAGATTTCTTCCAACAAAGACCCTTTAAAGAGAGCCTGAGAAGAAGCCATTGCTCTCGTGAATGAGCATGCACCCCTAGAAGCGAAGTCAAACCATGCGCCTCATAAGCCAAGAGATAACCTTCACTATCCAATGATACATTCACTGTTTAGTGACAGCAGCTTCTTTGTTTTTTTTTATTACCAAACATGCAAACAACTGGTCTGATCCACACCACTGGGCTGTGCGGTCGACATAGATCTTCAACTCCCTCACCAGGCAAGACTCAGAAGTTGTACATCACTATCTGACCCCGCATCAGCAGGGGAGAATGCCTCTAACCACTTGCTGAAAGCGAAACTGAGTCAAAGCAACCTAGGAATGTACTCAGGCCTAGGTCACAGTAAGACTTTAACCAGCCCCGGGGTAAAGTCCATACAAGAAGGGCTGATAGAAAGAGCCTGCAGATTCCCAATTCTCTTAATAGAGGATTGGGCCACCAAAAGAATCATCTTAAGAGTCAAAGTTATCCGACTCAGACTTAAGCGGCTCAAATGGATGGCCTGCCAGGCCTTCCAAAACGATAGATAAATCCCAAGAAGGAATCCGTGCCGGGCAGAAAGGCCTAAGCCGTCTCGACCCCTGCATGAAACGGGAAACCAGAGGGTGACGTCCAACTGAAACAGCTCATGGGTACATGCTCAGCAGATATGGCTGCCACATAACCTTAAGAGTGGCAGGGGCCACCCCCTTAGAAAAGCGACTCTGAAGAAACTCAGTATCGACCTACAGGGAAATGGACTGGGTCCAGATTGCTTTGCCTACACCAGGAGGCAAAAAGCTTCCCCGTGAGGGACGTCTCATGGAGGAAACCCTAGAATTAAGAATAGTGTTGGTAATCTCTGCCGAGAAACCAGAACACATCAACGCACTCCGCTCAGGGGCCACATCCATAATCCAAATGGGGGTGCCAATCATGCCCAGAGCCTGAGTCAGCAGATCGTGTCTGAGGGGAACCTCCCAAGGAGGGCCGGCTAACAGACTGACTAATTCCGAGAACCACGTCTGAGTGGGCCAGAACGGGGCCACCAACGGAAGATGTTCCACTCTGTCTGTCTGTACTCTGAACAGAACCGGATTGGCGGAAAGGCATAAAGACTGGTCCTGGTCTACGTACTCTAGGGCCAGAGCGTCCATACCAGAGAAGACGGAAGAGACAGGGAAAAACCGGCCTCCAAACATCCGCTCCTGAGTTCAGGTGACCTGGAACATGGACTGCTTTGACCGACAGGAACTTGGTCTGCGCCCAAAGAAGAACGCATCTCGCCAACCTGCACAGGGGACCACAGCCGTGTTGCCATTCTGACCTAAATGTGACAACCACTCAATTGGGGTAAGAACTGTTTGAGTGCCGGAACACTCTCCAACAGAGTGCCAGAACAAGTCTCCAAACGGCTTATGTGATACCTAATACTAATCCAATACCAGCCAATCATTAAGGTGACTCGTTGATGCTGCACACTGGTGGTGGATGAGGAGATCCCCCTTCACAATGTAAAGCGCTTTGAGTGCCTAGAAAAGCACTATATAAAATGTAATGAAATATTATTATTATTATAAATATGTCTGCTTGAAAGAATGAAGAATATGGTAAACAAGTTGTTAAAAAGAATGCACAATTAGCCTATATAACCATTGGTATTTCAATGAAAAGAAGACCATGTTCTTGTTCATTATGAAAAGTGGTTTTATTTAATTTTAACATAAAGGCATGTTGTGCAATACCAGCCAATCATTAAGGTGACTCGAAAATCAGACACCCTGGAGCCACAACGGGTCCAGGGACGTGTACATTCACCTTGTGTTCGAGACCAGTTCAAATGGAAGAATACAGTATTGGCAAGCTTTATTCCAGCGACAAAATTTATTGTAGATTTAGTCGACTAAAATCTTATGATATTAAGTTGACTAAAACTAGACTAAAACTAAAAACAATTCAGATGACTAAAATATGACTAAAACTAAATAGCATTTCTGGGCTTGAAAACGAAAAAAAAAAATAATTAATTGGTTCACTCCAAGCAGAATCCATATTTTAACGTTTCTGTTCCTGTATTCCTCTGTATTATTACCACTCTGAAACTGGTTCGAGTAGAAATACCGGTTAATAACTTTTTTTTTTTTAAACAATTTTCTTTGCCTATAATAATAATAAAGTACAGCGTTTTCTTTACTCAAAAAGAAAAAGAAAAGAAAAAACAGGAAGAGATCTGGTATCTTAACCCGCTGCGCTTAGTCACAGCCAATACATCATCATCTTTTCTAGATTTTGGCCAGATTATAGGCTACTAAACAAAAGAAAAAAAATCTGTTAGTGCTTTAAAGACATTAAAGTACTTTTTTGTGTTCGAGACCAGTTCGAAGGGAAGAATACAGTATTGGCAAGCTTTATTCCAAAAGCCTGAGGAACTTCCTGTGTCTCTCGACGATCTGGATGCAGATTTTAGTACACAGTTCAGATAGAGCCAGGATGAACCTCTGCGTCAGCATCATGAAATTGCTACTTAAGCACAAGATTAGGTGACGCAAATCCAAATCAACGTAACTAGTCACATTAGAAGTGACAGCGTTACTTCAAAAATGGGTAGTCACCATAGAAGCTGGATGGTGTAACCATACGACAGACTGATCCTCCTTCAGGCCCCGAAACACCCGAGCTGCGGGAAAAACCTCTGAAACCGGAAATAGATCCTAAAATCAGGCAAGCCAGCGCCAACCACATAAGTGGGAGCTTGGATGTCGACATAGACCCTGCACCAGTGGCCTTAGGGCTATCCTCTCAATCTCCGAAAGCTAAGGCACGGAGAATAGTCAAAAACAGTCTGAAACACAACAAGTGGTGGAACAGCTGACAGAGAGGCAAACACATTTATAGGTTGCCCACATTCATGCAAAAGTTCCAGCTCAATGCAACAGCGGAGCTGACAAGAATATAGTAATTAGTCATGCAAATCACTGCTTGGTAGCATGAAGCGTGTAGTCACATA
This sequence comes from Sinocyclocheilus rhinocerous, assembly GCF_001515625.1. Lineage (NCBI taxonomy): Eukaryota > Metazoa > Chordata > Actinopteri > Cypriniformes > Cyprinidae > Sinocyclocheilus > Sinocyclocheilus rhinocerous. The sequence continues at coordinate 936,175 of NW_015662161.1, forward strand.
GTGCAGCCAGTCATGTAAAGCGAGTGTTGGTAGCATAAGCGCCGCATCAATCAAGTAGGCTGACCATGGTGAGCATTAATAGCTTGCCATAAGAAAATACTCTTACACGTGAACTCATTCACACAGTTCTATGGAACAGAGTCCATTATTTTTATTTTAGTTTTTTTTTTTTTTGGACACACACACACACACACAGACACACACACTTTATACCTCCGATTTTCAGTTAAGCGTCTCATTGCCAGAAAATGGTTCTGGAGTTCTGGAGAATTACAACTTTTAATGACTGATAACATCTAGAAGATGATTGTTGTTATATTATTAACATTTGTCTCTCAATCCAGATGAGCTGAATTATAACCAGAGGAGTCACTCACATACCTTAATCAACCCGTCACCAGATACGAAACTGGAGCTGAATGACATTGTTAGTGAAGCTGAATCTATTGCACTACATAGGGACACTGAGAATTAACCTAATTACTCCTAGAGAATTAGTTAATTACAGACCAAAAATCTCCCTTTTCTGTCAAAAGTACTAGAAAAGGCAGTATCCTTTTAGCTATGTTCCTTCTTAGAGAGAAATGGTATTTGAGGATTTCCAATTAGGACTTAGATCATTGTTGTATCTCTCTATTAGCACTACTTGAACTTATTGCTGTACTTGACACTATCGACCACAACATTCTTTTGAGTAGACTACAAAATTATGTTGGCATTAGTGGAATTGCATTGGCATGGTTCAAATCTTAAGACATATGCTCTCAATGGAAAATGCAGAAACGTTAATTCATGCATTCATGACCTCGAGGTTAGATTATTGTAGCTGACAAGAATATAGTAATTAGTCATGCAAATCACTGCTTGGTAGCATGAAGCGTGTAGTCACATAGTGCAGCCAGTCATGTAAAGCGAGTGTTGGTAGCATAAGCGCCGCATCAATCAAGTAGGCTGACCATGGTGAGCATTAATAGCTTGCCATAAGAAAATACTCTTACACGTGAACTCATTCACACAGTTCTATGGAACAGAGTCCATTATTTTTATTTTAGTTTTTTTTTTTTTTTACACACACACCACACACACAGACACACACACTACACACAGACACACACACTTAATACCTCCGATTTTCAGTTAAGCGTCTCATTGCCAGAAAATGGTTCTGGAGTTCTGGAGAATTACAACTTTTAATGACTGATGACATCTAGAAGATGATTGTTGTTATATTATTAACATTTGTCTCTCAATCCAGATGAGCTGAATTATAACCAGAGGAGTCACTCACATACCTTAATCAACCCGTCACCAGATACGAAACTGGAGCTGAATGACATTGTGTTAGTGAAGCTGAATCTATTGCACTTCATAGGGACACTGAGAATTAACCTAATGACTCCTAGAGAATTAGTTAATTACAGACCAAAAATCTCCCTTTTCTGTCAAAAGTACTAGAAAAGGCAGTATCCTTTTAGCTATGTTCCTTCTTAGAGAGAAATGGTATTTGAGGATTTCCAATTAGGACTTAGACCGTATCATAGTATTGAGACTGAGATCATTGTTGTATCTCTCTATTAGCACTACTTGAACTTATTGCTGTACTTGACACTATCGACCACAACATTCTTTTGAGTAGACTACAAAATTATGTTGGCATTAGTGGAATTGCATTGGCATGGTTCAAATCTTACTTATCTGACCATCATCATTTTGTAGCAGT
>NW_015662161.1:939140-939551 GCF_001515625.1 Sinocyclocheilus rhinocerous
AGACTACAAAATTATGTTGGCATTAGTGGAATTGCATTGGCATGGTTCAAATCTTACTTATCTGACCATCATCATTTTGTAGCAGTGAATGAATGGGTATCATATCGATCACAAGTACAATATGGAGTACAACAATGCTCAGTACCAGGACCGCTGCTTTTCACACTTTACATGTTACCCTTGGGAGACATTATCAAGAAACATGGTGTTATGCTGATCTCATCTCTATATTTCTTCGCGGCCCGATGAAACATACAAATTCGCAAAGCGTATGGAATGCATAGTTGATATAAAAAACTGGATGACTGGTAATTTCCTACTGCTAAATTCTGAAGAAAAAAAAACAGAGGTTTTAAAGGATTAGTTCACTTCCAGAATAAAAATTTCCTGATAATTTACTCACCCCCATGT
>NW_015662161.1:939654-945004 GCF_001515625.1 Sinocyclocheilus rhinocerous
CACACACACACACACAGACACACACACTTTATACCTCCGATTTTCAGTTAAGCGTCTCATTGCCAGAAAATGGTTCTGGAGTTCTGGAGAATTACAACTTTTAATGACTGATAACATCTAGAAGATGATTGTTGTTATATTATTAACATTTGTCTCTCAATCCAGATGAGCTGAATTATAACCAGAGGAGTCACTCACATACCTTAATCAACCCGTCACCAGATACGAAACTGGAGCTGAATGACATTGTTAGTGAAGCTGAATCTATTGCACTTCATAGGGACACTGAGAATTAACCTAATTACTCCTAGAGAATTAGTTAATTACAGACCAAAAATCTCCCTTTTCTGTCAAAAGTACTAGAAAAGGCAGTATCCTTTTAGCTATGTTCCTTCTTAGAGAGAAATGGTATTTGAGGATTTCCAATTAGGACTTAGATCATTGTTGTATCTCTCTATTAGCACTACTTGAACTTATTGCTGTACTTGACACTATCGACCACAACATTCTTTTGAGTAGACTACAAAATTATGTTGGCATTAGTGGAATTGCATTGGCATGGTTCAAATCTTATTTATCTGACCATCATCATTTATCTGACCATCATCATTTCGTAGCAGTGAATGAATGGGTATCAAATCGATCACAAGTACAATATGGAGTACAACAATGCTCAGTACCAGGACCGCTGCTTTTCACACTTTACATGTTACCCTTGGGAGATATCATCAGGAAACATGGTGCTAGCTTTCACGGTTATGCTGATGATACTCGGCCCGAAGAAACATACCAATTTGCAAAACTAACGAAATACATAGTTGATATAAAAAGCTGGATGACTAGTAATTTCCTACTGCTAAATAACAACAACAAAAAAAAAAACAGGTGTATTAATTATTGGACCAAAAACCTCTGCATATAATAACCTACAACACTGTCTAACACTTGATGGCTGCTCTGTCAATTCTTCATCATAGGTTAGGAGGCTATGTGTGCTATTGGATATCGATCTTTCCTTTGAAAGCCACATTTCTAGCATTCGTAAAACTGCATTTTTCTATCTTAAAAATATATCTAAATTGAGACATATGCTCTCAATGGAAAATGCAGAAACGTTAATTCATGCATTCATGACCTCGAGGTTAGATTATTGTAATGCATTATTGGGTGATTGCTCTGCGCGCTTAATAAACAAATCTAGATTAAAGACCCGTCTATTTAAGCTGGCATACACATAACACACTATCACATTTCTATAATTCAAATCCGTTAAAGGATTGTTAGGCTGCATTAATTAGGTCAACCAGAACGGGAAACACTTCCCATAACACACAGTGTACTTGTTACATCGTTAGAAGATGGTATCTATGCTAATATTAGTCAGTTTCTTTCTTATTCGGAGGTCACCGTAGCCACCAGATCCAGTCTGTACCCAGATCAGATGGTCACTGCAGTCACCCGGATCCAGTCCATATTCAGACCAGATGGTGGATCAGCACAGATGGTGGATCAGCACCTAGAGATGACCTCGACAGCCCTGAATGTCAGTGGAGACCATGTCAGCCAGATGAGCTCCAGAGATAGACCCCCTCAGAAGACCCCGTCAAAATCCATCGGCACAAGCCCACGGGAACCAGATGAGTCCTCTGCACAATCTGACTTGTGTTGCACCCTGTAATTAAGCTGCTGGGTTCATCTGGCCAGAGGAGAACTGGCCCCCCGACTGAGTCTGGTTTCTCCCAAGGTTTTTTTTTTCCCTCCATTTCTATCACCCATGGAGTTTTGGTTCTTTGCCACTGTCACCTCTGGCTTGCTTAGTTGGGGGACACTTAATTTCTAGCAGTATTGTTAGCTTGATTACACAGATACTATTGGAAGAGAGCTGAACTGGATGATGACATCACTGAATCAACAATGAACGGACTTTAACTGAAAAACTGACTGTTTGTTATAGTACTCTTGCAATATCTACAGACCATTTTCCTTTTTGACACTAAAGCTGCTTTGACACAATCTGTATTGTATAAAGCAATATATAAAAAAAAAGGTGACTTGACTTTGCATCAAATTCTACAAAAATTGTGATTTATTTTCATAAAGCCTATTTTTAGGAGTTATTTTGCATTGTAAGAGACACCATTTCATTGTTTTACATAATAAAAATCTTACTATACCAAATAAACAGCCAATACTACATATAAAATATATATATATTTTACAATTAAAATGAATATTATAATATTATATATACACACATATTATAATAGCCCAAAAAAGGTGCAATTACAGGATGCAGTATTACAGTAGTAGAGTTTTTTTTTATTCTAATGGGAATTTAGAGGTTAAATTAGCTTAATTGTCACTATAAAACAAATCTTAATGGTCTTTAAAAAGACTTTATTTAAAAAAAAAAGTATTTCTTACAATTTCTTGTATAAATTTTATTTCTATTTATTATCCACCATTCTGTTTGTGGGTTTTAAGATGCAATATGACCAAGATATGATATTCAACCTAATGGTTGCACTCCATGTATGTGGTTGTAGTTTTATGTACTTTTCAATTTGATTTGTTTTGGTTTCAGGTACATAATGCGTAGAATTATTGCAAATCATCTCTGAATGATGATCACACTCACAACAGCTGTTTATCTTCACTGTGACACAAGCAACCCTTGTTACTTGGATTAATGCACATAGAGCCTTTGCTTTATCATATTTGTTCCCGCCAGTGCGCTCCTGTCCCACCTCAAGCTCAGACTAACACACAGGTAAAAGATCACAGACGACGATCTAGTGATCCTATGTAGAATGATCCTAGTAGACATGGTGTAAAGGTGAGACCACATTTACCTTTGCTCTGCGAAAATCTATTCATTTAAAAATAAATCACTGCAATCTGAGGTTTGTTTGTGAAGGCAAAAAGTACCCCATGCAGATTTCGCTCATTTTCAAGTGTTCACCAACAGAACGCTGGTTAATTTGAAAGTGACTTCTGTGTGAGCTGTGCTTTACTACTGACAACAGACCATGATTCACTACTGTGACCACACAAACGTACAAAGTTGTCAGAGGCTCTTCTGAAAAAGAAGAAAAATATGCATCACCATGCGTTTATATTTTTTTTGACTTTTTTTTTAATAATAATCCACATTCAACAGAAATGTTTAAAAACAAACATTACTTTCAAATGCATTTATATGTATATATATATATATATATATATATACATACATACATACATACATACATATTGATAACTGACTTTGCGTTATGGAAGCAACTGCATTTTCCATTTCAAAAATAGTAATTAGATGCAAGCAGTACTTGGGTTTCTGGATAAAACGAACAATATCTCCAATATACTGCAGAATTACAGAGCATATTCACCATCAACAATCTGAAGTACAGATTTCATATAACCGTAGAATTCTGGTCATTTAAATGCCTGCTGGTTTTGAAGAAAGGCATCTCATCCTAAACCTTCCTCTAATCTGACTTAGATTTACTATTCGCATTTGTGCAGTGAACCTCGATGCACTACTCTACGCTTCATAGAACAGAAGGCAGAAAAAAGCCAAAAAAGAAAAGAAAGGAACAAAGTGAATCTATCATTACAAGAGTTTTAGACAGCAGTCATTTATTCATATCAACGAGTCCCCATTTTCAATGGTTCTCTCACATCCAGCTCGTGTTTTACAAATAGAGAAGGGGAAAAAGAAAAAAAAACAAAATCAAATATCTCCTTTTGAATCTGCCTTGATTACCAACTGATTTACAATTGAAAAATTCATATCTACTGAGAAAACATGACAAGGACCAACCCAAACATCCAAATTTCCTCTCGCCCGCCCTGACCTGTTCATCCACGGGTGGAGGAAGAGACTACAAATCAAACTGCTGTCAGCAGAGGGTGAAGCATACTGAAATCCAAAGTGCTTTCAGGGAGGCTGAGAGGACCGGGGGTCTAGCGGTCCATCTTGACCGGTCTCTGGAGGGAGGGAAGATCTCGACGGTGGACAGCCAGCAGTCTCAGATCCTCAGATGGGACTTGTGTTTGACCATGTATCTGTAGAGGAGATGAAGGGGATAATGAGCTATATAACACTATTGAGATTACTATTAGGGTTGGAAAATACATCATTGCTCTAGTATTTAATTAACCAGGGACAGGTTCACATGATAAACTTCAAAAGACTACACAATGATCAAAGACGTACATCTGTAGGATATTTACATACACCAAAAATCCAAACCAAAAATATTTGAGGGCTATAGGTCAGCAAAACACGTTCAATAAAATGGAATTAAAATATACAAACGATTTACACAAAAGTTTAGTGTTCCTTCTTTTGAAAAGTTATATTTCTATTAGTGCTGTCAAACGATTAATCGCGATTAGTCGCATCCAAAATAAAAGTTTTTGTTTATGTAATATATGTGTGTGTACGGTGTATATTTATTATGTGTATATAAATACACACACATACATTATACATTTTGAAAATATTGACATGCATTTACTTCTGAAAACATATATAACATCAAAAATACTGTCGGAACGTGTTCCTCTCCAGTGTGTGCCATGCTACAGGTGGACTGAAAGGACACGGAGCTGCAATCCTGACCTGTCTAGTGTTTCCCAGAAGCGGAGGAAGACGGGCCGGTCCAGATGTCGTTTGTGGTGGCTCAGCTCCAGCACAGTCACGTCCCACTTCTGTACGTTTGGGTCCATCCGTGCCTCGTCATACTTCAGGTGAAAGGCTCGGACTAAATGAACATAAGCATGCAATGAAACCCACTCTAAATATATTGTAAATAATGTGCTGCATTTACCCTGACTAAACTCACTTTTGGCAAATATATCCACGGGGGATCCATCAGGCAGCAGCCACGGCCAGCCCTTGAACTGCCAGGCAGGACCCTGGACGAAGACGGCCACTACACGATCCCTGTGAACAAACGACGACAAAATCAGTCTCAAACTGACTGGTTAGGCCCGAGCATTCAAAATCGGTAATTTGAGCTTGCTATTTTCAGTTTTGGGGGTGAAAGCATTGACAAAACAGCGGCATTTAATTAGCGATTCTCCGATGCCACGTTTGACTGTGAGCTAGAGGTCTACACGGGTCCAAAAATTCGCACCCGAACCCGAAGAGACCCGTAAATGTGCTACACTGAACCGACCCGGACCAGTCTATTATTTTGAAAGTTGGACCCGGGTCCGTGCAGAACCGAGAAATGTCAAAAATGTACTACCTACACGGACTGAAAGATGGACCCGAACTCGGCCGGGAAGACACAGACCCGACTGGACCCGATCGGCACATATTCCACAGCAAATTGCTATT
>NW_015662161.1:945625-952948 GCF_001515625.1 Sinocyclocheilus rhinocerous
TGCAGTTTTGCATTTTTTTTGTATCTCGAGTCAACTTGCATAATAATTTAGACTGTTTGCCCATTTGGATTATAATAACGATTGCTCGTCCAGTGCCATGGCTGCTGACGTTAGCTTTACTTATTTGCTATCATCTCTGTGCTCTCTGAGCCGAGTCTGAGCAAAAATTTTAGATATAACAACAAGACGGTTCATTCATAATATTATTTAAAAAAATAATCAATAATAACTCACATCACTCATGAAGGTATCCATTATCACCGTGCGTGTGCATTAACTCCGCCCACCCTGCTTCTGATGACGTCGCTCGTGGTTTTTTTTTCCCACCTTATTTCAAATTACCGACTCACACTTTTCTCATCCTAATTTTACAAGTTGAAAGTTACAAAACAACACACGCACAGCGCTGACTGACTCTGATAACGGCCGGGTGTTCTCCGAGTCCGATCGACTCGGGTATTACACACAATGTTAAACAGACCCGGGACCCGAAGTAATAGATTGGGACCCGACCCGGACCCGGCTGACCATTTAAAATATAGCCCCGAACCCGTACGGATCCCGGGTCGGGTCCCGGGTCCTCGGGTCCTCCGTGTAGACCTCTACTGTGAGCATCTATTTCGAGAAAACAACATGGATAAACCTCAACAGCTAAACAAGTCTGCTGTGTGGATGCTAGGTCTAATCTGACAATATTGATTTCTCAATTTTAATTCATCTTCATTTTGATGAACCGTTATCGATTATTAAAACCACAACATTGTTCTTTAAAGTTGAGTGATAAAAACATCACTAAGCATTACTCATAGCACACCTACCATCAAATAATTGCAATAAGCTTTGTGCCTTTTGTTATATTTGTTAAAAGCCGCAAAGACAACAATATACCTTCACAGGATTTTGCTAAAAATATGCATTATATGACATATTCATTATATTGTACTTAACCTGTTAGGGATGTCTTCATTATTTAAAGTACGTTTGAATAAATCTGTCATGAAAACAAGTTATTACAGCCACAACTTGATGTTTTTATAACCACAGTGAACTGGAGTAGAAAATATTAAAAATTGTACACAAAGATTGTGCAATTGAAATATTTATATACAACTGAGCGTTGATTATTTAAAAAAAATGCTTAATTGACTATTAAATAAACTATTGAAATGTTTTTTTTTGGTAAAAAAATAAATAAATTTGTTGAATCAATTCAATCATCAGGTTTTGGAATGGATCTATTATTAACAAAGTCCAATATGAACCAGGCAAATCCTGTTGATTGAAAATGATGGCCACTGCGCTAGATGAGCTCACCAGTCCTGTGGGGCGAGTTTGAGCGGCTGGTCGATCACTCTGTAGGGTACTGTGACACTGATGTTGGCACCGCCTGGCTGAACTTGATCTTTACGTCTCTGCAGCAGAACCTCGTTGTCCCTCTGAGTGCCCAGCTTCTTCTTATCCTCTGTTGTGACAAACCTGCCAAGAAAAAACTATTTTAGCAGCCAGATAAAATACATTTTATATGCATTCATCATTGAATGTCTTCAGACACTGTCTAACACACAATTGCATGCACAGAGGATAAAACTCTTGGTTCCCTCTCATGTGAATCACCTCTGAAGGTACGTGCACAGGCCTGAGGGTAGTGGTCGACCAATATTGGTTTTTTGACAGCCGATGCGGATATCTTGGAAAGCAGGGTGGCCGATGGCCGATATAAAGCCGATATAATTTTATTTAATATTTAAGAAATTTGAAATCATTTGAAAATGGATTAAAAAATAAATGTGTAAAATAAACATGCTTATACTTTGAATGACAAAGTATTTTCACAAATAAACAAATATTTAATAAAAATATAATTTAAAAAGGAAGTAAACACTGTAACCAACAGAGCACTCTGGGAAGTTTGTGTGCATTGGGAATAACATTTTTTCAAACAAAGCCAAGGTAACACTCATTTTACATACACCACACAGTGAAAATGACATGAATATGACATTGGGCAAAAGCATGAAGCGCAGCATAATTTGAAATCACAAGTTTAAAGTTTGTCGATCGCGCGTCTCCGTGAAGCTGAACTCTTCTCCTAGTACATTTTAATTCCTTTGTTTAACAGTTCCGTGGACAGAACTGTTAACGACGACAGCAAACAAGAGGGAGAAATCGTTATAATACTTTTTTGTATAACAGTACATTTTAATTCCTTTGTTTAACAGTTCCGTGGACAGAACTGTTAACGACGACAGCAAAAAAGAGGGAGAATGTGAGCACTGTGTGGTTCAGGCGCTGCCGTTCTCCGCGCAGTCAAAATAAAAGTACCGCCACAAACGCATTGGCCAAACAGAAAAACTTATCGGCCGATGCCGATATTTGAAAAATGCCAAATATCGGTCGACCACTACCTGAGAGCAGCTTAAACTTTACACGTTCTATCCCAAAAGATGTCAGTGCAGAAGAAATATTAGCAGAAACTGCAAGAATCACTCTTCTGATCCTAAATTGTTATTATTAAATGTTAAAACCCAACCTACACCTTGTATATACCTAGTGAATTCTGGACATGCATTTCACATCTGTATACAAGGCAATGTCAATGGACTACTCGCACTGAGCCTCATGACGCACTTCTGTTTTGAAATAATACAACTTAAGTTATTTCCGGTTATGTATATTTTAGCGATGTGCTGTAAACATCTAGTTGACTGAAACGCCTGTTAAAATGAGAGTCCGTGGGATGATTTCAAAATCTGGATATTTTCAGAGACAGGAGAAGAGATATTCTGATGATTGTGGTGTATTTTCCAAACTCGACAGAACTTGAAGTTTTATCCAAAATAAGCATAAACATACTGTACGTGATTGTTTCAACACAGTGTGTCAGTGCTCTAAACTAGTAATGGCAACGCTGCAGTGTGTGTGAGATATGATAAGATCATAATTAACCTATCTGTATTACTATGTATGTCATATGTATAGATTGTATTGTAAGATTGTATGTCACAATTCTGTCATTTTTCATTCATAGTCATTTCACTTTATGTATGCCAAAATATGAATATTAACAAAGTAGTCATTGTTTAAAATTAATTAAATGTTTAACATTGTTAAATTTCATTAAGGCATTTTCCATTGTCGCAAGTCAAGAAGTTAGACATCAGACAGATGAATTAAGAGCAGTCCAATTAGTTTTTAAAGGGAAGGAGGACTTCTTTGGATGGAGAAAGTTACAAGACAATCTGTTGGCAGTGACTCATACATTAGACACACACATGTGTGTGTGTGTGTGTGTGTGTGTGTGTGTATGCATGTCAATGTGTAAATGAATGACAGTGTATCGCTTCAAGGACTGAATCTACATGCTTTTTTGACTTAATGAGGTTCTCCTTTCATTCCCTGTGACTCTTCGCAGACCCTCCCTTCCACCTTTCTTGCCCATGACAGCTTTGTTCATTCTGCTTCCAGGAAATTTTCAACTTGGTTAACAGAATCCTTTGCATTCCACACAAATCACAATGATGGTGCAATAGTGTCACATGACAAATCTGTTATTCAAAATCTACTTTCAACCTGAAAATAAACAAACCCATTTAACAAAATTTTCCTCAATAAATATATTAATTTTCTTCTGATTAGTTGATTAATAATTTGGTTAACTCACCAATAAACACTAACCGCAAATTCTGCCATTTATTTTTAAAAGTGTAAAAAAATTTTGGTGGCAAGAATAAAGGCGGCAGTAATACAATGTATGTGTCGACATACCTTCCATGCTCATTCATGTTTATTTCATGCTATAACTAGTAATATATAGGAGATGAGGCATGGCTGAGGTGAAACGCATGTGAGTGTGTGTGCCAGATCATTTCTTCACAGAAGTGTTATTCAAGCATCAGCCACTGCCTCACTTCTCTCTGAAATTTGCGTGTGTGTGGTGCCAGTTGATATTCTCACAGGTAGTTCAGGTGGAATGCAATATTGTAGATAAACAGATGCACATGATAGAATAACCCTCCATTTTGAGACGTATTTACATAACCGGCATCATCACAGACAACAGATTTTTTCATCATGGATAAAATGTCCAAACCAAGCTCATACCACCGTTTTAGATCGCCTTCAGGAAATCACCCTCACAAACAGACCATCATCTCACTTTTTCCATCTATCACCATTTTTGGCAAAAAGCATTTTATCAGTCCAAGCATATTTCTCTCATTCAACTTCCTCATTTCTTAATAGTTCTGAAACAAATTTTTTCTCCTGTCTAGGGAAGAGGAAGACGAGTGAACATATTCCCAATAAAGCCAGCTAGATCAGATGACCGACCCAATGGCCTTTTTAGCCAAACCTGGCGCCCAAGAACAACTGGTTTGACTGGTCAGAGTTCGTTAACTTTTCACGGTGACCTATCACTTTATGTTCTTCTAAGAATGGCTTCATATCAGTTTTGACTAAAAACATCAAACAAGGGCGTTTGTTTTTTGATAAAAATTTGAACTTAATTTAACAGCCGATTGAATTTAGTCGTAACTTTCCTATGAATCATCTAATCAGCGCTTACTTGAGGTCCTGTAAGAGATCCTTGGCGTTGAGCATTGTGATTAAAGATGTTGTAGCTGCAGGGATGATGATAATGGGAGTTCTAGAACCTGGAAAAAAAAATTTTTTGTTGTTGTTGTTAAAAATAAACCAGCTAACTGCAGTGATCCTGCACAATGAGAAATGCATAATAATAAATGCATTTTAAAAATAAGACATTGCAATGTAGGTTTTAAAAAATAATTCACACACACAAAAAAGCTTTTACTCGACAAGATGATCTAGTCAACTTGTGCGTGTGTGTATATATATATATATATATACATATATATATACACACACACACACACACACACATACATACATAAACACACACTAAATATATATTCTAGAGAAAGATTTTTTTACACTAAATATTGGTATAAAACCATATACATTGATAAAGACCGATTATAAAAATATGCTTGTTCAAAACAGTATATTTCCTTTCCTCATTCATGTAGTTAAAGACATACCTTTCTTTTGGTTAGGCAGGGGTCTTGCTTGAGAGACTAAAGACAAGACAAAACAAACAAACAAACCAAATATGGACACATTGTTATTCTGGCCAGAAATAACTTGAAAATTTTTAAAAAAAAATTTATGCACATGCTACTACTATGAACATTTGTAGTCATTAGATGAACATGTTTAACATTTCATACGTGTGTCTAAAATGATGCAGATGCAGGACAATTTGTGCTTTGCAATGCCATCTCAAGCTTAAAAGAGCATTGATCGTTTATCAAAGAGGAGATAGAGTGTGTCAAAGCTTTGTACAAAACATTCCTCACGTATCATACTGCAGGTACATAAACATTGGTTTGTGTCAGCGCGTAAATGCTTTAGATGAGCGATTAGATGAATGTTCAGATTATTTTTTTTTAGACATTCTTGATCTTACGTAGTCAAGAAGAGGGTGAAGTGTGTAATTTCCAGTGCCACTACTGTCAACAAATGGAATGATAATCTCTTTAAACAGGTTTTATGCTACGTAAGTTTCAGTTAAAACAACAAACTCACTGATCATTAAGTGAAGCTTTTCAGCTACACGGAAAAAAGATTAATTGAATTTACTAAATTTTTTCAAGGTTAGTGGTTGCAATCAATTTATTTTAGCTACATTTAAATAAACAAATTTCGTTGACTAATTTTCAACATTTTTTTGTTTTATTAAAGGTGCAGTAGGAGATCTTGGAAAATGCTAACTTTAGCCTGATAGCACTGAAAGGGAACGTCCCACCCTCCCTGCAAATCGCGTACAAAGTCATGCCCCCTGAACGCATTAACGTACACCAGATCAGACGACCAGTAAAAGTACTACAAGACCAGGAAGGAAGATCAGGATGTTGATGTTTGTCTGCCATTCTCGCTCTGTCTGCACAGCGTACGTGAACGCACTGATGAAGTATCCTGTCTGCGCAAACAGGGTGCGTAGAGGTATGCAAATACACATGTTGACAGGCAGGCAGGAAAGCCAATAAAAACGCTCGGAACGAGCGTTTTATTGGATGAACATTTCTTATTAATCATTAATCTCATTAATATAAAATATTAAATGTCATGGTTGGATATTTACTGAGTAATCCACTGTTTTGTAGAGGGGGGTCAAAATGGCAATTTTCACCTGAGATTCAGAACTAAATTACAGGGGAGTAAAAATGATTTCAGAAAGATGGCAGCACCATAATGTTGGGCTACTTTTACACAGAGATTGGTAGGTCTATTAGTAAAATCTTCATTGCATTATGTGCCAATGGCGACCTATCCAAAATGAAACAGCACTAAGTTTGTTTTCCCCCCAAAGTTTGCATGCCTGTAACTCAAAAGCTTTAAAGTCCCCCTGTAGTCAAATATTTTATATATTATCATCAAAATGGCATTTAAATGTTTTTTCTTATGAAAATAATTCTTATGCCTTAAAATAGCTTGAATATAACTCTACACCCTTGCCTCATTTACTATACGCGGATCTATGAATATGCAAATTAGCCCCGCCTCCACTAAGTCAAACCAGCCAGTGCCTCCTGATCCACTGAACTGTAGTAAACGCGAAACAATGGCATACATGGATAATGACTGATAAAACTATTTAGCGGTTCTAAATTCACATTAAACCACGGCTTCATGGGTTTTTTGCTCTAATTTGTTTTTGTTCTGGTATTGGTATATTTGCATGCTAGTGATAGGAATCGATCCCTTGACGTGATTGGTTATTGAATGGTGACGTAGCAAACCGAGGGCGGTTTCAAACCACGTTTCTGGGACAGCCTTTGGGAAACTACAGTATTAAGGAGAAAATATTCAGCAATGGTGTTGATTAATGGATTGACACATGGTTTGTCTAAAAGCATATTAAAAACACCACAGACAAATAAACAACATAAAAAAAACTTGATTTTCACTACAGGGGGACTTTAAAGATAACAATGCCCTTTTAGATATTGGGTCTTAAACTTTCCTTTTGGCATCTTCATTTTTAAGGCCCTGTATGGTTTGGTTCCAGAGATATTGGAATATCAATATGGCTTTCAGGAGTAAATCGTTAAATTGTACACATTTTCAATGGTCAAAAACCAAACGTGGGTCACTTTGCAAAAATATGACGCTTCTTTTCTTTTAAAGAGGAATGTCTGAAGAACAAATAATATTGAAACTAGAAATGTATCTTGTTTACTTGTCAAAACAACGACATAGAACATACCTGTCTAAGTGCCACAAATATTATTTTTCCAAAGTTTG
>NW_015662161.1:953029-969879 GCF_001515625.1 Sinocyclocheilus rhinocerous
GTGTGTGTGTGTGTGTGTGTGTGTGTGAGAGAGTGTGTGTGTGAGTGTGTGTGTGCGTCTGGCTGATGTTTGTTGATATTGCAATATTATTTTAGATTCTAGTTCTTAATAAACTCGGTCATTCAGTCCCAGGGATATGGGGATCTCAATGAGGCTCCATTTTCAGATTGTTGAATAGTACCCATTTTCAGTGGTCAAAAACCAAATTTCGGTCATTTTGTAAATAGTTTTACTTTAAGAACAATCTCTGAAGAATAAATAACGTAGAAATTAATATTGCATCTTGTTTCCCTCTATCAAAACAATTATAGAACATACCTGTCTGAGTGCTAAAAATGCACTGAAATTGTGAAGTTGAGGCACAATACATTTCTCCCAGTAGTGTATTCATAAGATTCTATATTTGTATAATTTTCAGGGATATTTGGAAGAAGGGTTTTTATTCATTTTAACAGCTACCAAGAGTTCAAACATTATTGTAACATGTTTGAAACAAATCCCATGCTTCCTAGGGAAAAGTTGTGGCGTTTGCCACACATTGCATTCACATCAAACTAAGATTTGCCTAACCTGGATTTATTAGAATTTATTTTTCTTTTTTATATAATGTGAAGCATACTCAGATCAAGTAGTATCTACTGTACATTCCTAAACCATGGGTTACTGTTATTATTTGCATATTTGACAGTGTCAACAGTGATGACTAGATAAACACAAAACCACATTTGGTCTTTGACCACTGAAAAAATGGGAAGGACACAACAATTTGGACATATAGCTGCACTAGGATCTCAATATCAACCATTCAGGGCCTTAAAAAATGAAGAATCCAAAAGAAAAGTTTCTTAGGAACCAGAATCGAAAATCATATTAAGATAACAGCAATACTTCTTGAGTTACAGGCATGCAAATTTAGGAAAAAAAGACTATTTATGACACTTAAACAGCTATGTCCTATACAATTGTTTTGATATAGGGAAACAAGATACCTTTCTAGTTTCAACATTACTTATTCTTCAGACATTCCGCGTTAAATACAATAAGTATCAGCTGGGTAGTATTCAACAATCTGAAAATGGAGCCTCACTGAGATCCCCGTATCTCCGGGACTGAATGATATAGGGCCTGGAAAAAGAAGATTCCAAAAGAAACGTTTATTAAAAACTTGAATCTAAAATTATATGGCGGTGTTTTTAATACATCTTGAGTTATAGGCACACAAACTTTGGAAAAAATAATATTTATGGCACTCACATAGGTATGTTCAATGCAGTTGTTTTGACAGAAGTAAACAAGATACTTCTCTAGTTTCAACACCGTTTATTCTTCAGACATTCCTCTTTTAAAGAAAGGAAGTATATTTATGCAAAGTAACCTACATTTGGTTTTTGACCATTGAAAATGTGTACAATTTAACAATTTACCCCTGGAGCCAAATTGAGATCCCGATGTCTCTGGAACCAAACCATATAGGGCCTTAAAAATGAAGATGCCAAAAGGAAAGTTTGTTAAGACCCAGTATCTAAAAGGCATTGAGATATCTTTAATACTTCTTGAGCTATAGGCATGCAAACTTTGGAGAAAAAACCCCTGAAAAGTGCCATTTCCCCATTTTGAATAGTCACCAATGGCACATAATGCAACAAAGATGGCTTAAGTCAACAAATTATAGACTAATAGACCTACTGTGTAAAAGTAACATTATGATACAGCCATCATTCTGAAGTCATTTTTACTCTCCTGTTATTCAAGCTTTTCTTTTCTTTCTTCAGAAAAGGCTCTGAATCTCATGTGAAATATTGCCATTTTGACCCCCCTCTACAAAAAAGGGGACTGCTCAGTAAATATTCATCCATTTAATATTTTGCCTTGCATCACTATACATGTTTATCTATCTTCAGAAATAATATTAGCAAAATCATAAATTTGATCTGAAGTTTTTGAAATTTGGTTGATTTGACACGGAATGACCCTATAGCTTTTGTTCAGGAACATAAACGGTTCTCAGAGACGGATCAAACAAAGAAACACAAACTTATGTCTTGCAGCTTTTATGGCTTACAGGAATAATATAATAATAATCCTTCATAAAAAATATAAGGGAATAATAATACGTCACATTTGCAATATTACAGCTGCATCATGTTGCACAAAATATTCCTGTAATCTTCAAGGAAGTTCATCCATACCTGGTCTGGGAACAGGCTGCATAGCTGGTGTTTGGGCCTTTCTAGCAGATGCACCTTCCTACAGAGAAAGAGAGAAACAAGAGAAAATGCAATGGTGATGAGTCAGATGCACTTCAATTAGTTCACAGGCCAATCAGTCCTTGAAAAGCAATTTTCAATAGTTTCATCCAAAGATAAAATTATGTCTTCCTTCTTATCACAGTGGCGTGAAACACCTAGCTGTGTTATGGATAGACTTTGGGCTTTTCCCACCATCTGCATTTGTATTACTGGGCCAAGCTTATCTGTTTCTTCCTGGTTATTTTACTCCCTTGAATTACAATCCTTTCAAGAGAATTCTTGTTCCTATTGGGTATGACGACACAAAGGTAAATCACAATTTGTTTGGCATGTGGGTCTACCCTGTTCAACAAGTTGATAAATCTTTCTCTCCAACAACTTCAACAGACATACTGATGAACTTAAAAAAAAAAAACTGGAATGCAGTATTTTTATTTCCAGTACATTAGTAAATTTTGCAGCTTCAATTCCAACCACACACATTATGAGTAAAATCACTTTTATATGCAACTAAATTATCTGTTAGTCATTAGTCTCTGGCTAGTATACAGTGAAATTTCACTCACCAGTGATTGAGCTCAAGGCTGATAATACGTTAAGAACAAATATATTTTGTGCCCCTTGTCTACTTAGCGTCTAGAAACTAGAACACTGAGCATTTGATGTGGAAACTCAATTTTTTAAATCCAAGAATACGGAGAATTGAATTTGCATTTTCTGTCTCCATCTTTATAGCGCATTATTTCCATTGACTTATTTTGCTCTCACACACGCAGAGAGAGAGAGGTGATATTTACATTTAATCATTTATCAGACGCTTCTATTCAAAGTGACTTACAAATGAGGACAATAAAATCAGCCAAAACCAACAAAAGATAATATGTAAATGTGACAAGTCTCAGTTAGTCTAATGCAGTACAGGTAGCAAGTAGGGGTGGGCGATACAGCCTCAAAATTATATCACGATATTTCAAGAATATTTGCGATAACGATATTTATGACGATATAGAAAAAATACATGGAACGTTTTATTGGTGATTGCAGCTGGCAGGCAGCAGCATTTATTAGTGCAAACAAAATTAAGGTCATTTTACATCCTTTTCCAATGAGCTACTGTCATAGATGACAGATTACCTAATTTGAAGTGTAAATCTATTGTCATAAGGTGGCAGCAGCAGGTGTGTGTTCGACTTGAAGCAGACTGATCGGTGTATGACGTCAAAATACCGCGAGAGTGACTTACCCCTTATTAACACTGCACGTGTCTGCGGCGCGTTACGGCTCTGACGCGGCCACTCTAGTCAATGCTTGTGTTTACATCAGCGGAGCCGCGGCATGTTTCAGAAGCGGCTCTCCGCGCCGCTTCGCTTAAGATATGCGCCTCGCCTATTTTTGAAGGTAAGAGTATGAGCTCAAATATGCTCTAGATCCGCTCTCGCGATACTTTGATGTCATACACCGATCAGTCTGCGCAGCGCTGCTTCAAGTCAAACACACCTATTGGGTTTGTGGTGTTGTTGTTGTGTGCGCTAGGGAACATATATCCGCCATACGTCATCGCGCCGCTATATCATTGAAATCGCGATATGACACTTTTTATCATGTAAAAATTTATACCGGTATTATCGTGGACATTATGATATGGCACACCCCTAGTAGAAAGTTTTTTTTTTTAATAATAAATAAAAATAAAAAGTAGATATAATAGAAAAAGAATTGAGAACGCTAGTGTTAGAGGGTCAAGTTTTTTTAGAAATAAAAAGAAAACAAGTAGATAGAATAGAAATAGAATAAAGAGTGCAAGTGCTAAATGGCTAAGGACTCAGCAGCTCCGATTGAGTTGGGCAGGTCATTCCACCATGAGGAAACATTTAGGCTACGTTTACACAACAACAATGTAGTCAAAAACGGAAAAGTTTTTCCCTTGCGTTTTTAAGAAGTTTCACGTATACACAACAACGTTTTCAAAACGATTCGCGTTTACACATATCCGCGAAAAAGGCCAAAAACTCTATATTGTATACCCGGCCAGTAGTTGGCGCTGTCACCTTGTTAGTAAACAGTACCTGTAGGGAAGTGATGATTACATGTTGTATATGATGCGTCTCCGCTGTTGGTTGTAATATTGGTGAAGTAAATCCACACTTTGCCGAAGAAGCTTTAGCAAACTCTTGAGTAGCAACAACAGTACCATGTACTCCGCCATTGTTGTCTATGTTTGTTTGTGCTTGCCTTTAAAATCGACACATACTGCACGTCTACCAGTGTTGCCAAGTCCGCGGTTTTCCCGTGGAATTGAGCTACTTTAACACTGTTGCCGCAGGTTGTTTTTCATGTCCACGGGTTGAAGCGACCCCGATAACGTGATATTTAGCCCCTGGAAAGTTAATTTTACTAGGGGAACCCCGCCAAAACCGTGTATTTTACCCCCCAGAACGCGATTTTTGACGGGGAGCCCTCCTCGAAATGCGATTGGGATAGTTTTAGGCTAGTTTTGAGTAGCAATTGGGCGGGTTTTGTTGTGAAAACCTGGCAACCCTGATGTCAACATACCCAACACGTACTACGCACGCGCATAACGTCACCGTTTTCAAAAATTCCTGTTTTGGGTGTTTACATGGAAATGATAACGGTGGCGTTTTCAAAGACTTGCACTTTGAAACTTGTTTTCAAAAATATGCGTTTTCAGTCCCCAAAACGCCGTTGTCATGTAAACGAACAGGCAAAACACATAAAAAGTTTCCAGTTTTTGGCTGAAAACATTGTGTTAACGGCCCCTCAATGTAAAAGTCAGTTAAAGTGATTTTGTGCCTCTTTGGGCTGACACAATAATGCGCCGTTCACTTGCAGAATGCAAGCTTCTGGAGGGTCTGAAGTAGTGAATTTAAGTATAGGGGTGCAGAGCCAGTGTTTGTTTTGTAGGCAAACATCAATGCTTTGAATTTTACATGAGCAGCTATTGGTAGCCAGTAGGGGTGTGACGAGACACTTATCCCACGAGACGAGACACAAGACTGGGTTCACGAGAACGAGACGAGATGAGATTTTTATACTTTTTTAAAGAAATCCTCAATGATGAAATATATATGGAAAAATTGTCTTTTATTCAACTGAAAAACACTAAATGCAAAAAAGTAGGTGCATTTTGAAATCCAGTTGTACTTTATGAAATTAAACATCTATTTTAATAAATGTTATGCAGTAATAAACATGTAAACACTGCAAAATGTTTTGACAAACTCAACTGACAGGCAAGTAATTGCACAAAAATGATTAGTATAAATAAAAATAAATAATAAACAACAAATATCCCTTTAAAGTGGAAGTGAAGAAGTCAGTCAAGTTTACATTATTTAGTAAACTGATTTCCACTTTAATAAAAAAATAAATAATAAACACGATTAATGTATCCATTTAAAAGAATAAAGCAGTGGTTCCCAAACTGGGGGGCACGGCAAGGCTGAGGGATAGTTAGGGCCCTATGAAATCAGTTTTATTTTTTCCTAAATTCAGTTTTATTTTTTTTCCAAATTCCGTTTTTTTCCATTTTAATTTTTCTGGATTCCATTTTTTTTTCTTTTTAATTTTTCTCGACTCCTTTTTAATAGTTACATTAAATTTTATTAATTAAAAAGCATGTCTAATTAATTAAAATCATGAAACATACATTTTCACATCAATTTATTAAAAGTTTAACAAAAATTACATGTTTAGGACCCTATGAAATGTTTTATTTTTTCTCACCATATTATTTATATTTTTATTGTTACCAAATTATGCGTTTTAGCATGTCTAATTATTTGAATGCATAAAACAACTTAATTTATTCATTTTTTTTCTTAAAGTAGCCTTGTGAATTTTTTCCCCTCAGAAATTCTGTGTTGTGTATTTAAATTTTTCTGGTTATCAAATGAAGGCATAAAACATTAATATAATTTATCATTTATCTTTTAATTATTGAAAATTAAGCAAACAAGATTTTTTGGCAAAGAAAGGGGATTTACTATTAAAATTAAAACATGGAAGAAATGTTGTGTGTGATTATTCAACTAATTGTGTGATACAAACTAATGCACAAGCAGCAGTCATATTTGCTGTTGCCCACTTATCACAGCCCACATTTTGATTTCAACAAAGCAGTTTGAGTGAACACGGACAACATGACTAATCTACATGAGCCCAACAGCCTGTCAGAACTAAGCATTTTTTTCTCTTTTTTTTTTGTAATAGTTTTATTTTGAATGACCAATAATGTCAAGCCTTAAGCTCCGTTTAATGTGACAAATATTAATTTTCATTCATATGTGGTTGCCATGTTTTATTTCTAATTACTTAAGTTCTAACATTAAAAAAAATGCATGACTGACTGATGTTTGGTTGTTATGCTTTCAAATTATATCAAATATTAATGTATCTTCTTTAAAAGCTGATTAGAGAAAAGCTGATTTCAACTGGGTTTTAGGTAAACAAACTGAACCTTACTGCAAAGTATTATGCAATAACTTGCTTTCATAAACAAAACAATTAAACAACTAATACTTATCTCATGTAATTTTGGTTACATGTTGGTTCAGGGAACAATCTCACCATTAACTATGACTTCTACCTCAATAAATTCGCTGCTTATCAGAGGCGGACAAAGTACACAACTGCATTACTTGAGTGAAAGTACAGATACTACTGGTCAAATACTACTCCACTACAAGTGAAAGTTGTAAAGACAGGTTTTTACTTAAGTAAAAGTACGACAGTACATGCTTTTAAAAGTACTTAAGTATCAAAAGTAAATGCATTGTTTGATTGTCACATTGTTGTATACTTACAATACCTTATGCCACTAATGCAACCTACTGAATACACTGATTAGCTTGTATTATCTTTGGAATTAAGAGCTTTTATGTTACCAAACCTATAGAAATGGAACAACTGAATGAAGATGATCAACTTAATTTTTTATTTAACACTCCTACAGCTACATTGAACTCATTTTAATACTTGTTTAAAAGTTACAAAGTTCTTTTTCAAAGAGATATTGAAGGTTATGATATGGATCATTTTAGGCAAACAAAGCAAACATTGAAAAGAAAACAAATTTTTTGTCTTTTCAGAATACTGGAACATGCTCTCTCAGTATGGCCATGGATGTGCAAGTTGCGCCAAAGAACCATCTTTTTAAATTTTGCCATCAACTGATCAGTGTTCTTAAAATGCTCATAAATCAGTGAACGTCACAACATGTGGCTAGTGTTTGGTATTGTTTTAATTTTATCCATTCCGATTCTGATTCTGCTTATTGATTTAAATTCTTATCGATTCCCAGTTTAGATTCCAAAGTTGTAAAAAAAGTGAAGTAAAACATTTTGACCTGTGTGATCACTTAACCTACTTATTGATAATTTATTTGCAAAAAATATATATATATTTATGTGCAGTGTTTTGACAATAAAATAATGTTCAGATTTATATAATAAATTTTCTCTGTCATGTAGATCAAGGTGTAGGTAATCTTCATTTACTGTATGCCGATCATTTATCTTCTATGATCTTTGATCGTAGCGCTCGGCTTACGTAAGGCATCACATACAGTTGTCTATTTAAAATCAATGTGGTGAGCACACAGATGATCACACCACACTAATATGTGCCTTTTTCGTCTTTTATTATCTTGCGTAAAAATAATCAGCAAAACATCCATTCAAAGCTAGGCGGAAAACTGCAGGCTTAGAAATACTGTAAGACTTGGCAACACTGGAAGGTCCTGGCAGATCACAGGCCAAATTTTAGCAGAAAAAAGGGTTCAGTGAATAAATGCACACACTGGAAAAACTGCTACATATAACGACTTTCTACTTGGGGACCTTGATATAAATGTAGCGGAGTAAAAAGTACGATATTTGTCTTTCAAATGTAGTGAAGTTGGAGTATCAAGTTTCCAGAAAAAATAATACTCAAGTAAAGTACAGATACTCAAAAAATGTACTTCGTTACTGTCCACCTCTGCTTCTTATTAATAGTATGGTGGGTATGGTGTAGGATTAAGGGATCTAAAATATGGTTATACAGAATAAGGCATTAATATGTGCTTTATAAAGAACTAATAAACAACCAATATTCTAGTAACATGCATGCTAATAAGTAACTAGTTGTTAATAGTGACAATTAGTCCCTAAACTAAAGTGTTATTGTAATTTTTGACCAAGGCATGCATTTAAAGGTTACAATTAAAGGCAATCCCACTGAACTTTCAACTTCCCATTTACTGTCGAGAATTCAAAACTTCGCATGCAAGAGGTGTATAAAAGCAAGGCGGCAAATATTGCATGAACGTAAAGTACACTCCTTCCAAAAAAAAAAGAAAGAAAAAAAAAAAGAAGTGTTGCAAAATAAACTGTTTAACTTTACCAGGAAGCGTTAATGATTTTAAGTCTTGCTGGAAATGTGTCAGCAGCATAATGTTCAGTGGGTGTCTTTAACTGTCAGGAGGGAGGGCGCTTGCTCAAGCGGGTCACATGGGTGGAGGGGTGTGTGCGTGTTTGAGGATGTCGGCAGAGCAGTGCGCTCACACATTTTCACCTCCCTTTCCCCAGCAGCTCCTTTTTTCCCCCCCTAATGATCAGAAAAGCAGAGCGGCACAGCACAAAAGGAGGAAGCTGCACAGCATCACAGTACATACAAGAAGAATGAAAGTCTTTGAGGAATAGGAGTGGAACACCTTGTCTAGCTCTGCATCGCATCATGTCTCAGTCAGCATTTGATTAAAGAGAGGCTGGTAACGGTCTCAGGAATTCAAATTGTGAATAGGGAAATGCCTGAAGCCATGGCCAAACTGGGAGAGAAAATCCTCTGTGAAATCTACAGGAAATGCAGATTCTGCAAATCAAAGAGATGAGAAGACAAGGAGTGGCAAACCATAGGAGGAGGAACAGACTAGAATGGCAGGAGCTATAAAAAGGTACAATGGCAGAGCACACAGCATCTATCTGCAACAGGACTGACGAACAGCAAGCGTCTCATTCAGTTCAAGAGAAAGGTACGTCAAACCAGACATCTGCACATTTCTATCCGAAGCTGTGCTGATGCGATTCTTTCTTCCCTGCAATCCAGGTTTCAGAGCATCGAGCCAAACGAACGTCAACCTGTGTGCGCTTTTTGCTTTTTTGATGATCTGGATGAGAAGAATTTACACGAAAAAGCATTTCAGTCTCTTGGTGTGTACTTACAATTAGCTAGTGGCAACACAACGGCTGTAGTGTACACTAAATCTAGATATATCAGAGAAGGGAAAATAACCTTTGGCCACGTTTACAGCTGGTATTTAAAGAGGACTTTGACTTTAAGTACAAAAAACACATTTGGAGAAACGTCTCTGGTGTTCTTCTGAAGTATCTGTCATGTGCCACAAAAGAAAGTCATACAGGTTTGGACTATCATGAAGGCGAGTAAATGATAGAATTCTCATTTTTGGGTGAACGATCACTTTTACATCTGTCTCAGATCATCTATTCACAGATGGTCAGCTGAGACATGTTGCTACTAGCTGTAAACAGCAAAAGTGTCTTGTAATATAAAATGACCAATAACTAAATAAATAGTTTTTCATACAGGGTTTTCACAGATATGAACAAGTTAAATTTAAGACCTTTTAAAGACATTTTCAATACCACCTTGTATGAAATTTAAGAAATAAACCTGTGATGGAAATACACATTATATTACATACATGTGTAAAGTGTTAAATGTAAAAACAAAACAAAACATCACTGTCATGAATGCTATTTATTATTATGATATACAGCAAACTTTTCATATCAGCAAACAATATTCCATACAAAATATCCCCACAAAAGCACCGCATCACTGAGATTTTTGGTGGTGTAAGCAATTTATTCTGAAGCAATAATTTCATTAGTGTTCTATCAGCTTTTACATACTTAAGTCTGCATATTTTTTATATTTACCCCAGAACTTACTTACCTTTATTAGGCCCTATTTTTAAAAAAACCTTTTTAACCTTTTTAAAATGTATACATCTGCATCATCTTTCAAATTCTTACAATTGACCAATAAATTCAATATACACTATAGGGCTGTTACACTCAAATTAAATAATTTACACTGCAATATTACAACTGCAATAAATATTGTTACGAGATTAATTTTTAAATGCATCAACCCTCTACATTGCGAGTAAATCACTCGCATATGCGACTAAATCTTCACTCTGGGTGACTAAATGATGTCGAAAATATTAGCCAACTGCTAATAAATTCTCAGATTTTACTTGCCAGTGTGTGAGTTGGAGGCTAAGTATAAGTTTAGCTCAGATATATTTTCACTCGCCGAACACTCTGACTGAGCGCTTCAGAGTTTCACTCTCCGCCAAGCGATCTGTGCTGTTTTTCAGTTCATCTGAATGTTAAGAGTGTACTTTCAGATATTTACACACACATACTTTTACAAACAAACAAATATATATATATATATATATATATTTATTTATCAGTCTGGCAAGTAAACTAAAAGATTTACTAGTCAATGGCGATTCAATTGCCAAGGTGTTCGTAGAGGGCTGTGCATACTTTTAAACACACTGAACCACCCGCAGGTGGCAATAGGGGTGGGCGATATGACCAAAATCTTATATCACTGACTAATTTTATATCACGATAACGATATATCACCACGATTAGGGCTGCACGATAAATCACATGTGATTATCATGCGCATCTCGTCAGTAAAGCCAGTTCTGTGATTAGTAGTAAATCTCCATCACCTGCTTTCAGATGGAGCGGCATTTAATACACAGAGCCGTAGTTCGCTGACAAGCTACAAAATATTGCGTTCATAATCGCAGATGAATCGCATTCGATTATGAACGCGATATTGCGGAGCATGTCCGCGAACTACTTTCTTTCTTGACTTTTCTCTCTTTCTTTCTGACATTTAACAAACTATACATTTCACATTTCTGTGTAAACAGATTATATAAAAATAGCACTGCACCATAGTCTGTGCACCCCAATCAGAATTTTACTAAACAAAACAAAAAACAAAAAACATGAGAATGACTTGTTGCTCAAAACCACTTGTTCTTCATATGTACAAAATTGAGAAGTTTAGATTTTGTGCACACAAGATTTCGGCATATTAGTCAAAATGACAGATTGCAACAGCTAAACTATTTGATGAACATATTTTTGCCAGCATTGTCCAAAGGTGGCATGTACAACCTCTGGTAAACATCTGACACAATTTTGTGGAAGATATGCATTTATGTAATAGTGGGCCATTCCGATTTGATGTTATTAGCCACTGAATTTGTTTATTTTTAATTTGGCCAAATCATATTATAGAATATGTTAGGATGTCCACCAAAGATGATGTATACCAACTTTTAATTTAAGGATTTCAGTTGTAGCACCCTTTGGGGCTTGGACCCCTAAATATTCATTTGGTCATTCCGATTTTATAACAATCTGGTGTTGTCTCATTTGAATGCTTAACCTGGTTGAAATGTGGTTAATCTGGAAGCAATATAAAAATTTACTCAGGGGTGATGCCACAGTACCAGGGTGGAACTGGTCCATCCAGAATGCTTGGGTGGATCAGTCAACAAAGTTTTACAGCATTTATTAACCTTATTTATTGTTACAAATGGACTCTTACTGTAAAGTGATACCATTTCATAAAAATCCAAAGTGTCATATTTAAAGATGGCCAGGCATTAACACTGAAATTAGATATGTATATAATCCATGTATCTCTCACACTTTAGGTTTCTATTTTGGAAAACTTACAGTTATGATAAAATAACATAACATACAGTTATGATAAAGAAAAAAAAAAGTAAATGAAATCGAATGAGTTTCTGATTTGTTTGTTTCTGTCAGCTGCATGAACATATCAACTGGCTTTCTCACATCAAAACTTTAAATATGCCTGTTCGCTGGATAACGATACACGCAAGATACCAACTGGATATAACTAATGCAAATAGTTGGTAATAACCGTGATGTTAAATATTTGGGTCAGATTTGCATGCAATATGACATAAATGTCACGCAATATGACATTCAAACTCGCATTAGACACTTGAATAAACATTGAATAAAGCACATAATACCTGAGATTATAATGGTCATAGTTTGTATGTTGTTGTTCCAGCCGTGACGTCGCAGAAATAGAAGCCATTTCTAAAATAGAAACTTTGCGTGTCGCTGTTGCAGCTGGTTAGGACAAAAACTCAGATTAACATGGAAAAGATACCTTTTATCATGTGTTGCAGCGTCGCAAGTTGTTTCAGTTGATTGTGAGGTCTATATATATATATATATATATATATAAGTATAAATATATCTTCGGTTTATTATGAAACTGTGGCAGGACAGATTACTGTGGTGGGCCGCCACAGTTTAGTAAATGAATGGGAAACACTGTGTGTGTGTGTGTGTGTGTGTGAGTGTGTGTATATATATATATAGAGAGAGAGAGGGATATACTGTATATATGAGAGAGAGAGAGAGGGAGAGGAGGGGTCTTTTTTTTTTAATTCAGGCTAGTTAAATTAATCTCGGCCAACAAAAATCTAAAGAGAGTTCCTGCCCTTAGGGCTATCAGGGATTTCAAAATTTTGCGAGCCCTGTAGTATTTACCGTCATTCAACCTAGCCATACTTTTAGCTACCAAGAAGAATGTAGCACACTGAGATCCATGTACAAATATGCAAATGGAAATATGCACAAATATTAAATCCATTATATACATAAATTAAAACAGTTTATTTTCTTCAGTAGCAATAAGTTAAAAAAAATTCTCTTTTTTATTTGCAGGTTTCCACATATCTGGACTCGCCATTACTCTGGGAGGCCTGACAAATCCAACGAACCCAAAGAGATCATGCGATGGAAGCTGAGGCACAGATACTGCAGTGTGGCCCTTTTCCTCATTGTGCTCGTGTTTGCGGGAGGCCTCGTTATTCAGGGTCAATGGCCTAGTCAAATCACCAAGGAGATGTCTGCTGCTCCAGAACTCCAAACCATGAAAACTTTCTCCAACTTCACCATGATGAATCCAACCAAGTTGAGGGAGCTTGAAGAGTCCCCTTCACCATTAAATTCAAATGAAAATGTCAACTCAGCTTTGGATGAAAGTTTTCAGCAGGGGTTGGAAAGCTCCTTGCTTTCAAACATCAGTTCTAGCAAAGAGATGAGAATGGCAAGGATACTTAAAGAGGAGCCATATGAGTACATCCTCAACGAGCCGAACGCATGTCTGCTGCGAGCTCCTTTCTTAGTGCTTTTGATTGCGGCTGAGCCCACGAAAACGGACGCCAGGGACGCAATCAGGAAAACATGGGCCGATGAAAGCGTGGCTGGGGGTTTGGGTTTCATCCGCCTTTTTTTCATAGGTGTAAATAAAGACACCCAAAGAAATGGCAGCAAACTGCAGCACACAATAGAGTTAGAAAGTCATCGATATCATGATATCATCCAGCAAGATTACAGGGATACTTACAACAACCTTACCCTGAAAACGCTGATGGGGATGTACTGGATCACAAAGTACTGTCCCGAGGCCAAATACGTCATGAAGACAGACAGTGACATGTTTGTCAACACCGAATACCTCATAGAAAAACTCCTAAAGCCCAAAGGGCAACTAAGACAGAAGTATTTCACAGGACTTCACATGTTAGACTTCTCCCCAAACCGAAACAAAGAGAGTAAATGGTACATGCCCCTAGAAGTGTATCCTGGTAGACGATACCCCACCTTTTGTTCTGGGACTGGATACGTCTTCTCCGGCGATGTGGCTCTAAGGATATACGTGGCATCTCTGACCGTACCCAGACTGCATTTAGAAGATGTTTACGTGGGTATATGTCTAGCTAAACTGAAGATAGAACCAACGCCACCACCAAATGAACTGCTGTTCAATCACTGGCGAGTGCCCTACTCTAGCTGTAGGTACAGCAACCTGATCACCTCTCATGGGTTTCATTCCAATGAGCTCATCCAGTACTGGCAGCATCTGCAGAGCAACAAGCACAATCCCTGTCAAACGACTGGGTAGAAGGTTCAATAAACAGATTTGGTCTGCTTTGGAGGTTTTATCATCAAGTTGAAAAGACCTGTAACATTTCACATTCTGCCAAATACAACAGATTAAAGTTCTTGTTCTGAGGGTTCTGGACAACCTTACCTGGGTTTTTTTGATTATCATTTTTTCAATTACTGTAATCTTAATGAATCTTAATAAATCTTCACAAGCCTGACTTTTTAAACGGGCATAAAATATTCAGTTGTGGTTTAAATATTTTTATGATAAATCTTACAGAATTGTAAATAAGCAAGATACTGAAAGATAATACAGCCACAATGCAAAGAAAATTAGGCCAACTCATTAAAAGGACCACAAGTGTAACATTTATCATTCAACAGAGTAAACTGGTAAAACAAAATGACGATTGTGAGGTCTTTTGGCAGAACACATATTCCATTAGGATGGGTAATGAATAATATGGCTAAACATAAGTAAAAAATGCACAACAGTAAACCATTTACTCTCAAAATACAAAGTATTGACCATGTAAGTACTCAATGCTGGACAGTGGATCACTTGCAAATTGTAGTCCCGTTATTGATTACAAATTACATGAGAGAAGTTGTAGTTTGTAACGTATTCTATTGGATTACACATTTGGTAATGTATTCTAACTACTCTGACTACGTTTAGATTACTTTTGACCTAAGCCCATTTCTATTCTTTGTTATTAAGACCATGAAGTACATTAAAGGTGACATATTATGCCCCTTTTTACAATATGTAATATAAGTCTCTGGTGTCCCCAGAATGTGTCTGTGAAGTTTCAGTTCAAAATACTCAACAGATCATTTATTATATAATTTTGAAAATGCCTATTTTGAGTGGAAGCAGAAACACGCTGTTTTTCGGGCCTGTGTTTTTAAATGCAAATGAGCTGCTGCTCCCCGCCCCCTTTTCCAGAATAGAGCTGCGCCATTACAGCTCGTACCCGCTAAAAAACATCTGTTTTGGTTCTGATTATCATGTTTATCGCGCTGAAATCATGCGTTTTAAACCATACGAGTTTAAACTTCTGATATACGGTTTTCTGAGCACACACATCCGAAGCACACGTACAGAAAGCGGCTGTCACAGAATGCGAGTATAAAACTCAAGTTCTCATTCACACACAAGTTTACATTAAAAACACACGAGTTAAAACAGTCGGTTAGGTCTGTGAAGGTAATCAGGCAGAAAAAGGCTTACCAAAACAAAGTTACTGGGTTCATCTTTTTCACGTTTCCTTGGTTGGTAGATGCACTGGGGACCTGATTATAGCACTTAAAACCTGGAAAAGTCAGATTTTCATGATTTGTCACCTTTAAACATTACATTATGCCAGGGTTTCCCAAACCGGGGTTTGTGATTGAACTGCAGAGGGCATGTTGATGTTTTCTTTATTAACCTGTAAAAATGACAAATTAAACTAATTATCAAAATTAAACACTTGAGAAGATTTTTTTAGAAAAAAAAATGAATTGGGGTAAATCAATAAACTATGAATAATTTACTGCCACTGTGTGAATATGTAGCTTAATCATGTAAACTATAAAAAGTACCTGTAGTCTGATTATGAGCATTTTAAAACAAAATTATCTAATTACAAGTATTTAATATCTGGAATCCAGATGACATGTAATCAGTTATTACACAGCAGTGTAAATACCACAATCAGCAAAGGGAATGGAGAACAAAAACTTAAATTAAAGAGAAACTTTTTGAACATTCAAGTTAAATGCTATGAAATCTCCAGGATTGAGTGATGATTTAGATTTTAGTCTGTTTTTTTTTACTTTACACTTGGTTATTTATTTTTTGGAAACATTGCCCAAGCATAAAAATTATAGTGAATGTGTAAAACCATGAGGTGGATACTTGCTGTACACTATCAACTAGGGTTAGTTACCGAAACCTATGTTACCTATAGTAAGAAACTTATAGTACCTAAGTAACCGGTATGTACTAGAACCAAATCAGAACGCAGATTTCGGTGCCTCATTTCACTTAAATGCTTGAGCGATCGATTGAAATATTTGTTCTCTGGTTCTCCTAAACGGATGTAAGGATCACCAGCACCGCACGTGAAAAATAATTTCCCGACTGAGAAAATTCATGAACGCAAGTCGGAAAGCTCTAATAATACAAATCCAACACATATTTGTAGTAACGCGAGTGTCCATGCTGTTTTCACATTCCGACTTAAAAGCACAACTCGGGAAATGAGAGCATCCGAGGAGCGCGTGAATGCAGTAATTACACTTGCTCTAATGGCAGCAGGTAGACTTCCGTTAACTAAGCTAAACATGCTTAAATTAAAATGCCTAAAGCTAAACCTCCCTTGTATTCACATTTCTAAACCTGTTGTCCAACAAAAGAGAAAATTATAACCTTTTTACTCCACAACACCAGTCAAATGCTACCTTTTGTGATCTGATGAGGCTTCTTGTCACAGAATGAGGCAGAAAATATGTTCTATATGCTACTTTAAAAAGAATACATCGATTAGCAATAAATTAG
>NW_015662161.1:970194-978024 GCF_001515625.1 Sinocyclocheilus rhinocerous
AGGTAGATACCGTTCTATACTGTAAAAAGCATATGGTAAAAAGGCTATGTCGATTAGCAATGGATTATAAATATACTTAATTATGATGAAAATACCAGAGATGGCTTGAATAACACAGATAAACTACACATTGTCACAGTCGAGCGTTTATTGTCTTTGTTTTATCATTCAAAATGTTTATATCTTCTGTTTACTCAGTTACAGCGATAGCAATGCCTTTGTCCATATTAGGGATTTCCTGAGTTCTATTCCTTCTGTGATGCATATGTGGAGTTTCTGTGCGAGGTCGCCCTCTGGCATCCAGTATGAATGAAACCGACATTAAATGTGTTTACAGTGCTCAATAATGGCCAATCCATCCTATTTTGGGTAATTTTATTTTATCTTTATTTTTAAGTATCGGTTCAGGCACCGGTACCGTTTTAGAAGTATCGATTTGGCACCGGTATCGGAAAAACCCAAACGATACCCAACCCTACTATCAACACTACAAAAGGCTAAACATAACGCCAAAATGAATCTGTGGCAGTCAGGTGGTACAGTGGTGACATGGTACAAGTTGTAGCTCTCAAGTTTAACTCAGGTTTACAAGTTGTTTAAATAAGAGTATTTTTTAAATACGAGTTCTACGAGTTGAAATCTCATAATTATGACATGATGTGAACACACTAGTGATGCGCGGATGAGCTAAAAGTCACCCGAATCCGCAGCTTAAAATAAATTATCCACCCGCTCACACCTGAATTTTTGTCTGATTTAGATAACCGCACCAGACCAGCACCCGATCATAACATTAGGGTTCGTACGGTCATGAAAAACCTGGAAAAGTAATTGAACAGCAATTTCCAGGCCTGGAAAGTTTTGTAAAAATAAATAAACCCATAAAGTTTTTTAAGGGTCATGAAAATCTATTTCACAATTCTCTGTATAATAGAATTATGTTTAATCAGGTCCTGAATTTCGTTGCGGGATTGTGCATACATAGCATTAATCATTCCTGCAGCTTTCGACTTTAAAATGAGGGAAATTGCTGCAAAACATTTATTCAATATAGCGTGTAGGTTAGATGAGTAAATAAATCCACACAAACCATCAGATCAAATAAGTCATTTGAAAACAGCATGAGTGATTCAGCTGTACCGCGTCTTCTCTATTTGACTTTCTCTTCACATTGACGCATCTAGAGCTGCTGCACGCTGCGATATAAGACTTTAGCTCACGTTTCGGGACAGTTGACAGAATTGTCAATTGCCTAATCGGTCATTGTTGCATCGTCACAAAAATTTATTATTTTCACGTCTTTTTAAGCCATTCGGTACTCGCGCTCTCCAGAGGCGCTTTTCCATGCGCTCACAGTCACATCCAAAGCACGCGCTGAGAGTACCAAATTGAGAAAGCACTGTCGGTTTTGTCTTAAGTTAATGTAAACGGTTGCGAAATAAAACGCATGAGTATCAGTATTGGATCCGTGAAATGAGTCTTGTGACAGCAGCCTAATAAAGCTGTGCCGTCTGTCATTAATGTTAATCAAACAACAAAAGACAGAGAAAATCCCTTACTGCTCTTGACTAAATAATGTTTTGTTGAATAACATTTAATGTTAATTTACAATTTATTAAATTTCTGTAGCCTATTTAAAACACGTTTATATTTTATATAATATAGCCCTCTTGAACGCCACCCTCCGCGCGTCGGTAGCCCCCCGGGATTGCTTGATCTGTCCGCGCCGGACCGCGAATTTAACCACCCGTAACTCCCGGTTCATATCGGCGGCATATCCGCCGATACCAATATATCGGCGACAGGCTCATATCGGCCGATAATATCGGCAAAATGATATATCGGTCGGGCTCTACTACCGAGTAAGCTATGATTAAATAATTTAACGTTTAATAGAGGGCTAGATGATAGCAGTTAGTTGATTATTTTGCTGTATTGTTATTGTTTGTTGCTGTTCAAGTTGTTTTAACTTAAAATGATGCGTCTGTAAAATGGGTCGCATTTGCAATGAATGTGTTATGTCAGGGATTCGGTCGCAATGAGCTTGAATTCCATTGTAAAGCAAACACAATTAAGTATTTCTGGTGGTTGTGGTGGTATCACTTGTCTGTATTTGTGGTAAAACTGCTGCCTAAGACATATTTATTTCCTTGATGTCAGATTTTCGAATTTGGTGGCTATGCAATTTTGTTTTATTCAATACTCCGCCATCTGCATTTGCTAAGTAGCTTTTAGTAGGGATGCAACGATACCATTTTTTTCAGAACCGATACCAAAAATTCTGAGTTTCGGCAGAATCCGATTCGATACCAGTGCAGGTTTTTTTTTTTTTTTTTAATCAATGTAGAATTTCTATACTTCTGTGTGTTGACCTGATTATCACTCGTGTGTTAAACACAATCTTCTCAATATAGACAACTTCATTTTAATGAAAAATAACAAATGAAAAAAAATATATATAATCATAATCTATGACAAAAAATACTATTATAAACTAGGTTAGTGGATAATTCAGCAGCAAAAGTTATTCTTGAAAAATCATGGGTGCACAATAATTTTATAAAAACAAACTAAACTAAACATTTAGTGGGGAACAAATAAAAGTTAAGTGTAGGACTAAATTTGGTAAAATGTTACACATTGCTCTTTGTATTGCTGTAAAATACATTAATGAAAAACAAGTAGCCTGAATATATATAAAATATATACTATAAAGTTAAAAGACATTTCTTTTAGATGCATAGCACAGTAATGAAGGCAGCAACATATGATTAGGGTTGGGTATCGTTTGAATTTTATCAATTCCGATTCCGCTTATCGATTCAAATTCTTTTCGATTCCCAGTTTCGATTCCAATGTGATTAAATAATGATGTCAAACATGTATCCTGTGCCTCGTTTTTGCACACCATTTATTGGAGCTGAATACCATGAGCAAAAATCAACAGACTACATAAAAACTGGACTCTTTAAGAGCTAATTTGTGCAAAATAGAACTGCATGATTCTGGATAAAAAGTTTTTTTTGTTTTTTCCCAATGGAAGTTGTGGTTCTCTCATGATTCTGAAGAAAAAACATTAGACAATTAAACAATCACATGAATTAATGATAAAATGACTCACTCAAGATATACTTGTTTCATTACTGGATGAATCAGCATTCTTGAACGAATCTCTTTTATGATTCAAAGACAAATACATTTTACCTACTGGCGTAACAATTGTAATCGACAAATCTTCATTTGAAGTGTCAAATTACTTTCAAAAGGTGGTTTACTCCATTTTAAATCACTACCATATGCACATCGTACACACGGTTTATATCTGAACTATAAACTTTTATCCCAGTACTTCTGTGATTTGAATGTTTGTAACACAAATAATGATACTGTGTGGTTGAAAAGACTGTGAAGCGGTTTCATTCATGACAGACAGCTGCTCTCTTTAGGTCAACGGCAGTGCGAACACAGATTTAAATGTTCAAATCACACTGGTGTGATCGTACTCTGCACAGACGAACCAACAAGTGATCACAACTAGGGGTCGACCGATTATCGGCGCCAATATTAAGCATTATGATTATGATTATATCAGTCATTTTCAAAACCGATTTGCCGATTAAATTATTTAATTTTGAAACGCGCTATTTGGCTCCGATGCAGCCTGTCGGAGCTCAACACTCTGTGACCTAGAGCAATCTCCGCCCACCGCCCATCTGATTTGTTGGGAGTCACAAGTCCGACCAATCAACGCCGAAGACTGAAGGCACTCTCACACCGAAAATGCTTGCTAACTGGAGCCGCGTCAGTGATCACGCATTAGTTGTCTCTCAAAGGTAAGACAGCAGCAGACGTTGCTGAAGTTGCAATAAATCACAATCCACTACATTGAAGTTGCAAAACACCTCAATATTATCTATGATTTCCGCAATGCGGAAAACGCGGACGGAATCGCGGAATGCAGTCATATAAATTGAATTTACTGTATAACGCGGAATGTCAGGGAATTTGTCAAAGTTTGGATAAATGAATCAAAAGTAGGTCAGTACACTTAAATCGAGTCGCGATATGGACTAGTATCTGTAATAAGCCGCAAAAATACTATTTAAATATGAATCCTGCATGTTCTGCGTGTCTCCGTTAATGAATGACGCAGACGTGCGGTTTTGTGTACTACACACATACTGAAGAGCGGGTGACGCTCTGTGTTTTCAGCATCTGCCTTCTCACTAAATGATGACATAAATACACGAACAGCATCCCCAGAACAGCTCTCAGAGTCACTTCATGAGCATTTGACCGTTTCATTTGAGTAAAACTAGCGTCATATCATATACATAGGCTACAGAAACTTAAATGGTCCTCAAGGCAACCCGTCAAAATATAAATCCGGTTTAGCCGAATATATTACTGTGGTGCAGTAGAATATATGTAATACTACTACAACAATTATTACAACTTTTGTTGAGAATAATCACACAATACGCTATTTCTTCCATGTTTTAATTTTAAACTCCTTTGTTTGCCAAAAAATAAAGCTTTTAACTCTCATTTGATTAAACGATAAATTAATGTTTTATGCCTTAATTTGCACTCTACTGTAAATTAAAACTAATGGAACTTTCTAGTGTCATATAAGCCAAGATTAGGATGACAAAAATTTAGACATTTCAATAGGCTATTGAACTAAGTGTGCCTATAATAGGCTATTAGTGTTATAGTTTCATGAAAAAAGTTGCGGTCTTGTTAACAACTTCTACAATGGAGCTATGAAGACAATTCAATTATTTACACTTATTTTATACATTGTGCTTTTTTAAGTTAATCCATTGATGTGCATTAGATGATGAATTGAATAGTCACCTCTACTATTGTAGGTTATGTTTTAGTCATCAGAAAAGAATTGAGGAATTATTAGAGGTTATGCTATTACACATACATTTCTAACATGTAAATTATTGAAGCCAAATACTTATTTCTAGGGCTGGGCAAAAAAATCGATTTTTCGATATATCGTTTTTTTTAATGTGGTCGATTCAATATCGATTCTCAAAGGCCACGAATCGATTTTTTTCAATATTTATTTCCGCAAACATTGAACATAAGATTTACGTTAATCTTATTACTAGTCTATCCACTAGATGTCACCCCCTTATTTGCCTTGCGCGATGTTACAACGGAGAGTCCGTCATTCATTCATTGCTTAAAATGGCAGATCCAGGGCTCTACAGTGCGACCATTTCATTCGCATTTGCGACTGAAAACTACTGCGTGCGACTATGAAGATATTTTTAGGAGCACCAGTGCGACTGACCCGATCATCATCATACTTGTGATTGCACTCAGGGGAGCTTCGAATGTTTCTACGTGTTTTTGCAGCGTTGAGTAATGTATCACAGACATATCTCACGAATCCTTTCATAAGCAAAGTGTAGCCAGGGTGTAAATAAGAGATTCATTGCGCAGTGTAGAGAGCTTCGTTGATTATAAATGTGAGATCGAAATGAACTAAGATGAGTGCCAGGTAACACTTTCTATGAAGCCCATATTTATAACATATTATAAGGGTATTCTTAAGGCATTATATAATGAATGCATAATGCATTATAAAATACCTTATAATATGTTATATCATCTTATAAATAAGCATAACAATTATAATACATTATAATGCTTACGCATTTGTGGTTATACGTTTTAAGATTATGATTATTTATAACTCACAATGAACACCATATAAAATCTATGTTTACATTTATAATGGACTATATGTCTTGACATTGTTTATTTAAGATCTGCACAGTATCTTACTACATCTTGTAAGTGGTTAGGTGTGGAGTGTTATTTGAGTGTTCCCTGTGAGGCTAATATTAATTTTGATGTGAGCTAGTTAATAATTTCAACTGAAAAAAATTCAATGTTTATATGTTAGGTTACATTTTATTTTCATGGTCCCCCTAGTCTATAAGCAACTTTGCAACTACATGTCAACTAACTCTCATTAAGAGTATTAGTAGGCTTAGGTTAAGGAACTGATATTACATTAAAAATAGTTCAAAGCAAATATGTCTTATTACACATTCATCTGATCTGATATCTGATCTTATGGCTGTTTGAGAAAAAAATATTATTATTATTATTATTATTATTACTATACTTATAAGTGGTCTTTGATAGCTTTAAGTAAAGTATCATAAGAAAGATGGCAGGATATGAGACTTATAATACATTATAAGTATGAGAAATATAATCCATTGTAACTTAAGTGGATGCAACATGTTCACTGTGTGTTATAAATCATCATACTCTTAAAAGCTATAACCACAAATAAGTAAATATTATAAAACATTAAAACTGTTCTTATGAATATTCATAAGATGATATAACATATTATAAGGGTTTTTATAATGTATTATGCATTCATTATAATGCCTTAAGAATATCCTTATAATGTATTATAAATATGGGCTTCATAGAAAGTGTTACCGAGATGTTGTCAGTATGGGTGGTACAATGGCAAAAAGTGCCAATACTTCAAACCTGTGGTCTCATCTTAGGATTCATCACCATGACTTGTATAAATCTGCACAAACAAGCGAACCTGAATCTGAGCAGGGGGCAACATCCACATGCCAGCCTACAATACATGACATGTTTCAGAAACAAAAAAAATGGACAAATCTGGATGACAGATCAAAACAAATGGACAAACTTATCACAGAAATGATAATTACTGACAACCAACCATTCACTATGGTCTCTGACGTTGGCTTTAAGCCACTCATGGATGTGGCAGAACCACGATATGAACTAAAAAGTGAGAAGTATTACCGCACTGAGAAGCTGCCAGAAATCTATGAAAGGGTTGTAAGCAAGATAAAAACCCTGATCCAGCCAGAGAATGCTGGCTTCTCACTCTCCTTTACAACAGATTGCTGGTCAGGATCAACAGAGTCAATGATGAGCCTAACATGCCATTTCATTGACAATGAATGGAACAGAAGGCAGGTTGTTTTAAATACAAGAGTAATGCACGGATCCCATACTGGGGAATATATCAAAGACACATTCCTGCACATCCTGGAGGAATGGAAAATGACCAAAGACTGTGTAGTTCTTGTCCTGCGAGACAATGGCGCAAACATGGTGAAGGGCTTGAGGCTTGCCGATATTCCAGACCTTAGCTGCACAGCACATTCATTGCAGCTGGTGGTGAATGATGGTTTGGCCAGCCAAAGAGCTGTAATAGATGTGATTGCCATGCTAAAGAAATGTGTCACTCACTTCCAACATTCCATCTTGGCCAAGCAGCGTTTGCGAAACATCCAGAGGGACCCTGGCCTACCAGAGCACAACTTAATCCAGGCAGTCCCAACAAGGTGGAACTCAACACTCCACATGCTGCAAAGGGCACTGGAACAAAAGCGTGCTCTTAACATCTACTCTGGGGAACACGGCAGTTTTACATGTCCAGCTGCTCACCAGTGGGACATTGTGTCCAATTTGGTTGAAACACTCATCCCCATTGAGGAAGTGACACTAGAGGTGAGCTACAGTAATTCATCTGTGTCCAGTATCATTCCCTGCGTGACCGTGCTCAAGATGCTACTTGAAGCTGAAGGGCCATCAACACAAGGCATCAGAATCCTCAGGGAGGTATTGAGGGAGAGCCTAATCAAACGATTCGCCAAACTTAAAGACTCAAAAACCGTGGTTCTGGCATATATTTTGGATCCATGGTTATAAGAGTCATGCATTCTCCTCTGCCTCTACACTAAACAAGGCCAAAGAATGGCTTAAAGAAGATGTAGAAGGTGCTCTACAAGAGCAGGC
>NW_015662161.1:978157-988777 GCF_001515625.1 Sinocyclocheilus rhinocerous
GTTATAAGAGTCATGCATTCTCCTCTGCCTCTACACTAAACAAGGCCAAAGAAAGAATGGATGAAGGTGTAGAAGGTGCTCTACAAGAGCAGGCTGAAACAGAGAGAGTTAATCAAGAGCAGCAGGCTGATGGAGAGGAGCCCGCTGCACAAGACCAAGCCCCTAAAAGGCAAAGGAGAGAAGAGACACCCTGCCATAGCCAAATAGACAAGATATTCAGTTCTCTTTTTGGGCCCGACACTGGTAATCTTTTGGCCAAGGACATCATTGAGGATTAGTTATATCAGTACCTCAAAGAGCCAGTGATTGAAAGGCATAAGGGGGATCCACTCCAGTGGTGGAAACAGAATGAAGGGCGCTTCAAGCTACTTGCCAAAGCAGCAAGAAAATTTCTTTGCGCACCACCCTCATCAGTCCCTAGTGAGCGTGTCTTCAGTGAAGTGTCTGCAATTTATGACAAGAGAAGAAGCAAGCTCACTGGAGAGCATGCCAAGCAGCTCTGTTTCTTGCACCACAACCTGGTGCTGCTGGATTGGGACTACTAATTGTTACCCATTTTATTAGCTTATAAAACTTCAGGGAGCTATTACATTTATTTTCCATTATTAGTTAATTTGTTGCTTGTTGTTGTTTACTTCAAGTTTTACAAAATGTTTACAGAATGCTGCTGGGTGCTCCCTGCACTTTTTATGTTATTATTATTAATATGAATGTTTATTTAATGTTATTATTAACAGTTCTCAGAATTAAATATATGTTTAAAAGCATTTAAAGAGTTTTTGTCAGAGCCCTTGTTATTATTAATTTTGACCAATTAAAATTTTTACACCAGACATATCGGTTCAAAATATGGGTTATCGTTCTACTTAATCTGTAATAATCGGTATCTGCCCTGAAAAACACATATCGGTCGACCCCTAATCACAACATTGATCGCACACATCAAAGTTTGAAGAATGAAACAGATGAATCATTGTAATTTAGGAACAGAATCACGTTGGTGTTTGAATCGTGTTCACGATCTTTAATGATCTATTAAATTAAAGTGCTTTGTCATGTTGGTGGTGACACCTCTCTCGCAACATGATTAGCCATCACAGATATTATACTTAGCTTTTTTGGCTTCTGATCACAAATGTAGCCAAACTTTGGAGCGCTTAGATTAGCGAGCAAGGTCCTGGCAGATCGCTAGGTCCGGTCCTCACAGATGAAGAAAAAATAAAATAAAAAAGCGCATAGGAATTGATAGGCGGAATCGAAATTTTAATTTGACAACAAGTATCCGATTTCTGACCTTAAGTATCCAATTCTGGAATCGGAAACGATTTTCAATTCCCAACCCTACATATGATAGATAGAACAGAACAAAAAAGACTATTAATAATCTTTCATTGCACAAAAGTATAATATGAAAGGGTATGGCTCCCATACAGAGCGGCACAAAGCGCTTATGCGCATCCCGTGCACAGAATGATGTGCTTGAAGCAACACAGAGTCACAGTGCTCCGCATAAAAAAGGGATATTGATGTGTAGTGTATTACATCTGTGCAATATTTTATTGAGACTTTTCTTTTAACAGTTTTAAATCTCAGTTATTGTACGCTCTTGAAGAGAGTTTCATCGTTTTGACTGTAGTAACCGAACGCTACACGCAGTTTGAATGCTGAATGGAGGATGACAGACAGACGCAGCGGGGATAAGAGTTTGTGAACTTGACAAATATTCATCTATACTTCACATTAAACTATGGAACGGCTTCAGAACACTTAATAGTGAAAACTTTATGATGCTTTATAATGTTTTTGTGCCTTTCTTGGGGCTTAACAATAACACAATAGTATACACACAATATCGGATTCAAACTCAATATATGACCAAAAAAGAAGTTTCAGTGGTTCAATATACAGCACCAATGCAAACTTTCCGCAGACTATTAAATACCTTTAAACTGCCACTGGTCCATCATGAATATGTAATAGGGTTTATTTTTCTTAATTCAGTCCGTCAAGATCAACCAAGAGTAAAAAATGAACACAATGGAGAGCTGCATAAACTATGGAACGGCTTCAGAACACTTAATAGTGAAAACTTTACGATGCTTTATAATGTTTTTTGTGCCTTTCTTGGGGCTTAACAATAACACAATAGTATACACACAATATCGGATTCAAACTCAATATATGACCAAAAAAGAAGTTTCAGTGGTTCAATATACAGCACCAATGCAAACTTTCCGCAGACTATTAAATACCTTTAAACTGCCACTGGTCCATCATGAATATGTAATAGGGTTTATTTTTCTTAATTCAGTCCGTCAAGATCAACCAAGAGTAAAAAATGAACACAATGGAGAGCTGCATTATAGTTGAAATTGAGGTTGTAAATATAATTGAAGTTCAGATTTCTGAAATTGAAGGAGCAACAATTTTTTTCTTGTTTAATACTTAAAAAGTGCATTATAAAACAGATAGTTCTGGTCCTTGATTCTAATTGGTTGAGCCGCGTTTGTAGCTGTTGTAAATTACTCTATAATCATACACCTCTTTTTTTCTGCATCTGTGTTGCTCGGCAACCACTTTGTTGCAACCACAATCGTTTCTGAGGAACTACATTGTTTGGCAGAAGAATAATGTTTTTAATAATAGCATTACATTTTATTTGCTTTATTTTATTTAGTGAAACCTTGCTAAATATATGCAA
Source organism: Sinocyclocheilus rhinocerous (assembly GCF_001515625.1). Classification (NCBI taxonomy): domain Eukaryota; kingdom Metazoa; phylum Chordata; class Actinopteri; order Cypriniformes; family Cyprinidae; genus Sinocyclocheilus; species Sinocyclocheilus rhinocerous. Next base: position 980,859 of record NW_015662161.1, read on the forward strand.
TAACCATTTTATAAAAGCAATAAGCCCTGTGAAGCCGTAGTTTACAGTGAATTTATAACAAATAAAGGGGTTTTAGGAACTCCGCTCAGTGCCTAACAATGCCCCTTAGATGTTATAAATTCACTGTAAACCACAGCTTCTTAGGGCTAAATGCTTTAATATATAGCCTAATATTTACTGTAAGTGGTTAAAATGTGTGTTTCATGTCAACTTTAAAATATTGGACAGCATGGTTTCCCCTGACCCCTTCTCCCCAGACTCAAAGCTCATGCGGGTTGCCAGATTGAGGATACGCAACAGGAAGAAGTGCAATTCTCTCTGGGCTTTAAGCAGTCTCCATCAACCAAATGCATCTTACTTATCTACATGTTAAAATGCCTTTGGTCAAAGCGAAATGCCGAAGTGTCTTAGGTCAGGTAGAATCTGCCAGCTCTGATCCAATTCATTTGCTGGCTTCCCAGGATGACAGAAAACGACTGACAAAATTGGCACTGGGTGGGGTCACGGACCAAAACAAAAACAGACATTACGTCCCAGGACAGACATTAAGAATAACTTGTAACACTGTTTTTCAACTTGGGATATTTTGTAAATCTCTGCACACATATCATAGTATTTTTATGATTTAGTACAGTTTAAAAAAAATACATACTGCATCTAAGCTGCCTTGATGCAACCTGTAGCTTACTGTATGAAGCACAATATAAATAAACATGACAACTTCAATGAATGGAGCACCGAATTGAAAAGCTGGTGCAAACATCCACATCCGTACGATCAGATGCTTTAACTGCATTTTTCTCATCAAGTCATCTTGTGTAATTGAGATGACAGTGTGTCGCACATTACATTAATCTAAAACGCCACTCCCTGAAGTTTGGGAGGTATTGAATGTTTTAAAACAATATACAATTGTTCAGGCATTTCAAACTTCTGTTTACCATAGAGCAAAGAAAATAAAAATAAAACTTTGCTGAGGGTAGGACTAGACTTGTGCCGGTATTCGGTAATGCGATATATCACGGTAATGAACATGACACATCAAGATATTTTTGTTATATCTTGATAGAGTGTTTGAGTGTTTACTACTATCATTTTGCATTATTGACAGTATTTTCCTAATTAATGCTGTACAGTTGCTTTGACACAATCTGTATTGTTAAAAGTGCTATATATATATATATATATATATATAAAGGTGACTTGACTTCATTGCCATGGCCACCTCTTCACGTTCATGTTTAAAAGTACTTCTCGTGTATTAAACAAAGTATCTGTACACATGACAGGAAGCAAAAAAACAAAACAAAAAATCACAAGAAAAGCTTGATGTTTAGCAGGAACTATACATTATTTAGGGTTATTTGTTAGGATATTGATCTAGGATCTGTTGTTGTTAAGTAAGTTTCATTCATAATATTATAAAATATTTTCTGTATATTCTGTATTCTGTATCAGTATTGTCCCTTATAACTGGTAGTATAACAATCCTACTGGCAAAGCTTAATCATTATACAGAACTTTTCCATTTTATACGAAGTCGAAAAAAACCCTCCCTCATTTTGCTCATTTTGTGAGTGCACATTTCTCTGAACCTGCCGCGAATAACATGGAAACAAACGTGCAAATGTAACATTAACATGACTGTAATTTGAACGTAGCTTTTGTAAAAATATATAGCGAAACATAAACGTGGGAAAAAAGTTGACTTACACAACCCTACTTAAGACCAAACAATATTCGTCATTCACTGATGTTTAACAGGAGTAATGATAAAACGTTGATCATTTTTCTTTGAGAGAAATTAGACCAACAATGACAATTACAACTTGCGCAACCGTGAAACATGTGTTAGAGTACTATGGGACCAAGTTGCAATTTTAACAGAGACAAAACAACTCAGTTGGCAACATGTCATACACGGCGTGCATAGTCTGATGATACACGGGGCAACTTTGAGCAATTTTGCTGGGCAACTTTTTTTGAGCAATGTTTCTTGGGCACTTTCCCATCGAGAATGGGAAACAAATTTCAATATGGATACTTTAGATCAGTCGTGGGTCCTGTGTCTCACCTGGTTGCCTGTTGACGGCAACATTAACCAAAGTTGCCCGGCAACATTGCTCAAAAAGTTGCCCCGTGTATCATCAGCCTAACAGTAACCAATTCATTTTCACATATAGCCAGAAAACCCAAAACTTGCATGCAAATAAAGAAACAGGCATAGCACAGATTTGCATGTCTACACAAACATGTTTTTGATGATCCTAGAATCCTTTTTTAAATTTCAAATGAACTGGAATAAATTAATCCAAAGAATAAACCAGTTTGTTTGCTCCACAAATGGACGGCCTCACTGCTGACTGTTCTCTGGCACAGAAGTTTTAAAAACAAACAGGACGCAATATGAACTCACCGTCACTGACTTCAGCGTCATGCCGTGATAAGTACCCATAGTGTCAATTTTGAAGCCCTCCGTTTCTGTAAAAAAATAAATAAATAAGGTTTCTAAATCATTAACAGTTCCAATAAGCCTCAATTCAATTTTGAGGGACTTCATCATCATAATAAACAGATGATACACTTAATGATCTCTTCACAGATTCATCAACAATGACATGCTGGTTGTAACAAAATTAATTTTGTGAATTTATTTTATTCTGATACATGTTACATCTTTTCTAAAAGTGCTACTTCTACATCTACAACTAAAAAGGAACTTTTTTTTTTATTGTCTGCACAGGTATTTTCTGCATTACCAATTATTCATCATAAAGGTCAAAACTAAAGCTGATGAAATCCAACTTACCTTCTTTTCCTTTGAATCGCTCCTGATCGTATCTGTTGTAGGCAGCTGGGACTGGCTGTTTATTTCTTATTGCTGGATCCTATGGGATAAAAAATGGGAGTGCATTAAAAAAACAAAACAAATAGTCTATGTTAGCTCCTATGTTAAGAAATAAAATATTTTTATTTTTTTTGTTAATATCAATCACAATAAAACTATTATTTATAGTAATAATGAACTGATCAAAGAGGAAATGAATTTTAACGCTAATGTGACGTTGTTGTGCTAAAATCGTTTGCACCACCAAAAAAAATGTGTTATTAACCACCCAGCCAAATTTGAATAACAAAAAAAAACAACAAGTAAATAAAATTAAGTTATCAATTTCTTGAAAAAAGTATTCTCTGCTCTCAAATGCTGGGGGCGTTTCCGCTGTTGGTGCTGAAACCACACCCACTCGCAAGAAAGCTGCCGCCTCTCTCAACTGTCAAATACAAATAAATTTAAATAAGGAGACCGAGCTGTTTTGTAAATTATCACAACCAGGTAACAATGCATTACGTGACGAAGGCATAGCTAGCAAGCAAACTTGAGCGGGCGATTATAATGATTTTAATTGATTATATTGATTATATTGCACTCTAGTTATTAGGTGTGTTTGACTTGAACAGCGCTGCGCAGACCGATTGGCATATGACACCAAAGGATTCGAAAGCATAAGGAGCCGTCTGCTCTTTATAGCTCTCACTCTACTTTGATGTCACACACCGATCGATCTGTGCAGCGCTGCTTCAAGTCGAACACACTTAAGTGTTACGAGTTTTCAGCAATACATTTCTAACATTTATATCATGTTTAGAAACAATTCTCCGAATTGCCTTTACACAGACTTTAAGTGAAAGCAAACTGAGAAAGAAAATGTGTGTAACAGTACATTGGATCCGGGCAGCTCTTAAAGTGACAGCAGTCCAATATTCCTGCTGCCTGTCATTCATGTTAATCAAACAACAAAATAGATAAAATCTTTCACTGCTCTTGACTAAATCACTTTAATAAGAAGAAATATATATTTAATTTACACAGTGAAGAATATGCACTGTTTTTATACATTAGATTACTTTATAAGTTGTATGTAGCATTTCTTATTTATTTGTTTTACTGTAGTTTTTGTCCTATTGCTTGTAATTGGTTTCTTATTAATTTCTGAATTTATAAATACATACGGAAAAATATTTTGGAAGAGTGGCGACAGTTATTAAACTTGGCAATATTGGACAGATTTTGTAATGTAATATCATACATGTGCTTTATAACACAATCTTGAGATTTTGCGCGTATGGCCTTCATGCAGCTCACATTCTGCTGTCATTACAGTTTTTTTTAACAATCACTACAACCACAATTTCACTTTCAAATCTCTTCACACAGTGAGCACAACAGCAGTCTATGTGGGTTAAACTGTGGATCATTTTATCATTGCTTTGGCACAAAATGCATTCAATGACTACAGCTTTCAAATTACATGAATTATTCTCAGTCAGACACAAACACAGCCAAACTTTATGTACACAGGCAAATTTGCATGCTTATATACTCTTTTCTAAACTGTTAAACTAGGTTTGGGCGATATGCCCCCCCCCAAAAAAAACCCTCAATTCTTCACATCAGTTGATATTGATAATTATCACTAAGTTTAAAGGCAGATTTTTGCTCCCAAGTGAAAGTTGCAGAAACCAGACCATATACAAAATGATTTTATCTATACAAATTAGGAATAATTTTGGACTATAATGTAAACATGGACAATGTAGCATATACTGCAGTGAATTCTAATCAGTAGAGTACGTAATTCTTGTTTGGTAATGAAATTTTACAGAAGAAAACATTGCAAAATGCTATCTGATGTTAGTGTTTTTTAGGTCATTGTTTTACGAGTGAAAAAGTGTTTGTTGGTTGAAAACCTTTGCTAGTGTTTTGGAAGAATGGCTTGATTTGAGACATGTATAAAGTGTTTTGTTGGTTTATGGCAGATTTAAAATGTAAAATTAACTGCTGTGCAAAGATGAAACTTGGTTAGGAGAGCTGTTTGAAGAGTTTTGAAAAAAAAAATGTTAAGTGTCCTAGCAATTGTTCAAAAAACAAACAAACAAAAAACATCATTTTAATATTTAGCTGATAAGGAAACAGAAAGCACAAACATTCACACACACTAATAAAGCGGCTCTGTTGTGTACTCACCACCTGAGTTTGGTTCTGGGTCTGTCTCTGTTCAGGGGCCCGACCTTCCTCCCGCGCCTTCACTGATTGTAGAATGGCAAATATATTTTTGGAGAAATTCTACAAATCAAAAGATCATTATGTTCAGGAGTTCATATTCTTTAAATACAGCTAACATTTACCTTCTTTTGTGCACAATTGATTTTAAAAGAAAGTATAGCAGGGAAGAAAAAAAAAACATCACAAACATGACTTTTAACCAAGTTACAAGTTATTAACCAACCATTCAAAATCTAACCGTAACAAAATAAGCCATACAAGAAAACAGCTGTGTGATCAATGAAACACCACCACCTGCAGGCCAACTGTTTTATATTTCATAACCACCAAAACACTAGTTACAACAAGTGTAAAATCTAGGTGTACATAGGGCTGGACGATATGGCCAAAATTGATATCACGGTATATTTCTTAATTTCGGTCGATACGATATAATTCCGATATCGATATGAACACTATTTATCTGAAATAGAAATCTTTTGTAACATCATTTTAATTAGGCAATAAACAGTTTAAAAAAATTTTAGTGCTGTCAAAAGATTAGTCGCTATTAATCGCATCCAAAATAAAAGTTTTTGTTCACATAATAAACGTATGTGTACCGTGTATAATATTTACATTTAGTCATTTAGCAGACGCTTTTATCCAAAGCGAATTACAAATGAGGACAATAAAAGCAGTCAAAACTAACAAAAGAGCAACAACATATAAGTGCAAATGACAAGTCTCGGTTAGCCTAACACAGTACACGTAGCAAGGTGTATATACAGTATCTCACAGAAGTGAGTACACCCCTCACATTTTTGTAAATATTTTATTATATCTTTTCATGAGAGAACACTGAAGAAATGACACTTTGCTACAATGTAAAGTAGTGAGTGTACAGCTTGTATAACAGTGTAAATTTGCTGTCCCCTCAAAATAACACATCTGGATTTCGCAATTGTTGCAACTATTATTCTTCTTATTATTATTATTATTATTATTATTATTATAAAATTAATTTCATTAGTTTAAATTTAACTTAGGCAATAAATAGTTTGTAATGTAAACATAAATGTAAATGCTTGTTTATAAAAAAAAAAATGAAAACAATGGCCCAACACGTCTGTGTCCAACAACTTAAAATATATTTTTAGTATTTTTGTTGCCAACAATGTGCATCAGTTGCAAATTCAGCTGCAAATTTTGCAAAATTAGAACAATTTACTTTAACTGGATACACAATTTGATTAAAATGTTGATTTATTCATTGAAATACATTTCCAAGGCATTATTGTGGCCGCAGAGTAAATTATTGTAGAGACATTGGCAGCAAAGTTTAACGTCCATGATGGCATTTATATTTATGGTTTTTAAATATATGTTAATGCATAAAATGGACAGCCCCTGTTTTTTTTGCCAAGAAAATTAAATGCTGCATCCCAATTCGCATACTATCCGTCCTAAATAGTATTCGAAAATAGAATTAGTATGTCCCAAACCATAGTATGTTTAAGAAAGTATGCCAAAGATTCCCGGATGGTCTACTACTTCCGGTTAGAATTCGAAGTGCACTCTAACGGCTAATATTTCCTACAACACATTGCGCTGTGGACTAGTAGGATTCGATTAGAACTACAAACATGCATAAGAAGTGTTAAAAAACTACAAACATGGCAGATATACGCAGCCGACGGACAGGTAGAGAAAGGGATTTGAGTGATAAATAATCAATGTCTAACCTGATGAAAAATATTAATTTAATGTTATCCACGTTATATTTCATCTGCAGCAACACTGTGAACTTTTATAATGATACGTTTGGTCATTAACTTTTAAATGCATCATTATGCAAACACATGAGCAGAGTTCTCGGCATGATAGACCCGCAACTAGCAGATCAACATGCCTCTTCATTTCTCTCCAATATGGTAGGAAATCAAATTAAACGAAATGTGGATGATGTTAACTGTGACAAGATGATTGACAGTGCAGTTTAAACAGTCACAGAATGCACGTAACTAAGTAGTATGTCCCAAAGCTTGCCTACTATTCTTCTACATACACAAGTACATACTTTTTTTTTTGTGAAGAGAGTACATACTTTTAGGGCATAGCATAAGTAGGCGAATTGGGACGCAGCAAGAGTGTCTCCTCTTACCTTGCCGCTGCTCTGTAAAATCGTGGTCCTCGTCCGCCACACTCTCTCTCGGCTCACAATGTCTCTGGTCACGTCCACTTCAGCATCCACGAAGCTTCTCTGTTTCTGGGTAATGTCATCGTCCAGGTCAGTCTTGATGGTAGAACGCTTCTTAGCCATGATTTTAGCCTTGATAGCAGCGATCTTCTCCACAGACATGGCTTCTGACAGAGACCTAAGATCAGAAGAATCATACGCTAAACTCATATCTAGGAGAACTAAACAGTTAAGACATGACAAGCTGCGTGTTAGGCACAATGCATAATTCCTTCAATATTGATTATATTCACTAAACACAGCTTTATTGGATTTAAATAACAGTAATTACACAAAAATATTAGAAACACAATAATAAGACGTAATTTTAAAAATGTAGTCCATCGAAAAATTTAAATACTGTCATCATTTACCGTTGTTCCAAACTTGCATGCATAATTTTTTTCAGCTGAACACAAAAGATGATATTTTGAGAAACGTGAATAACCAGACAGTTCTGGGGTCTCATTTATAAAACTCTCCGTAGATTTCATCCTAAAAGTGTACATATGCACAAAAGCTAGATTTTGAACCTGCGCAAAAATCCCTTTATAAATCCCAGTCAGGGGAAGATTGTGCGTACGTGCATCTGCACCCCGACTCCTCCCCAAAATCACCATATATGGAGCTTACAAC
>NW_015662161.1:989889-1003081 GCF_001515625.1 Sinocyclocheilus rhinocerous
CATCCAGTATCCTTGTTATGTTTTAGCATAAATATATCAAAATCCATAAAAACAAAACGGTTTAAAATAGTTCTCAGATAAATATTGTAGAATAGAGTTGATCTCATTCTTTTCCACTGGACAAATAGAATTTCAATTGTTTTAAACAATTCAAATCAAATTAAATTTATGCAGTTTTGCTGATAAGGTGAACATCTTTTAGCTATTTTTAGCCTATATTTATTGCAGTGTAAATAGAATTGTCTGCCTCTGTGCGTCACTGACAAAGTAGCCTATTTTAAAAAGAAAACATGCAAATTACCATTTTCTTCAAGTTGTATCCTTCAAATACAGTGGTATTTTTCATAATGTTGTGGAGATGTCTTCACACGACACCAACACCTCTGTTGTACAGTAAGCTATAATCTTTTTGTCCCATTCAAACCGGACAATAGACCGTTCCACCGAATCCAGCAGTGTCCGCCACAATATCGAAGTAAGTGCGCATCAATGATAATTGTTCTCACTAAAAATATTTTCTCATTACATGAGATCTGCAGTTTAGTTTAAAGATAAATTATTGTGCACCTACTACCTATTGAAGAATTGATAGAAAAAGACATCCCAGATTGTGCTTCAAATTTGAGGCCTTTTACTCACTTTTTCTCACTCCAGGAAAAAGAGTGCGTTCGCATGGTCTAGAACAGTGGTCTTCACTATTTTTTTCATGGGAGCCGCACTGATAGGGCAAAGTCAATCGGAGAGCCACTTTTACCGCGAAGTATCAAAAGCTGCATCCAGTCATAAATAGCATGTCTTTTTATTAATCTGTCATATGCAATGCAATGCAATACCACAAAGTAAAGCTTGGCGAGCCGCGCAATGAGTAACACTGGTCTAGAATGTCCGTACGGTGCGTACTTATTTACGCCAAGTTTTTTTTATAAATCCCGATATGTGCGTGGAAAACTATGTACGCAATTTCTATGCCCATTTTGTGCGTACGCAACGTTTATAAATGAGACCCCTGGTCCCCACTGGCTTTCTTTATTCTTTGTATTATTTATTCTATAGAAGTCAATGGAGAATGAAACTGTTTAGCTCCCAACATTCTTCTAAATATTTTCCACAGAAGAACGTCAGTCATAAAGAACTACTAGCATCACGTCTTCTATGAACTTTGTACATTGCACATATTTTTTGCTACAGTGTTAAAATGTTCGATCATACCTGATCTGATCCGTCTGCACGATGCTTTCCTTATGACTCTCGAGACGAGCAGCCAGACGCTCCTTATCCAGACGCACACGCTCTTCATCCTGACAATCACATGCATAAATCATGAGATGTGTCCAAGCATGTTTCTATTCAGCATTTTATTTTTTATTATTATGTCTCTTACCTCAACCCGAGGCTTTTTTGCCTCTAAAGACACTTCATCTGCTGCCCTTTTAACTGTTAAAACAATTGCAATTTAATGGCAGGTAATGGGTGATCATTCAATTAGAGGCACTTTTGACTACTTTAAATATTGAAAAAATTAAATGCCCAAAAATAAAGATCTTATTATGGCCTTTTACGTTTATTTTAACGACAAGAACACACTCAAATCAAAATAAAGCTCACACACCTTGCGTTGGCCTTTGTAAACCAATCTCAATGGGCGCACTTCTGTCGATACTCGTTGATGATGCTGTAAAATTTGATCAAATGACAAACAGGTAAATAATTATGATGTTTTAGTTCAAACGTCTGCTATTCCCCATCACACTTACAGCTTTCTCCATTGAGATAGGAGAGCAAGTCTTTTCTGTCGGGTCGTCTTACAACAGGGATGTTCTCTGTCTGTAATCACAAAAACAGGCTTAAGTTTTACTTTCCAACTCAGCTGTGCACACAAGCTACATTATAAAAGAAACCCATAAAGATAAGGATATTTCCCGTTTATAGACAGCAAACTAAGCTTTAATTAAAACCTGAATATAAAAAGAACTTGCATTAAGCGGACTACCGAATTTTGGGAGAGGGAGGGTTTAAATGTGCCAAAATGACCCAAAATAAATAAATAGTAATACACTTTAAAATGTGTGCTGTAAACTGTGCTTTTGTACTTACTGCGGCTCTCCGCACATAGGACGGGTGAGGAAGATGCACATTGTTGAGCAGGAAAAGAATAGAGTCAAGAGTGTAGTACTCTTTAGGCTGTCCCTCTTTTCCAGTTCTGTAATTACATTAAATTGCATGTTTAAAAAAATATAGGCCTACCCTACACACACACAAACAAACAACACCGTTCAAAAGTTTAAATCAAACAAATTATATCATCAGTATAATTTCTATGCAAAGTTGGATGGAAAAAAAACCCTACTGTATATGTCCAACATATATTTGACAAGAGTTTTTCTGATTAACTGCAAAACAAATGAAGAACCTGCAAGCCAATCATTTGGGAACCTTTTTAAAAAGATACATTTCATCAAAATATATTACAAAACACAGCAACCTTGGATAAACCTTAAATATGACATAAATAATATGAGTTCAGGTGGCTTCACAAGAAAACATGGTGTGCATTACAGTTATATAGCACCTAGCAAAAAAAGCATTGTTGTGGTTCCATGGTACAGTAATAGTATTATACACCATATGATTAACATATGAGTACTATTTACATGTTACTCCAGTGTACTTGAAAGTATATTATGCCCAAAAACATACTCTGAAGATCCTACTTTGTGGTACCAAGTGTTTGATGACAAGGCTTTAAACTCTCAATCAAAGCAGATGATAATGATTCAACACTGTAACAAACGAGAAATTGTTGCGCACGCAGCATCAGTGCAGCCTAAATGTTGTCTTTGCAAACAGCTCAGTGGGTTTTATACAACAGCCAGCATATTAGTAACAAACTCCCGGTGTCTATACACACGAACCCACACTGACTTGCAGATACAGAGCACTTCATCCTGCACAAGAACAGTTCAACACAACGCGAGCTTCTCCACACGAGTAGCGCATTAGCAGCTAAAGCAGCTCAGCTCAAAACAACACGAAGAGCTCAGCGGAACAAGCGCACACTTACCCCCAAATGACATAGTTAGTCTTGACATTTTTAGGCCAGGAGAATTCTCCGAAAATAACTTCATCCCCTTTCGCAACAATCTCTTTTTTCTGGATGTTGTACTGGCGAAGAACACTCAACACGTCCGCCATGATCGCGCCTCCTTCTTCTTCTTCTTCTTCTGATGTTTATTGGCGGTTTTGGCAAACCAACTTAAAGGTGCATTACCGCCACCTACTGATCTGGAGTGTGGAGTGAACAGATTTGGTAGAGAGAAGGATATTATAAAATAAATAAAAAATCCCACAATTACAATTTATATTCTTTCCATATTTCCTGTCCTTTTTTAGATAATTGAACATTTCTTCTTTAATTCTTGATTGCATTTGTCTATTCCCTAGTAATATCTTGAGTGATGATCGCGCCTCCTCATTACGAGTGTTTTATTTAAGACCCAGCAACTTCTCAGTACTGGGGCTGCCTCGAATAGCGCCTATATAAAATTAATAAATTAAACTGCTTTTTTTAAAAGTATTTGTTGAGCTTCAGCCGCAATGGAGACAATATAAGCAAATTAAGTAAAGGGATTATTTATAGGTGGATAAAAGTTAAGTATTAAAAAGTATTTAAGACTCGAATGCACAGCTCAGGCAAATCTGGGGCAGCTAAACCAAACAGCCTCAGGTGCCACTGTCAAGAATCAACCATTTATTCACTGTTACACACAGAGATATAATACACAGATATATATATATATATATATATAAATTAATAAAGTTAAAAAACTTATTTGAAACTTTGAAAAAGTTATATGAAATTAACTTTAAACTATTTTGTCTTATAGAATAGAACTCTAAAATTATATATATATATATATGTATATATATATATATATAATTTTAGAGTTCTATTCTATAAGACAAAATAGTTTAAAGTTAATTTCATATAACTTTTTCAGTTTCAAATAAGTTTTTTAACTTTATTAATTTAATTTAATAATTCCTTGTATCTCTTGTATTTATTTGATTATTGTTTTCTAAATAAGTTCCTAATTATTTTATTATTATATTAAAATATTTTCAGCCTATCATATTCTCTAAAAATAAAAAAATATACTATTAACACTAGGAATTAGCACTATAACTGCTACTTATAATAAATTCAGTAGGGTGAAATTCACATTTTACATCACACAGACTTGCTGTGAATAGAATACAGTCCAAGTAGCAACATTTTAGAACAGAATTACCAAGTATCACAAACAAATCACTCTCAAAAGGCTCTTTATTAATTGGTAATTAATGTGTTATTAACAGAAAAATATTTTTTTTGACAGAACCCAATTGGCAAGGGGAAACATCATGTGAAGTATAAATTTGAACAGCATTTTTGGCTTCAAAGACTATTTTATTATTATTTTAATAGTGTTAATAAACTTTATGAGGTCACCTTATGAAACAAATGTATTGAGCAATATATATTAAAAAATTAAATAAACTTTGGTAACTTGCTATCATGTTAACTACAGTATAACAACAAATTCAATAAAAACGTGGCAAATAAATTTAAATTTGTATCCCAATTTTGTAACATCCATGAGAGCACAGCCTTTCATTATCGGTCATATTTATTATCCCATAATTCAAGAATTTTAGATCTAAATTATCTGTAATATTACACAAATAGGTACATTCAGTACTGTATCTCAAAAGGAACAGGATGTAATTGTCTACAGAAGTTTTAGTGTTTGTTAGTTTGTGCCTACTTTTTCCTCATGTAATAATCATCCTAGCAGCAGTAGCAAACTTATAACCTCGATTTGACACTAAGAGGCACAAAGAGCAAAAGAAAATGCAAAAAAAGTAACTTTCTACACATATAAAATGAATCTAGAAGCAAGATCCATTAACAAGCGCTATAATTCAATCCATTCACCTCGTTTTCACAATTCTGAAATGTTATTTAGTTCATCAAAAGTGTGCCAAAGAGCAAACTGCTAAATATTCAGGTAAGTCTTAAACAGACTTAAGTGTCAAGCCTCTCTTGAATCATAATAAATGGTTATTTGCGATCGTATATCAAATAGTTACTGGACCACAGAACACTTGAGGTATTTCAACATTAAAACATTACCGATGAGTCTAGTCATTTAGGCTACACGGGTTTCAGAGAACATCAGATTGCTCGATTTCCATTTCAATGCCCTCGCAAATGGATTTTGCTTTATATTTCTCTCTGATTTTTGTGGAAGACCTAAGGAGCACTTTCAGCTTGATGTGTGATATTTTTATAGCATCTCATGACACAGAAAATAACATGAGTGGAGACACAGGCCTCTAAAAATATAGTACATTACTTCCAATGAAGGTCAGAGACACAAAAACATGTACTTCAGCTATGCTCTTCTCAGAAATTCGCATTATTTCACTGGACCAGGTTAAAAACATAGAGTATACTGAATGAATATCAGTAAACATAATCGTCATTTTGTGAATTTGCTCTCCGTGATTTTCACTGCAACTACTCCAGCCTGCTGGATATTCAATTAGATTTGGACTCCATTCTAAACTGCAAAAACATGATTTCCAAATTAAAATGTTGAAAATTTTTTTGCATGTTGATGTGGGTCGCATCCATGTCTCATTGTCCTTTCAGAAAACTGACTGCATGCTACAAAACAAACAGCTTTTAAATGACATCGAGTGCGAAGTTACGGATGACATCAACTGCTTGCGAGTCAAAGCCGCAGATGTCCAGCATGCCGCGGTCTTCAGGGTCAGCGACGGACAAGGAGTTGGCAATCAATCCGCACACAATCAGTTTGGAAAATAAACCGATTTTCTGAAAAAAGAAAACACAAACAGGATAAAAAATTAAGAAAACTATGTTAGAAGTAGTATCTTCAATTGATGTTTAATTTGTTTAATTATTACATGATAAGCCAACTAATTTTGAAAGAAATTTATTTTCATTTTTATTCATTTAATCAGCAATGACATGATCAAAAGTGACAGTAAAAAAATGTGTTACAAAAGAACTATTTCAAGTAAATACTTTTTTTTCCTATTCAACAAAGAATCCTAAAAAAAAAAGTTTCCACAAAAACAGTTAAGCAGCACAACTACGTTCAAGATTGATAATAATTAGGGGCTGTCAAAAAGATTTGTTTTAATTCAAAATATTTAAAGCAATTAACACAGCATGCATTTTTTTCCCTTTTTCCTGGCATCCTTTGGCTGGTGTTGCAGTACTATGAAGCATGACTATCAAGCATGATGAGATACAGTTAATTCAATACTGGCCAGTAATGCACTCTCTCTTTCATGGACAAAAACACACAAAAATTATGTCAAAATGCCCGTTTTTGGCCTCGTAAACATTCTTAAATTAAATAAAAAGACCTAAATGACCACAAAGAGTTGGGGTAAAATCAGATGTGTGTCAGATCGGCGTCATGTGCATCAGGTTTTAAAGAGACAGTGCTGCTTTTAAAGTGAAACCTGCTGCAGTATGTGTCATTGATGGAAATCAAAGAACAAAAGAAAAAAGAAATCACTCACTGCTCTCCTTGCTGATTAATGAAGAAAGATGAATCTATATGCGATCTACAGGTTATGCATCTACAATTTATAGTTTATGTGAAGCTTGTTTTAAGTTCACTATTTTTAAATGTTAAAAATAATGGCTTTCAGTTATACTGTAATGTTGAATGGCTATAATTAATGGCTAAAATTAAGGGAGAAAAGCATTTAATAGAGACATCAGTAGCTGTATTGGTATCAGTGATGATTATTCATAATAATTCATTATTAATAATTAACAAGAATTCATTAATAATAGGCTATAAAAAATGCCATTAAACACATACTTAAAATATACCATCTTAATGTTGATTCTACATTAATTTGGAGATTCAATGTGAAATTGTGTCAATATAAATATACTATATTAATCAGTGTTGGGTTTAACGCGTTTCTGTAATTAAATTACTTATCCACTGAAAAAGTAAAGTAAGTGTCACGGAACTGCTGCTGTGTAGGAGCGCGGAGCAAAGGAGCGAGGAGACGTAGGCGAATTTTACTCATTTTAATAATCAAAAGGAAACAGAAAAACACACGTAGCTAGGTTGACATGAACAATTCCAGACAAGGGAGAACAGAATGGGCTCAAACGCAAATAGGGCAGATAACGAGGGGCAGACAGGTGATGAGGATAACTAATAACAAGGAACAGGTGATTACTAATAATGGGAAAAGGAACTGGAAGGACCAAATAAGGTCAAACAGGAACTAAACAGGAACACACACGTGACAGTAAGGGATTACTGTTCATTTTTAGGTAATTTAAAGCTGCAGTCCGTAAATTTTGCCTCTTTGTCGCCATCTCTGTTTGAAAACCTGCAATTGCAGCTGTGTGCGGAATTATCTTCCTTGCGTGGGTTGTGCTCCGGCACGGCTCCAGCGCGGATTAATCTAATGTTTTGAGGAGTATGTGTGGCTGTCAGTCACCGCACCGGTGTGGATATTCACTGTACTTCGCAATCACAGATTCTAGCCTACCTCTTGGAATATATGAGCCAAATAAGAATTTTCACCAGATATTGTCTTCATATCACCAGATATTGTCTACATATCACATCAAACCATGCAAATTATTATTTTTGTTATACTTTATTCTCAAATTGTTAATGTTAACAACATCAGCATTACGTGACTATGTGAATATAGTGTGCATTAGCTTGTAGATTTCAATTTCTGTACAGTCTAATCTCTAATTGTCATACCATTCGAATTTCATATTAAGAAATTATTTTAACCTAAAAAGCTAATTATGCTCCCTTCGAACTGGTTTTCTTTAAAATACAAATCTTTGTAATCCCAGGCTATCTATAATCAGAACCACATTTAAAACTGGAATATAATTTAATTTCATTCACATGCATTTCATAAACACACAGTCCTCTCTGCATTATAATTAGTGGTCGACCGATATTGTTTTTTTGACAGCCGATGCAGATGCGGATATCTTGGAAAGCAGGGTGGCCGATGGCCGATATAAAGCCGATATAATTTTATTTAGCATGAACGGTATACGAGTGGAGCTGAGCGGAGCACACACGCATATAGCGGGATAATACGCAGAGTGTCACACCAAGTGAAAGTGAAACCTGAGCGGTGAACTAAGTTTCGGCAGCCGAAATTTCGGTGCATCTCTAATTATTGGTGACATCAGAAATGGATATTATATAATAGATGCTTTTTTGAACATTTTAGCAATTTAAAAATATTAAAAAATGATTTTTTACACGGCACCCCTGCTCTCGACAGACGGCACCCCGGTTGGGAAACACTGCTTTAAGGTTTATAGGGATTTTAAGATGTAGCTTAATTAGCTATTTGAATAATTAAGTTACTTATTGAGTAAATAAATGACTTTTCAGACGGAGTAATTAGTAAAGTAATTTAAATACAATATTGATGATGTAATTAGTAATTAGTAATTAATTACTTTTTGAAAGTAACTTACCCAACACTGATATTAATATGCGATTAATTGCAGAAAAATGTGTGATTAGATTTTTTAATCGATTGACAACACTAATAATAACCAGAAATGTTTCTTGAGCAGCAAATCAGCATATTGGAATGATTTCTGAAGGATCATGTGACTGAAGACTGGAGTAATGATGCTGAAAATTCAGTTTTGTATCACAGGAATAAATTACATTTTAAAATATATTTAAAAAAGAAACCAGTTATTTTAAATTGCAATAATATTTCACAATATTTCAGTTTTTAACTGTATTTTTTTTTTGCAAATAAATGCAGCCTTGGTGAGCATGAGAGACTTGAGTGTAGCATATATTTGATAAGATTTATCTAATAAATGAAAATCAATCAAATACTTTAAAAAGTCTTTAAAAGTCACATGACTTTTGGTTTCCCTTTCAGGTTGCACTCACTTGTCTATACGTCTTCAGTGTGTCTGCTGGATTTTTCCTCCCAAACGTTTGATTATTAGTGAAAATGATGAAGACGTCCACAGATTTATCATTCTCTGAGGCCCAGGTGATGGGTAAGGCACAGTCTGTGCTGCCACCAGGTGTCTAGAGAGAAGTCACATATGAATTATTATGACAACAGATAAACTAGATCTAATCATTCACAAGGGGGTTTGATGATCTATTTTTTATTGTTTGAATACATTTAGGATTCTGTGATTATGTTGTGGTCTTGCAGCATTAACAGCAAGCAAGATTTCTCTACATTTTCACAAGAAAATGAGAGTAAAATCTTTAAAGCACAAGCATCGTCTTACCTGGATGAGCTGTGCTGCTACTTGCATAAATGTCATATCAGAAGAGACAGCGCAGGGACGAACGCTTCCTTCAGAGAAAACCACAATCTGTGCGTCTGGCTCCGTCTGTGCAATCACCTGCCATTAAAATAAAGACAATCACTAAATATCTTCCTAAGCTCACTTTGAAAATTAATTCGAGGCTTCACTTCTTTTTTTTTTTTATCTCATCTGTTTTTTGTTTTTTTTTCTTTCAAATATGTAGGAGCTACCAGAAAATAAAATACTAAGAAGATAAAGATGTAGCAAACAGGTGATTATGTTCATGTAAAAGGTCTTAAAAAAAATTTAACATTTAAATGTGTCACAACGGTCACAAAAGAAGATTTTTTTAAATGGGTAAATATTCGACCCCATGATATAGTTTGATGTGCACATTCATCTTTCCTATGTTGACCGATTGCCAACTAAAACAGGAAGTATAAAATTATTGTACATTTTAACCCTATAAAGCCTACTGTATCATAGGAATCAAATGATACGCAAATATGTAAGGCTCGAAATTATCAACATGATCAAAACTTGTTGTACTTGTTAAAAACCTGTTGTACACAATCAACTACATGCCTTCTGTCATCTAACTAATAGTTTATACTTATTTACCAAATAATTAAATGTGTTTTGCTGTGAAATCTTTACTGATTTTTTATAAACTAAACATTTAGAATATATTTTTTTATATTCTCAGTAATAAAACAACTTAGGTTTACTTGATTAGCCATAATAAAAAAAAAAGTTAAAATGCATCAAATATGATCCATCAGGTTTTTGAGAAACATTTATTTGTGCATCATTGTATTGCACTGATTTATAAAGTACGCTTTGCCCCCACAATAAAAACTATAGAGTATGGTCATAAAACTAGGAATTTAAATATCATATTATTTAAACGTCATATTACTGGGGGATATAGAGTGCCACCTGTTTTTATATGGATTTTATGCAACTAATTTACTATAAAGGCTTGATTGATTTGCATCACAAACTATCAGAAATTCATCTCACTTTAAATATCAGCAAATGCACCAAATTTTCCTCAAGTTGGGCCACTAAATAAAATCAAGGTTTTTTCAAAATTCTCACTATATCATAAAATATGAGCTATAAAAGCCGGGTCTATCAAATACGATATTTAACAAACACACAAAAAAGAAAAAAAAAAAAAAACGTGCAAACTTTTTCAGATTTCTGTTTATGTTTTGTCTAAATGTTCTTGTGATAAAACCAAGCGGCAACCTTCGCTCTCTCTCGTGAAACCAACAAGGAAGTGACTAAAACTGCAATTCATCGACTGGCCACTAGAGGCTGGCTCCAAAAGGGAGTCAATCCCATAGACTCCCCATGTTAAAATGCCCAACTTTACAGCAGAAAAAAAACACGTTTACAGCCTGGTACAAAAAGTGGTTTTGGTCCATATAGCTAATTTTGCCCTTTATGACAACTGTGAGGGGGGTGAATTTTTTTATAACTCATCCGTTTAAATTATATTAAGCCTTAAAGTGCTGCATAATTAAGGGTGTGGCCACTTGAGTGACAGGTGGATTGCCACTGCTGTCAACACTGTCGAACTTGGTGGGCGTGGTTTCAGCAACCAGCTCCCGCCTCTTTGCCCATTTTCGATTATCCGGGAGTGACACACTGCCAAGATGGCGACGGCCGGCTCCGCCCACTTTGAGCTTCAAAAACGCTATTCAGAAACCTACGGGTAACGTCACGGACAGTACGTCCATGTTTTTATACAGTCTATGGAAAAAACATTAAAAAAAACCTTCCATTTAAAAAAAATAAAAAATTCTGACTATTAATATGAGCTATAAAAGTCTGGTCTATCAAATACAACATTTAACAAACATGCAAAAAAGAAAAAAAAAATAACACGTGCAAACTTTTTCCGATTACTGTTTATGTCTAAATGTTCTTGTGAAAAAACTTTTAAAAAAAACTTCCATTTAAAAAATAATAATAAAAAAAAAAAAGATTTTTCTGACTATTATTTTATATGTTATGTTTTAAAGGGTCAGAGGTGTATATCAACTACTTTCAGGCATGAACTAGCATGCAGACAGCATTAAAGCTAACACAAATCAAGTCACAAAAGTCTTGATCTCATGGGGTTTGTACATTCTTGGTTGGTTATAATCAACATTTCACTATTCTTAAAGTGTCTGAAAAGTCTTTAAATGAGTCGCATATGAGAGGAGTGCACTGGAGAGGCCATCCATCGTTGTTTACAGGACCAGAGCGTCCCATCAGAAAAGGAATATGCATGGAATGTGAAATACGAGCGGGGCGGACCCCGACAGCCACACACACATCCTCCAAGGACAAAATATTAGCTTAAAATATGACATCAGTCTCTTCACAGACTTCATCGTGTTGTGTAACAGTATTGGAGTAAGTTTGCAGTGGTGTGTCTTACCAAACACATGGCCGCTGCCACTGCCACAGTGCTGATGGAGCTGCCGTGAGTCACGCTGCTCAGAGAAGAACTTACATCCACTGCCACCAGAAACCTCTTGCCTGTGGGCTCCACAGTCTGGAGACACAAAGAGTCGCAGCTTAACATCACAATATGACTTCTGTAGTCAATGGAAGCAATGTGTTCTATAGCTTATTTCACGACGGCACTCACTGAACTACTTTTGCTGAAGGCGAGGTCCAGGGCTTGAACAATGTCTCTGTCCGGATCCCATTTCAGTTTGCTACGCTTCCCATGACCTCTCTTATAGTTTTCAGACGCCACAAGAATCTTGAACGGGTGTGTTTTTGCCTGAAGTAGTTGATTTGACAGTCAAAATGTATATTCAAGTATTTGGACTTTCAAAAAAAAAAAAATGTTTTTAAATTTTCTATTAAATTTTAAATTTCACTTAAAATTCACAAATGCCACAAAATTAGAAAAAAATACATTTTACTTAATATTATTGCTACTATAAAATATAACACTTAGCACACAGCAAACCACTTAAAAAGGTGTTTCGGTTTGTGTGTGTATACATATACATACCATTATACATATAATTTTTTCCCCCTAAATATTTGGACATTTTAAATTTTATTCATTAAAATGTATGAATGACATTAAATTAGAAAACATTTTATTTGTGAATATTATTACCACTACAAAACAACAAACCGAACATCATTTATCTTGTATAAATATATCACTTATCTGGAAACCATCAGAAAAAAAGTTTTTAGGTTTGCAATTATAAAACAATACATATTTGTATTCAAGTATTTGGAAATTTTAAATTTTACTTAATGTATGAATGTCATTAAAATAGAAAACATTTTGTTTAATATTATTATTACTACTACTACAAAATAACAAATCACGCATAATTTATATTAAAGAAATTAACACTTTCCCAGCAAAAAAAAAAGAAAGAAAGTTTTTAGGTTTGTAACTATAAAACATTAAATATTTCTATTAGGGCTGTCAATCGATTAAAATTTTTAATCTAATTAATCGCACCCCTTTTCTGTGATTAATTGTGATTAATCGCACACTTCATGAAATTAAGCATAGACCATTTATCTTGTTTCAAATGTTTATTTTGTCATCATTTGCTATATTCAGCAAAGTAAACCAAAAGATTGAAGGGTGATTCTCAAAAATCTGTATTTTCTGCAAGCTTTTTTCAAGATAAATGTAGATGTCTTTCTAAAAAAGGACACCAAAGAACCAAATGATTTAAGGAGCCCATATAAGCACATATGAAAGAAAAAAAATGCTAAAATATAGTATGTGCACAGTGCAACACCAAAGAGCTTTTTTACATTTTAGAGAAG
>NW_015662161.1:1003391-1006394 GCF_001515625.1 Sinocyclocheilus rhinocerous
TTTCCTTTATATTAGCGCTGTTTTGGACGGATTGTTTGAATGCATTCGCTTACTGGATCATTGGACTGAAAACTTTCCCGGAGTTTAGCGGCTTAAAATGATCTAATCGCAAGCAGAGAAGCAAAATTGGGTTAAAGAGTTAGAATAGAAATTGTGCTTCAGTAATTCTGCGTTAATTGCGTTAAATTATTTTTTACGCGTTAAGGATTGTAAAATTAACGCGTTAACGTTGACAGCCCTAATTTCTATATTCAAGCATATTAACATTCCAAATGTAATGTATGAATGCCACTAAATTAAAAAAAACATTTTAATATTTTTATTTCAATTTAAAAATATCAAAAACAAGCATTGTTTACCTTAAAAAATATAATTAGGTTTATAATTATAATGCAGTAAATATACTATTACTATTATGTTGATAGGTAATGTGATTCTCTATTCGGGCATATGTGTGAACCAGAGGAGAACTGACTTCATACATCCACTAAAAATTGATTGAAAAGCTGATTAAAGTTCTGATAAAAGCTCTCGAGTCAATCGTTTGAAGACACCATTTGGTATCTAATGCAATGACATTCATGTATTTAAGTATCCAAACTAATAATAACATGTAACAGAAATAGAATAAATAAGAAGAGTTCAGAAAAACTGAAGCAAGGAGCATTGCTGGATGCTACCATTGTCTTAAAATGCTGACCTTTTTCAGAGCCGTCTCATCCTGAATCCTCTCACAAACAGCTGCAACATCCGCACTTCCTGCTGCCAGAACCTTGTTTGCTGTCAGTTTCCCCAAATGCTTCAATAAAACAGCCATGGGCATCTCTTTCAGCAATGCTTTCCATACCTAAAAAAGGACCAATAAGTAAACTGTCATCACATTAAGACAAAAATCAAGAAATGCTTTCGGCCTGTTTCATTCAGACCTCTTTGGACTTGAGGTGGTTGGTCAGGATCTGCTCTTTCTCCAGCCTCTGCTCCTCAATGAGATGAATGAGCTCCTGTTCATCAGTGCAGCGCTTGGCTTTCTCCACAGCCTCCAGATACGCAAAAACCTTCTGCACATCCTCGGAGGTCTCTTTATCACCATACGCTTCCTGAACCCCTTTCCAGCCTTGCGTGATGTATTTGCAAACAACTGCAACAGCTGTAAAGAACAAGAACACATGCTCAGCTTTCATCATGTGACTTCTGACACAACCTCTGCGAGGTTTCCTATAAAGCATTTAGTTCTGAATACAGATGAACTGTTTTGACTGCTGATGTGAAAATAAAAGCTGATCAAGGCTGTACTTTAAACTGATTACAGTTTTTTTGCATAATACTAACAAATAATATTCTTTGGCAAGATCATTTTAATAATAAATATTCATAAGAGAGCTCAGAAGTAATTCAAATGTTTTAATGCAATTACATGGTATGCTGAAAAATACTGCATTGCAATTTTAGAATTTATATCCACTTATAAATATAATAATAATATTAACAATTATTATTATTAATATACACTTCTTTCTCATTATTTTGATAATTCCATTATTTATATTATATTGATAATATATTTATTGTGGCATATCGAAATGATTAATTGTTACAAAAAGTGTCATTAGAAATTAACAATATTACTTGGCAAGATAATTTTGATGATTAATATCAATAAGAGGGCTTGTAATCTGATTACATGATATGCAGGAAATTACCCAAAGCATTTTTATCTTTTTTTTATTCATAATTTTAAAATAATGAATAATGATGAGCACTAAAGAACAATTTTGATAATAAATATTAACAAGAGGGCTCAGAATTTATTGCAATTTTTTCTAATTACATGATATGCTGAAAATTAATGCATTGCATTTACATTAAAAATGCTCATTTTAGAAAAAAAAATGTCAGACGGCAACATAAAGGCATTTGCATCTGAACTCTTCACACATATATATATATATATATAATATTTTTATAGTATTTTTTATTTTTTGATAATTCTACTATTTACATATTTATTCCATTTGTGTTATGGCATTCAAACTCATTAAATAGTCATTACAAAAGTGCCTTTAGATGTCAATATACGGGTTATTTCAATGATAAACATAAGCCTATAGCAGGTTACCATCCACAGCAAACACTCACTGTCATTGGCCGGCTTCATGTGGGACAGCCTGAGGAGGTCCTGGTGGGACCAGCCCACTCTGTGCTTGCACTTGGTCACGGTTTGCGCCAGGCTCATCCCGTCCTGGCTGTTGTACCAGTCCGTCACGGCCCTCCGCAGAGCCCGGCCCCACATCCCAGAGCCCTGTCTCAGCTCTTTCTTATACTGCACAAATGTGAAGAGCTGCGCGGGCGTCCGACACAGGTCTTTCAGCGCCCGTAAGGCGGCCTGCCTGGTCCTGCAGTCGGCGTGCTGCGAGCAGACAGCCAGGGCGAAGAGGCTGGGGTTGGCACGGACAGCGCGGCCCTCCAGATTGGAGCGTCTGATCTCCTCCACCACCTCACAGCCCCGTCCCCCCTCGATGAGCTGCATCAGGGCCAGGGCGCTCTCTATGCCCAGAGCACACTCTCTGGTGCTGTAGGTGGCTCCTTCAGTCCTACAGACAGACCACAGCGGGCAACATTACACTCTGAGCACAGGACATCAACACTGTCAGTAGACATGCATGCATTTTGTTTCGTGCTGTAAGACTGTAAAAATAAATAACCATTAAAAACATCATATATACACACACACACGCATAAGCAAATATTAATATAGGATAATATATACATTATTAAAAATATGAATATACATATATAAAATATAAACGTAGATCTTTAAACATTTACTTAGATATCTATAGTTTATTTATATACACACACGACATAAATATTAAATATAATTTAAATATGTATATTTATATACAGTACTATATGATATATAATAAACAATTAAGTATAAAAAAATAAATAAATATTTACTGTTATTTTATGTATATGTGTGTATAACAAATTAAATAAATTATA
>NW_015662161.1:1007393-1009955 GCF_001515625.1 Sinocyclocheilus rhinocerous
TTAAATGTAATATATGTATGTTTATATACAATAATGCAATATATAATAAAGAAATATTAAGTATAAAATATATCCAAGATAAGATATCTTTAAAAATGTACTTTTAATATATATGTATGCATAACTTATCATTTATACATACAATATTTACTAATATTTGTATAGTTTTATACACACACATACGATAAATATTACATATAATATTTAAAACATGTATATTTATATACAATAATATATTATATAATAAAGCAATATAAAGTTAAAATAAATATTTACTTTTAATATTTACGTGTGCGTGTGTATAACATAAAATATACATTAACTTAAAATTCTAAAATAATATATATAAATAAATATCTATCTTTAAATATAAAATGTTAAAATAAATATATAAAAATAAATAAATATCTATCTTGAAATTTGCTTATATATGTACAGGTATTACATGCGTTATAGTCACACACACCATGGTATTACATACAATCACGTTTGTACTTGTTCTGTACCAAGTGCTAAATTGATAATAATAAATGCTAAGTGATATAATAATAATGACACGACTTTTTAAGTGCAACTTGCTGTAATACAACTCTAAGTATACTTCATTGTAGCTTTTAACATTTAAATAAACCAGTATATATATATGTTTGTATGTGACTTTGAGCTCTTCAAAGCCTGTCAGACCGAGCGAGCGCATCATGTTTGTTTTGTCAGCTTTATGAGGCTCAGATCACAAGCGCTTTTAATCCTGTTAGCCACCGGTTAGCCAGAGCGAACAAAACCTCCTCAAAATACACGCATCCAGCCAATACAGTTCCCACTGAACTGCTCCATCACACCCACACTACATCACTGATCAACAACATCGAGACCACAACCTTCAAATCACACACACATGATGAAGCAGGGAGGGGTAGACGGAGATCAGCTAGCCTGATGCTAACACACAGGCTCAATAAACTCTCTCGCTGCATGGAAAAGAACATCAAAATGCAGCTTTTAATAAGACCAAAAGCTCTCTACCTTTCTGTTGTCCTCAGCCAAAGTCTCTAGATCTTCCCGAGAGTCACAGCTCCTCCCTACAAAATCAGACTCGGGGAAGAAGAGAACAGCGAAGACTCCCGACTGAACTCAACACAATGGCCGCGTCTCAAAACCTAGTGACACTCCTAGCTAGGCATCATCACTGGCGAGCATATCCGCAACGCGATCCGCAACTTTTTTAGTAAGGATTGGAACTTTCCGAGTTAATAGAATCATGCGATATCATGCGCACGCTCTTCTGACTCTGAACGCGCCATTTAATGCTCTAAAACGCTGTCTAGGTAGGCAGCTCACTAGGTTTTGAGACACAACCCCAAAAAACGTCCCAAGCAGCCGTAGGAAAATAAACACACACACACACATATATATATATATATAAAAATGTATAAATATAAATATAAATGTGTGTGTGTGTATATATATATATATATATATATATATATATATAAATTACATTTACTACATTTACTATGTTTCTAAAATATTTTAAATATTTTTTTTCTAGCTATAGAGCTTTAAAACATAATGCATGTTTAATAAACATTCTTTTGCAATATTGTAGAATCAGATTGTTTTTAATAATATTTCATCACAGTAAAACAGTAATATAAAACCCGTATACATAATATATAATAAAAACAGTAAAATATAAAATGGATATTTACACTTGTGAACTGTTATAGTACCTTTATTATTGAACAACAACAAAAAATGTTGTAGGCTATACTGCCCTAAAAGAGAACAAACACAGTAGTTACGCCGACACAGTATTTTGACTGATTTGAAGTTAATTAAAATGAACAAAATCCAGTTTTCAGAAAATATTTTAACTATACAGTACATGGTAATTTTCTATTAACATGTACTTTTAAAAAATTAAGTAAATATACAAAATAAATATATAAAAATATACAAAAAATAAATAGGATAATAATAATTTTCCAACATCATGTGTGTTTAAACGGTTGTCTTTAGGTGTGCATATGACAGATTGTGATGACGCAGCCTAATGATTTACTGGGAAAGAACAGATTCAAACTTTTAAACACAAAACATAACAAGATATTGAATCTCTGCTGAATCTGCTTATTTGATAGACTTTTATGTTACAACTGCCTTTTTATATTATTTATTTATTTCTATAAAAAAATGTTAACCTTTGTCATTTTCTGAATTTTCTTCAATGCACAATGTTTACATTTTATTGTTTTTTATTTTTATGTTTCATCATACCTTTTATTTGTATTATTACCTTTTATTATAGGGTACAACGGGGCTAAAGGCCCACCTTAAGAAAAAATATATACGTTGTATTGAACATTAATGGAGAAACAGCTTTTGTGTGAAAATAAATCATTCAAGTTGTTTATTTTATTTTTTTTAATCTTATAAATGTATGAGGTGCCACACACGGGGTAAAAGGCACACGGTATTGATACAAATACTTCAGCTAAAATAATGTTTTTTAAAAAATAATGTCTAAGTTAATACTTGTTCAAAACAATCACTTTAGCAAAG
>NW_015662161.1:1010123-1011727 GCF_001515625.1 Sinocyclocheilus rhinocerous
CTTTAAAATGTGTTAATATAAAAAAATATATATTTTAAAATACATAAACAAAATCGTTTTAATAAGTAAAGATTCTGAAAGTATTGAAGGAGATCCAATAATAAGTGAATATATATTTACAGTAGTAACAACAAATGATATTTTATTATTTGATATGATTAATATCATGTTTTTAAATATGATGGTTTCATTCTAAACATGGTGATTATCTCTAATATGGACACCCAACATAATATGATATTTACCATCTGAATCTAACCATGTCATGTCAACAAATGGAAAGGTCAGCCATCTATTAATTATCATGTTAATTACTGTGCCAACAGCAGGGGCGCTTTTTACCCCAAATACCATACTTTTACATATTCTTTCGTTATTTAAAAATTGTTGAAAATCATAAAGAAGACCTTTTTCTCAAAATATATGCATTAATTTTAGCGATTCTCATTTGCTACTTAAATCTACAACATTTTAAAAAACATAAAATATTAGATCAAGTAAGCATAGAATCTACTTTGCGCTGCTGCATGCGATCGGGTCAAGGATCAGACAAATATACATGTGCATCTTGAAAAGCGGATGTTCTGGAAAGTGCTACGCCGCGTTTTTGTGCCATCTAGTGGCTTAGATGAAAATAATATCAAAGGCGCCTTTTACCCCGGGTGCCTTTAGCAACGGGGACTTTAGCCCCGTTGTGCCCTACTAATTGCAACTAACATAAAAACATAAACAAAATGACTACATTTCAAACAACAACAACAAAATATAATATAGTTGGAAAATAGAAAATGGATTTTAGACTTCATAATTTAAGACATTTTATATGACATTCATGCCATTTATAGCAGAATTATTGACATTTCATGAAGTGCAGTTTCCGCACCCGGTAGAGAAAGAGAAGAGGCTGCACCAAACCAGCTGAAGTAAAACAAAAAAACCCAAAAGACAATAATATTTCTCCATTGTCCACTAAATCAGAAAGAGTTAATAAAATCATATAGGGAAAAAATATAATTAGCATGGTCACAGCAGTTATTAGAATGATGTAAAACGCTCTTCTCTTCGTGTGGTTTTCCTCGTTTCTCTCTCTCCCTCTCTCTCCTGGTCCTGACTGCTTCAGAGCTCTGAGAACAGCCACAAGACAAAACAACTGGATGAAGAGGAAGAGGGCGAAATGTGCCATGATGAAAATGTAATACAAGTCAAGCAGGAACAAGAACACAGTAATAATACTGATTCCACCGGAGATAAAACTTGCCACCCAGACACTAACAGAGCAGATCACTTTATATCTGAGAGGTTTGAGCTTCAGAAAGGTTACAGGATGAACCACTGCCAGGTAGCGTTCAACACACATCAGGCACTGAAACAGAGGACAAGTCAGAGCTAGTCCATCTACAAAATTTGCAGCTATCCAAACGTTTTCAACTTTATAGCTGATGAGATTAAAGAGACATTCCATATAAAAGAGCATCTCACAGACAGAGAGGTTGAGACTGAAGAACTCTGCTGCAAGTCCATTCCCTGCTCCTGTCACCATAAGCCATATCACATAGGAGTTGATAGGAAAACCCAACAGAACGCTGAGGAAATATAGTAAATTA
>NW_015662161.1:1013730-1014878 GCF_001515625.1 Sinocyclocheilus rhinocerous
CACGGTATTGATACAAATACTTCAGCTAAAATAATGCTTTTTTTAAAATGATGTCTAAGTTAATACTTGTTCAAAACAATCACTTTAGCAAAGTTTGTACTATTTTCAGCTTATTTTGAAAAATAAAATAATTAATTTTTGTTCAATAAATATACTGTCATTAAAATATGTTAATATAAAAAATATATTTTTAAAATACAGAAACAAAATCATTTTAAAAAGTAAAGATTCTGAAAGCATTGAAGGAGATCTTATAATAATTGAATATAGATTTACAGTAGTAAAAACAAATTATATTTGATTATATGATATGATTAATATCATGTTTTTAAATATGATGGTTTCATTCTAAACATGGTGATTATCTCTAATATGGACACCCAACATAATATGATATTTACCATCTGAATCTAACCATGTCATGTCAACAAATGGAAAAGTCAGCCATCTATTAATTATCATGTTAATTACTGTGCGCCTTTAGCTCCAACAGCAGGGGCGCTTTTTACCCCAAATACCATACTTTTACATATTCTTTCGTTATTTAAAAATTGTTGAAAATCATAAAGAAGACCTTTTTCTCAAAATATATGCATTAATTTTAGCGATTCTCATTTGCTACTTAAATCTACAACATTTTAAAAAACATAAAATATTAGATCAAGTAAGCATAGAATCTACTTTGCGCTGCTGCATGCGATCGGGTCAAGGATCAGACAAATATACATGTGCATCTTGAAAAGCGGATGTTCTGGAAAGTGCTACGCCGCGTTTTTGTGCCATCTAGTGGCTTAGATGAAAATAATATCAAAGGCGCCTTTAGCCCCGTTGTAGGCTACCCTGCCTTTTATTTGCATTTTATTAAAGGGGTCATATGATGCTGCTAAAAAGAACATTATTTTGTGTATTTGGTGTAATGAAATGTGTTTATGCGGTTTAAAGTAAAAAAAACACATTATTTGTCACATACTGTACATTATTGTTTCTCCTCTATGCCCCGCCTTTTTGAAACGCGTCGATTTTTACAAAACTAATCGGTCTGAAAAGCGAGGTGTGCTCTGATTAGCCAGCTATCCAGTGCGTTGTGATTGGCCAAATTCCTCAAGCGTGTGACGGAAATGTTACGTCCCTCACCATACTGTGATGCC
>NW_015662161.1:1015676-1017998 GCF_001515625.1 Sinocyclocheilus rhinocerous
GCGGCGGCAACAATATTACAGCGAGAATAAAAGTTACTCCTTCTTTCTTTGTGTGAACATTTGGGCGGTGTTATGCAAATCTTCGCACATCGTGACGTAGACATGTGGGGGCGTGTTAGAACGAGCCGTTTTAGGTAGGCGTGGTTAACTCTTAACTTTTTTAAAGAATATCTCTTTGGATTTGAGACTTTAGTCTTTGCAACTTTACAGATCTTCTTTATGCACCAAGAGCTTGTAACACTCCAAAGAGAAAGGACAAATTGAAATCGCATCATATGACCCCTTTAAATGTTGAAACTTAGGGAGCTGGTCTCATTAGATGCTTTTAAAGTGATTTTAAATGACTTTGAGACAGAAACATCTGGTTGTAAATGCTTTGTCTGATTTAGTTATTGATTCCCTTTCTTATTATTTGTTATTTCATTTTGTCTGTTTGTGTGTTATGGGTGGATGTTATTTTTTAGACTCTCTTTGTTAGAGATTTTTAATCTCGGTGTGATTTTTTTTTCTGGTAAAATAACGGTTATAATAATAGTAGCTAATAATAATAATAAAAAAGAAAAAGCAACATTCTTGCACTATATAGCAAATTTTAATGACGCGTCATCATCACATCGCTATGCTCCACACTACGCCTCTCTACCGTGTACTGTTCTTGATTTTTGAGCATTAAAAAAAAAACTACGCCTCTCTAATTTACCTATTTATTCCTATGATGAAAAGACAGTCTAGTTTTTTTTTTTTTTTTTTTGCAAGAAACGAATACTGCGCAATGTGAAAGCCATTTCAGTTCAGCAGAACAAAAAGCTAATAAAATAAAACAGACGAGAAAGACAACTTACTGAAGTTAGGCTGCACTGCATTAACAAAAGCGACTGCTTCGATTGGATCCTGTCTTCGGTAGAGGGCGCTGTCCTGCAGCTTTTCTGTCTATTTCCATTAAAAACGGGGTTACGCAAGGTAACCAGACGTATTTACCGAGCAGACAAACTCTCTCATAAAACTGCGGTAGTTATTTTATACTATTATTAATTAAGTGACCATAGCATTTTATATCGCTGCTTTCCAGTGCTCCGAGTAAGCCAGATGTTAGGTCTGCTTATACAGACATAGCAGAAACTTAAATGCGTGCAGGCAAATGACAAAATAATCCACTGGTACTCCACATAAAGATAGCCAACGAGCTAAAATGAGTGGAGGGGCTAATGCTAATGAATAATAGTCCTGGTGTAAGGTCAAAAACTGGACAACACACAAGGGACGACACTCCTGAATATTCATTAGGTTGGACTGACGTTGCTTAGTAACCTTCCTTCAGTGTCCACTTGCTTACCCTAATTAATATTCATGACCAAGACCGCAGCATAGTAGGATTCTTACATTTGAAACTCGGAACATTTTTAATTCCTTGTCGAATTATGTACAATTCAAAACAAAAATGGAAATCCGCTCAAGTAGTGCAAGTAAAATACGCATATAAAATATCAATTCATGCAACCACAAACGATTCTGATTGGTTAGTTGCTTCTACGTTGAGTGAAGTAACACATATCACGTGACAGTTTTACAGTAAGTAGTGCAGAAATTAAATATATATACAGGCTCTGTTTTAGTAATTATTACCCTAAACTAATTTACATTTATTTTGGCACTACACTGACTTCTTTCGAAACATGCAATACAACTCCTGGTTCAAGCTCTTGTTCTGCGCAGACTGGACTATTGCAATGCTCTCTTGGCAAGGCTTCCAGCCAGTTCTATCAAACCTCTGCAGATAATCCAGAATACAGCTGCAAGAGTAGTCTTTAACAAGCCTAAAAGAACGCATGTCACACCTTTGTTCATCAATCTGCACTGGCTACCAATAGCTGCTCATGTCAAATTCAAGGCATTGATGTTTGCCTACAAAAACAACCACTGGCTCTGCACCCCTTTACCTAAAGTCACTACTTCAGGCTCATGTGCCCTCCAGAAGCTTGCACTGACCCTCTAAATTTTAGCGCTGTCTATTCTAATTCTATTTTTATCTATTTATTTATATAAAAAACGCTTGACCCTCTAACACTTGCACTCTCTATTCTAATTCTGTTCTAACTATTTGTTTTCTTTTTATTTATTATAAAAAATAAAAACCCTTAAAAAAGACCCTCTAACACTGTGCGTTCCCTCTTATTTTTCTATTCTATCTTCTTGTTTTCTTTATATATATATATATATATATATATATATAAAAACTAACACTAGCTTTCTAATATTTTTGTATTCTATCGGTTTTCTTTTCATTTATTATACAATTAACAAAAGCAAAAAGACCTCTAACAC
>NW_015662161.1:1018397-1039082 GCF_001515625.1 Sinocyclocheilus rhinocerous
TTATATATAAACCCTTGCATACTGCGTTAGGCTAACTGAGACTTGTCACAGCACTTACATTATTGCTCTTTTGTTGATTTTGATTCCTCATTTGTAAGCCGATTTGGATAAAAGCGTCTTCTAAATGACTAAATGTAAATGTAAAAACCGTATTAAATAAATAAATATTGAAATAATTACTGTAATTTAGAATTTCGTTTTCAAATGCATTTTTTCCCCCCTTCCGTCATTTCTGTTTTTTTTATGTACTGTTTAATAACACTTAGAAAAACAAACAATTAAACCAACGTTTCATGTGAAGGTGTCGTTCTTCTGCCGCTTTACATCTACTGTGTGACTTTAAATGGACATTGACGCAATCCAATCAAACAACGAATAAGAAACGCCGAGTCGCAAGCCCCGCCCCCTCCGACTTACTTCTGTTTTCTGTTCTGCCGGGTTGCATTTCTCTCGGAAGCACTGACTCGCCTCGCGGAACACCACCCATCTTCCCGTCTTTAAACTCCTGTCTCCGTTCACCTCTGCATCCAAGACGCGCATCCTTTATCCAGCTGCAGCAGCTCGAGCGTCTCAGTGGCCGGAACCGTGGGCTTTATAGGGCAATGATCTCACTGGAGCTTAATTTTAATTTATTTACGAGTGACCTTTCACATTACTTCAAAAACCAAGTCAAAGTCGGGCTCTTTGGCTCTGGGGTGGGACTCTCAGTGGTGCTCGGATTCACCGCTGCTTATGCCTGCTACTACCTGCTCTCTGTGGCCAAGGTAAGGTGACTGTCTGTCCGTCCGTTCACGTTCATGTACAGCTGAACGGCGTGATTCGGATGCTCGTACAAGCCAATCGGTGCGCGAGGGCTAATGATGTCATAATGCAAGAGACTGTATTACGTCATTGTGGTCCTGTCAATCTCGTTGTTTTCACTCAGAGCTACACGTGCGCAGAGCGGATATTAATGTCATAATGCGCCTTGAAATATGCATTAAAGCTTTCATTTGTCAAAAGAAATCTTGTTCTACTCTCTTGCCGCATTTTGACACATATACACAGGTAAAAATAGTGCCATAAAAGCATATTTCCCCATTTTTACAGCTTAGACGGGGAAATCAATTTTAAGGTAGTGACACTGCATATTGTATTATAATTCACTAGTGTTCTAATTTTCATCACACTGAACAAAACACTGATTTATTGTTAAATAGTGATGGATAATAAACGTATAGTAGGACAAAAATAAAGATAAAACATGGGTGACTGTCTCTAGTCAAAGCTTTTTTGTCACAATTTGTCACAGTAATCAAATATATCTAAATGGCACACAGAAATATAAAACTATACAAATATAAATTATTCAAACTATTAAAATTATTAAAAAATTATTCATAAGATATTCATGAAGTCACTCGGGACTTCATGAAGCTTCATTAGGCTTAAAAGTTTATTTTCTTGAAGTTTGACCTAAAAATGTTTTGTATATGTATGTCACAATTCTATATTGTAATAAGGCAATACAATACATTTATAATATGATCTAAAATTTGTATTATTTATTAATATTATTTGTATTATTTATTAATACATAACTATTATAATTATGTATTTATATATCATATGTTATGATTGTTAATATTATATTATCTTATATTTATTATTATTATTATTAGAATATACTATATTTATTTTATCATATAGAATTGTAACATAATTAATAAATATGTATTGTATATTAGGATTACGATTATAACTGTTATTATACATTTACTAAAAAGTAGTTTAAATTCTTCAGGATCAGGATTAAAATTTAAATGAATGAATGAGTGAATGAATGAATGAATGAGTGAGTGAATGAATGAGTGAATGAATGAGTGAATGAATGAATGAGTGAGTGAATGAATGAGCGAGTGAATGAATGAGTGAGTGAATGAGTGAATGAATGAATGAATGAGTGAGTGAGTGAATGAATGAATGAGTGAGTGTGAGTGAGTGAATGAATGAATGAGTGAGTGAGTGAGCGAGTGAATGAATGAGTGAGTGTGAGTGAGTGAATGAATGAATGAGTGAGTGAGTGAGCGAGTGAATGAATGAGTGAGTGTGAGTTGGCTATTTTTCTATTTCACAGATATTTTGAACCATTCTAGTTTTGCTCTCTGAGATAACCACCAATCCCTCTGCTCTTTGTTTTGCAGAAACCCATACTGATAGCTGGAGGAAAGAAGTTTCATCAGTTCCTGAGGGACAAATGCCCCGTGGTCTCAGAGACGTACTACCCCACGTTCTGGTGCTGGGAGAGCCGGGTGCAAACGCTGCTCAGACCCTTCGTGACCGCCAAGCCCTGGGTCAACTACAGAAAGTGAGCACATTTCCCTCACAGTCAGAATGTGGCAGGACGACTGCTTAACTCCACAAAGCCAATAAATGCTTTCAAAGAAATGCACAATTATTGGTAATGCATGATAATTACTCTGGCATCTCTCAAAATCAAATCATTTTGAAAGACTTAATGTCAGAGGAAGTGGTTGATCCCAGTGCCAGGTTTGCTTTAGGCAGGAAATGAACATTTTCTCTGAACGTGTATGTAGCTTCTATATTTAATTTGCCATTGGGGTCCATTAACAGGCTTCAGGTATAAGAATAGCAGTCTGAAGGTAATTTTGCCAAAAGCGGAGTCTCCTTATGCTGTAAGAGCATTCAAAATCAAAGCAGGTTTCTTCATTTACACTGAAGTTGCCACCGTTTCTCCTCTTGAGGATATATTTTGCCTCCTTTAACATATAAAAGTACCCTTGGTAGATGATCAGAGAGCTTCTTTCAGCATTCATTTCATTGATTGTCTGATGCAGTAAGAGAGTAGCTCAGTGTTCAGAGGACTCCTGTTCTCAGCAATATAAAGAGAGAAAGAGAGAGTGCAGCTTATATCAGCTTTCTTTTTCTGATGATTGCATGTTACGGGAATCAATACACTGATGCAAGTAAAGCGAGCAAGTATAGAGGGTCATATTTCAGCCCATAATCAAAAGTGGCAAAATAAATTCTGTTTTATATAAAGAAAACATACTTTAGGATGTATACAAATGTATTCAGTGTATATATATATATATATATATATATATATACATATACAACGCAGACCGTGATAGTGACAGTTTGGGGGGGGGGGACCGGTTACATTTACATCACATGACACATGATTACTATTAGTTTTATATCTGTGGTCACCCTAGTTATCCAATAAATTAATCAAATAAAGTCTGAGACAGCTGCCATATTGACCAACACAACATAAATAAAAGTTTTTAAAGAACTTTATCATATAGTTATTATTTGCATATAGATTTTATTTTTATTTGAATAAAAACAATATATATTATTTTCATGACAATTAAGACATTTGAACCAAAATCACTTTCATATTACTTGAAAAAAAAAAATCAGCTTAAAAATAAATCTACAGTAATTGCTTGAGTTTTGGGAAAACAATGCAAAAAAAAAAAAATCTCATGCAGATTCACAGAATATTTTCTTTCAAGCAGCATGAAATGAAAATATTCTGTTTTATATTTTCTTATATATATATATGTATATATATTAGATGTATGTTATTGATCGCATTGCAAAAATAATAGTTTTTTTTTACTTTGTCATTTTTAATTAAAATGTAATAACTTGAGCTTACGGTGATTATTATTGTTATTCATTGTATTTTAGAGTGAAATGGTATTTTTACAATACTAATGTTTCCTATTTCGTTTATAATTCATTCATTCAATAATAAGAAATATCATTGTATCATTGAAATATCAACAGTGTAATGGCAGTATATTTATCATATGGTAGAAACTATTAGTTATTGATTCAGCTAAACTGATTCAGTGCTGCAGTGCATCTCTCACTAAACCAATTTAGAGGCTAAATCGGCCCCTGTGCGTTTCTGCTCCGCGATCAGAGAAGATGCATGCATGCAAAAACAGTATCATCCGCCGTTCTGTTCGACTCGTCACCTGCACTGCTTTTAACGGGATTGGAATCAATAGCTAATCCGTTGCAACCCGAGCAAATCTGTTTACGGATGCTGCTGTTTGTGTGGAACGATCGAGGACAGTGTTTGAAGTCAAGGGCGTCTGAGTTTGACCGTCCCGGCAGCTGCGCATTCCCGTTAGGAAGGAAGGGTGTCTTTTCAAATTTGATTTATTAATGATAAATATAACAAATTATTATTATTATTATCATCATCATCTTTTGGCCAAATTGTGAAGCCCTACAAAAAAGTACAGCAAAACTAAAACTATTTTTAATATCGTTTTTAACTGCAGTCACAATTTATATCCAAAAAATTTGCAATTTGATTTTCTCCCAAATTTCTGCAGCCCTAGTGTCAGTATTTTGGCCATAGTGTCAATATATTTTGGATTCAGTTTTGTTCAGCATTTATTAAAAGCATTTATTCTTCTGCAGAAATGTTACTGAAAGTCAGTAGATTGTCATTGCTAAGCTCTGTGGCAGATTGGTCTCTCACTGTCTGGCATTTTGAAAGGTGGGATTTACATGTCTATAAAAAACTGAGAGAGAGCGGACCGTTCCTGACTTGGTCTAGAGTGCATATTTAATGTTGGCTCTGAAATTACATCGCACACATGTAGCTCTACGTGACGTCTGGTCTCTGAGAAAGCTAGCTGTAAAACAGCACACGAGCCCTTTGACACAGATTCTCTCCGCAGCATCTCTGGAGGAGTTAAACACTTCCAGCAGAGTCATGATGTGGCCATATAAAACAACAGAAGAGTCCATCCACTGTAAATACATCATTCAGCAATATCAGGCGAATTTAGGCCATTTCTGGCTGACCTTCATAGAGAACATTTCGATTTCAAATAATTCTGAGTAAATAGTTAACTGTTTAACAATCAGTTTCTCATATACTACGATTAAATAAAAGGTTGAGGTCTGTACAATTTTTTTTAAATGTTTCTGGAAAAAAAAAAAAGACTTTTATGATGACCATGGCTGTATTTATTTGATAAAAACAGTAAAAAGTAAGCATATTGTGAAATATATATTTTTTAAATAGTTGTTTTCTAAATGAATATATTTTAAAATAATTTATTTCTGTCGAAAAAAAGCAGATTTTTTTATCATCTTTACTCCAGTGTCACATGATCCTTCTGAATAATGTGAATTCTAATATGTTGATTTGCTCAAGAAACATTTCTTCTTATTATTAATGTTGAAAAGAGTTGTGCTGCTTCATATTTTTGTGGAAAATTTCTTTTTTTTTTTTTCTGGATTGTCATTGCTAAGCTCTGTGGCAGATTGGTCTCTCACTGTCTGGCATTTTGAAAGGTGGGATTTACATGTCTATAAAAAACTGAGAGAGAGCGGACCGTTCCTGACTTGGTCTAGAGTGCATATTTAATGTTGGCTCTGAAATTACATCGCACACATGTAGCTCTACGTGACGTCTGGTCTCTGAGAAAGCTAGCTGTAAAACAGCACACGAGCCCTTTGACACAGATTCTCTCCGCAGCATCTCTGGAGGAGTTAAACACTTCCAGCAGAGTCATGATGTGGCCATATAAAACAACAGAAGAGTCCATCCACTGTAAATACATCATTCAGCAATATCAGGTGAATTTAGGCCATTTCTGGCTGACCTTCATAGAGAACATTTCGATTTCAAATAATTTTGAGTAAATAGTTAACTGTTTAACAATCAGTTTCTCATATACTACGATTAAATAAAAGATTGAGGTCTGTACAATTTTTTTTAAATGTTTTTTGAAAAAAAAAAAGACTTTTATGATGACCATGGCTGTATTTATTTGATAAAAACAGTAAAAAGTAAGCGTATTGTGAAATATATATTTTTTAAATAGTTGTTTTCTAATTGAATATATTTTAAAATAATTTATTTCTGTCGAAAAAGCAGATTTTTTTATCATCTTTACTCCAGTGTCACATGATCCTTCTGATGAATATATTTTAAAATAATTTATTTCTGTGTCGAAAAAGCAGATTTTTTTATCATCTTTACTCCAGTGTCACATGATCCTTCTGAATAATGTGAATTCTAATATGTTGATTTGCTCAAGAAACATTTCTTCTTCTTATTAATGTTGAAAAGAGTTGTGCTGCTTCATATTTTTGTGGAAAATTTCTTTTTTTTTTTTCTGGCCTATATTTTGAAACTCTTGTTTTTAGTACTGTTTTGGATATAAATGGAGATGAATCATCTTTATCTGCAGCATGGAATCGTCGTGCACGAGCTGTGCATGCAATAAAGAGCTGCTTCGTTGCTGACTAATGATAAAAAATACATTTGGACATTTAGTTTCTTTCAATGGATTGTATGTATCTGCCTCATCTAGCTCTCTTTTTGTTTTCTGTGTTATAAAATATCCAGTTTCTACTTTGGTGTTGGAAACCTCTGCAAATGATCCAGTGTGTGAGTGAAATGTCTGAATGAATCAAACTGAATCGAACAATTTCAGACCTTTCGCAAACCAGTTTGCCCGATTAGATCGAAAGAGTGATTCATTTGTGAATCTGTCATCGCCAGTTCTGAATCTAAACACAAATGACTTGATTACTGGAATATCATCAGTGAAAATGACTCTTGGGTCAATATACGTCAATCCCATTTACACATAAGGATTTATCAGTGATATTTCCTGGGGCTCATGCCCCATTTAAAAAGGTCTAGCGACACCCGACCTCAGACTTTTGAATGGTAGTGTATATCTATACATTTACATTTATTCACATAACAGCTTACAAATGTCAGAACACATACAGTAAGCAAAGTATCATTAAGGTGCTAATAGATCCACCATAAATGGAATATATTAGTGATTTTTGATAACTGATGCTGATGTCATCAATAACGTGCCATTGAAAACCCATATTAGCCAAGCACAAGCATTAATGTAGAGGTTGGAAGCAAGCTAATGTCCAGCAGGGGAAGTGATGTCATCTCAAAGCACAGGTGGGATGTAGCTAGTGCCAGACTGCAGACTGACTTTGGCTTTAGACCTGAAAAATACACTGACCATGTCCAACTCTAACTCTGTTCACCACTTCAGCTCCACATAACTGACTTACTGTATGTAAAATATGCTATAAAATGTAAAAATAAAAATAAAAACACTAGTGTAGAAACAATTTTCACTCAGAAATTGCTAGTTAATCTCATAAATAATGACAAAGAATCATTAAATTAAATGTGAAGTATAAAGACTGAAATAGTAGTTTCTTGCAAACCATACTTCAAATTTTTTAAATTTTATTTACAACTTCGAAAAATCATTTCTTTTCAGTTTGTAATCATTGTGCTATAGTCATTTTTATACTGTTCCATGCACAATTATTTTAGTGTAGCAATTGAAATTAACATTGCTCAAATTGTACCACATTTAAAGGCAGGGTAGATGATTTGGTTCAAAAAAATGTTTTTGTTATGCTGGTTGAAAGTCTCTTCACATCCCGATAGCAATCTGTAAGTGGTCTAAATGTATTTACCGTATTGGCCCGAATATAAGACGACCCTGATTATAAGACGACCCCCCTTTTTCCAGATGTACCTTTTGGAAAAAGGCTTTTTAAAAACCAAATCTTGTTTTTTTTCTCATTAAAACATATTTTGTCTTCAATTATTTTCATATTGCATAATTTTCCTATTTTAATTTTTGTTTTGAAAGTATGATAAAAACTGGTAAAATGTACCAACAAATCACATTTAAAAAATATACACTTTTTGATATACCATAAAAAAAAAAAAAAACAGGTAGCCCATCTGAATTAGGACATTTAGGCTATCCATCTAATAGTAGCCTACCGAAATCTTATTAACAGTAGAAGTTAAATCTTACTGTAGTCTTCAAATCTGGGTACTGTCTTGCGTTTTAAAATCACAAAGGGAGTTTGGTCCCATCAGGCTAATGTGACAGTCACGACTCATGCAGCTGTAAGGTTTTCTTTTTCTTTTGTTTTTACTCGCGATCTTTACAACACGCATTACATTACGTATTTCATGGCACACTCGTTTTATGCGTATTTGGCGCCACCTAGTGTTGTGGGTGTATTATTGACATGTCAAAGTCTAGAACCTGAATATAAGACGACCGTGTTTTTTCAGATGTATTAACAAGAAAAAAACATCGTCTTATATTCGGGTCAATACGGTATATGTATTTATATCGTCTGTGGAAGGCATAGGACCATAAAATGTTTGTCCAGTCATATTGGTCCGAGGATTACACTATTGCAGACCGAGCGAGAATTAAAGGCTTTACTATTGTAATATTATGTGCTTTGCACTGTAATGTTTTCTCATCGGTGAATGAGACATGAGCTAATCTGACAGCACTGCATTCAAACATCCACCAACCCCATCTCTCATCGTGTCGCTGGTTAGCCTCTGCTCTGCCGAAGCGCATTCATGTGTTTTGGAGGAGGCGTAGCTTTGGAGACTGATTTGCAGGGAGGGTAGGATCTTATGCTTTCAAAGCTAGTTCACTTTTGCTAGCTTCTCCGAAATCACCTACCCTACCTTTAACCTATGTAATCAAAATGGAGTGATTTACAATAATGCTGATGTGTCTGTATTTTGAATTTCTATTTATTAATCATTTTTAATCAAACATCCTTTTAAGTAGTTATGAATATATTTGACTCATATTATAGGGTGCGATTTGTGAAAAAAACAGAGGGGGGATGCTTTTGAAAAATTTAATAGGCGTATATAACTCTATAGGCAGAGGTTGACCCAACTACCCGTCTTTTTAGGCAAGTACCAGATAATAGACTTAGGTGGCATGTCATGAAATGTTTTTAATACGACGGAACATTATTTAACGTGATCACAGTTTAATAAAAACATTGTACGTTAGGCCTATTAATTGTAATGATTTCATTTCCATAGTTATTCAAACAACGAATAAATTATGTAGAGAAAGCCAGCAAAAAACACAGTATCAACTGAGCTTTTTGAAACTCCGAATCAGGGGTCATATGATGCTTTTTTAAAGATCATTATTTTGTGTATTTGGTGTAACAGAATATGTTGACATGCTTTAATGTTCAAAAAACACATTCTTTTTCAAATACTGTACATTATTGTAGGTCCTCTATGCCCCGCCTCTCTCAAACGCTTCGTTTTCTACAAAGCCCCCTCCGTCGGAGCGGGTTCGCGGGATGTTTTTATTCCCACCGGGGATAAAAATAATTCAGCAGAGGCAGGGATGCATAGCCAGAGGGGGGAAATACCCCCATCCCCCCCCGGCAAATCGCACCCTGTATATATATCGTACTAATATATTTTGTTACAAATACCAAATATTTTATGCTCTCCGTCAGCTGCAAGTAGATTAGTTTGATAGTTTTTAGATAATTTCAATCAGAATCTCCATCACTTTTACATTTTACATGCATTAAAGTTAGTTTGCATTATAAACGCACAAACTATTTAAAAGGCATTTGCACAGAAGAACAAAGCACATTATTTTGTTTGCAATTCAATCCAATTACATTCATACTGTACATTTTAAGTGGCTTAAGAGGCCGCTGTGGTGTGATACGGATTGCTACAACCGTTGTACTGCCATGGTACTTTATGGTACTTTTGTTAGCTGAGTTACATTCCTGTAACAGTTTCTCTCTTTGTACTGTTTATGAGCGCTTAAGCTAGTATTAACACACAATTCCACAGTTTCACTGAATGTTCCTCTGGCTAAATTAAGCTGTTCTGTGTGTCCGGCAGTGAGCTCATTAGAGCACCAGATGGAGGCCAGATCTCTTTGGATTGGTTTGACAATGATGACAGCGCGTCCCACCCAGACCAGTCCACGCGCCCCACTGTGCTGCTGCTCCCGGGACTGACGGGCACAAGCCGCGAATCCTACATTCTGCATATGGTACAGCAAAGCCGGGATCTGGGCTACAGGTGAGCAGCCTGGTTCACAGCCTTTAATTTAGAAAAGGGTCATGACGAATGCTTGTTATACTATGGAAACATTTAGAACTCAAAAATCCATATTTACACATCCCAATCAAGCGATTTCCAGTTCAGTCAC
This sequence comes from Sinocyclocheilus rhinocerous, assembly GCF_001515625.1. Lineage (NCBI taxonomy): Eukaryota > Metazoa > Chordata > Actinopteri > Cypriniformes > Cyprinidae > Sinocyclocheilus > Sinocyclocheilus rhinocerous. The sequence goes on from NW_015662161.1 coordinate 1,028,459, forward strand.
AGTGAAAAATAATAGCACATCAAGGGTAGCCAGGTCTGCGAACAAAACTAGCCCAAAACTATGATAGCTGACCCAAACATTCTATCATAATCTACTCATCCTAAAGTGGTTTCAAATCTGTATGAGTTTCTTTCTTCTGCTGCTGTCAAACAAAGCCTGCCTGACCGAAGACCTTAGAGTTGAAACATTGTGGTTTTAATAAACTTCTTTTTGAGAGCAGTAGTGGAAGTGTGCTGATTTTTGTTTATTGACAGTGATGTGATCGAGCACCTGCCTAAAGTTTTTGGATGTGTGCATATTATACCTTCTTCATTTCTTTCTTCTGTTGAACACAAAAGTAGATGTTTCGAAGAATGTTGGCAACCAAACAGTTGCTGGTAGCCAGCCATTGACTTCCATGGTATTTTTCCCCCATACTATGGAAGTCAGTGGCTACCAGCAGTTGTTTGGTTGCCAACATTTTTCTTTTGTGCTCAACAGAAGAAAAAGTCAAACAGGTTTGGATCAACTTGAGGGTGAGCATATCATGGCAGGAGTTTTTCCTCTTTTGGGAAAAATAAATAAAAATCCATGGGAAAACTGCCAACTTGGCAACCCTGAGCACATCTTTTCTCAACAAGTCAGACTGCAAGTTATCATTCATGACAAACAGTGTGGAACAAGTTATGTGCTTAATTTTAAATCCGACCTATTTCTAAATTTTAAATTTTTAGTTTTTTTTTTAATCAAATGTTCTAATTGTCAAAAACTGAATAATTCGGGGAAAAAACAAAAAACAAAACCTGAATTTAGCTGTCAAATTCAACTTACTGGCACAATGAAAAGACTACTTTTATGATACTATGTGTGATATTTGTATGGTGCTCTTGCATCCTTTTTATGACTTGCACATCATTTTTGTGAATTTTAAATTCTTAAAAGCACAAATTCTTAAAATTATAGATGAATTGATGTGCGGTTACAGGTTTGCTTATATCGGATATTTTACAACCATCACAATTTCTCTGTTTTTTAATGCACAACTGTGTTCTCCTTCACCTTCAGCTTTAATTCTAACTGCACCTGTAGTGCACTTCAAAAGCAACAATTTCCATTAGCTGTGCATATTTTGTACCGCAAGATTCAGAAAGGCTTGAACGGATGCTTTTGTAAGCTTTATGCCACAGCTGCGCCAGAACATGAGTAGTTGTGGTATAGATCAATGCGTGCTTACAATACTCCTGTAACATCTTTGTAAGACTCCACTTCTGAAGCTGCCACTCCATGTAGACAGAGAGAGAGAGAGAGAGAGAGAGAGTCAACAAACAGCTGAGCTCTGTATTAAAGCCTTCAGGGATGCAGAGATGGGCATTTTCTCCTTTTGGGCATCTCTCAGGAGCACATTCTTGTAAACCTCGAGAGGCGTGAGGCCGTGGGGGCTACAGCAGCTCACTCAGCATCTTTCTTTGGCTTGTTCTCTGCTTAATGAATTGCAGCTTTGACCAGCTTTGCAGCTTAGCTAAGAGCAACTTTCCGTGCCGCAGCAGAAATCGGCCTACCAGCCTCTGAAAGTACATTAACACATAAGCAGTGACGTGTGCTATAGATGTAAACTTTGTTTTGCAGCTGAGCATTTCAACCTCTTGAAGTTTCAAGGAGCCGTTTGTGTACTGACTGATGGATGTCGGGATTTCCGCTGTTTAGATGTTGAAATTGGTCTTTTTCGTTTCAAAAAGCTTACAGTATACTTTGTAAATTATGTTGTGGCGTTTTAAGTTAAATGAAGTGATAATGTGCAGTCAAAATCAATGCAGATGAAATGCAGCACTTATTACACAACAAATTACCAATAAATAAATACATTTTTAGTTATTTGAGAAGAAAGAGACAGTGGAGTGATATGAGAGGTGTAAAACTACTGTAACACAGAGACAGTGGTTTGTAGCAGTCATTGCACAAAAATATTTGACCCCTGAATGCCATGATTGAGCAATCAAAATCAAGTATTCCACTGCGTAATCTGCGTAATAATATGTCCTGGGATGCCTTTAGAAAGGTAAGAGGGTTGACAGTTTTTGCCATTTATTACAATCCATGTGTACAAGGTCTAAAAAAACATTTTAGTTACTCAAAAGAAAAGAAAAGAAATAAAATGAAATATATATTTTAAAAACTAAAACTTTTTTTTCCCCCAGCTAATTGCCAAAGCAACTTTTATGTTATTTTTAGTTAAATTAGAAGTACTAAAATAACAAAAGCTAAACATAAAACTAATAATTCAAAACTAATAAATACTGTATAGACATTAAAAAACTATTACAATTACAAAAACACACATCAGAATTACTAGAATACAGAGCCCCGCACATGACATGCAAGAAAAAATAAATAAATCGTGCCCACAATTTACTAATTTGTTCCCTCGATGTACTAAAACGTGCACACGATTACTATTTCGTTCCCCCGATTTGCTAAATCGTGCGCACAATTTACTAATTCATTCTCTCGATTTATAAATCGTGTGCACGATTTAGCAAATCGAGGGAAGGAATTAGTAAATCGTGGGCACAATTTATAATTCGAGGGAACGAATTAGTAAATCGTGCGCACAATTTACTAATTCATTCTCTCGATTAGTAAATCGTGCGCACAATTTATAAATCGAGGGAACGAATTAGTAAATCGTGCGCACAATTTATAAATCGAGGGAACGAATTAGTAAATCGTGCGCACAATTTATAATTCGAGGGAACTAATTTATAAATCGAGGGAGCGAAATTGTAAATCGTGCACACGATTTAGCCTACTATTTTTTTCCTGCATGCCATGTGCGGGGCTCCGTACTAGAACTTTAACTATAATTAAAGTTAAAACAGAAACACAAAACTAAAATTTTATTTAAAATATTACCAAAAACTATAATATTCAGTGATATAGTAATATAGTAATCAGTGATACTATAATAACACTCAAGCTAATTAAAAATTGACACTGAACTCTGATATTTTAACAAATATCTGCTAATACTCTATTAACAGGGTAAATGTTACCTACTAAACAAGAACAAAATGACAGGACACTGCCATAGTGCTCTCTAAACATGGGTTTAAATATTTCCATCTTTGTCAGGTAGTCAGAAACATTCAAACTTAAAATGCAAGTACCTGAATAGGTGTGGGCAACAAACACAAGCTACTTTCTGAAAACAAATAAGGAAGCAATCAAACGAGGAAGACACAGTTACTGAAAGCAAATTTGAATAGTTTTAGTTTTAGTTAATGATAACAGCAATGGTCATGCAGCAGTGCTAGTTTGTGTGTGGAGTAGTACCCAAGAAATAGAGAATGAAATGTAGAGAAAGAAAGTAGCGATATAAAACCTGTTTGAAGGACGAGAGCAGAAAAGCTCCTTGAAGTAGTCAGATAAGGCCTGGAGGAATGTAGTTTGACTGTACAGAGTTACATGTTTCATGCTATATCAGATAACTCTGGTTGTGCTCTTATCAACTACATACATGTACTAGGATATGATTGAGTTCACAACAGCTAATATAATTTGGTCAAGGACATGACTTTCTGAGATTCAGGAGCATCTAATGACACAAACACTGTGTGTGAATACAGAAGATGTCAAGGCAAGCATCACTATTACTATTATTTGTACTTGAACAAGCCTCTAATTCTTTGACACATAACTCATCAACACACCACTTTTGCTGCAGATTTATGATATGATCAGGCAGCTTGATGATGATTTCCAGGGCTAGAAAAGTAATGGAGAATTACTCAAATATTAAAAGTTCAAAATATAAATTTTTGTAATTATGCTCAGCTAGAAAGAATCGACTCTGAACTGCTGAATTATTGATGGGCATTAATACAAGTACATTAATCTGTTTGCCATATGTCTACTTAATGTGCTATTCTCAGGTTGTGATCCCTAAAATGCTTGTGTAAATGTAAGAACTACTTACATTTTTACATTTATTTATTTAACAGATCACTTTATAAGTCGCTTTTATCCAAAGTGACTTACAAATGAGGGATGTACTTCCTTAAACTGCTATCTCGTTTAGAAATATAGACCATTTTTATTTTTTCAAACTTGTCAGTAAGAGTGTGGTGTAGTGATATAAAACTATAATGTAGTCAACAAAACTGGAAGTACTTTATATAAATGAATGAATGCCTTTAGAACATGTCAACCAATCAGAATTAAGAATTCAACTACAAAAACTTTTCAAATGGAACATTTTTGGGAATCCTTTCTTGTGTTTTTCAGATGTGTGGTGTTCAATAACAGAGGAGTATCGGGTGAAAAGTTACTGGTAAAGATATCCTTTTATCTCTGTTTTCTTCAGTAATTTAAACCAAAATGTTGTCACGTTAAGCTTTGGCACAAAGCTTCAAATTGAAGTTATGTAATATTTGTTGTGCAAACAAGCTTTGTATACAAGAGCCTGTCGATAAATCCTTTGCTCTGACTCATGAACTTTGTTGGAATTCAGATGATCATGTTTTTTCCGTCCAGCAGAAGAAGCTTAAAATCCCTGCTGTAATACTCATGTCAGAGAGCTAGTAATAAAAATTTTTAAGAAGTTGAAATGTGTTGAGAGAATGTGTTTATTAAAGCTTTGCAGATGCATAATATTGTCCCATTGAAATATATGTAATTGTAAGAAAAATACATAATATTTAGTCATGTTTTTAGTACTTAAAGCACAATAATTATTTTTATTCAGTTGAAATGAGAGACTCTCAACACACAACTTTAAACAATCAGTAAATCTCATGAGCATGCTTGATCCTTAGAGTCAAATTCACATGAGGTTGTAAGATTCCCTGAGTATAAATACAGATCTCTGGTGTGTGTTTGTGTGTCTGTGGTTCTCTTATATCCTCTGCTCACTGTGCTCTAGACGCCTAGGACGTACTGCGCAGCGAACACAGAGGATCTGGAGGTGGTCATTGAACATGTCCAGCGGACCATTGACAAAGCTCCGCTCACGGCGGCTGGGGTTTCAATGGGCGGGTGAGTTTAACACACACACACACACACACACACAGGGGTTTATCCTGCCCTTAAATGGGAATTCAGCTGCTATGATCACACACCAGGATACTCTAGCAGTGTTTTTTCCACTGATCCGAACTGTACAGTGCCTTTAATTAAATAGAGAGTCAGCATGCAAATACCATTCAAAAGTTTGGGGTCTCCTCTGCTCACCAAGGCTGCATTTATTTCTTAAAAAATACAGTAAAACAGTAATCTTGTGAAATATTTTTACAATGTAAAATAAGTGTTTTGTAGTTGAATACTGTATATTTTAAATTATAAAACAGATAGTTCCAGTCCTTGATTCTGATTGGTTGAGCCAAGTTCGAAGCTGTTGTAAATTACTCTACGAACATACACCTGTGTTTACATTTGTTTGTTGCTTGGCAACCACTTTGTTGGAACCACAACTGTTTCTGAGGAACTACATTGTTTGGCGGAAGAATAAAGCAAAAAGCCCCAGGAAGCCGTGGTTTACAGTGAATTTATAACAGCTAAGGGGCGTTGTAAGGCCTAAAACCCCCTTAGCTGTTATAAATTCACTGTAAACCACGGTTTCATGGGGCTTATTGCTTTTATAAAACGGTTATTCCATATACGTAGTAAGGTTTCACAGAATAAAACAGAGCAAATAATATAAATAAAAACAGTATTCTTCCACCAAACAATGTAGTTCCTTCATCTATTACGAAGGAAACCCATAGGCCCCACTTTATATTAAGTGGCCTTAACTACTATGTACTTACATCAAAAATTAAGTACAGTGTACTTATTGTGTTCATATTGTATTGCAAAACACTTCTGCTGCTATTGAGGTGGGATACGCGTAAGGTTAGGGACAGGTTTGTTGGTATGGGTAGGTTTAAGGGTGGGTTAAGGTGTAAGGAATGGGTCAACTGTGTAATTATAAATGTAATTACAGAAATTAATTACAGATGTAATTACATGCAGGTATTTTTAAAATATAAGTACAATGTAAAAACATGTATGTACACAATAAGTGCATTGTACCAAATTATTAATTTAAATGTAAGTACATAGTTGTTAAGGCCACTTAATATAAAGTGGGTCCCAACAGAAAAATTGCTGTTATATTAAAATGTTCATTCCTGACAGGTATTATAAAGTGTCCCCAATTCATGCTTTGTTCATGCATTTATTTCCCCGTCATGTGATGCAGATGACATTTCATTTCCCAGATCCTCACAGCGTCATTTCAGCCTAAATTTATACCTGGTTCTAAGTAAAAGCTGAGTCGGCAGCACGGCGCTCTAAACCGCTCCGTCTTACAGAAAGAAAAGGGTCAGCTTCACACCGGCTTATGTACAGTGGTGTCCAAAATTATTAGAACTCAACCAGCTAAAACAATGGTTTTAAGTCAGCTATTTCTATCTTTTGCTGTAGTGTGTCAGTAGGAGATATCAGTTTACATTTCCAAACATTTATTTTGCCATTAAATGTAATAATCCAGTGAGATTTTTGTCTGACAGCAGCCAGTGCTCCACACAGAGATCTGATCTTAAAACCATTTTTAGCTGGTGAAAATACTAGTGTTCTAATCATTTTGGCCACCACTGTATGTGTGTGTGTTATTGGATATGTTAGACGCTATATGTTGTAGCTGCTGTAGTAAATGTCATATCTTGACACCCTGCAGGATGATGCTGGCAAACTATCTGGGTCGGAAGGGCTCTGAGGTGCATCTGAAGGGAGTGGTGGTTTTCTCGGCAGGCTGGGATGTGTTTGAGGGCACGGCTTCACTGGAAAAGCCCCTGGACCGCTTCCTCTTCAACTCCTACCTCACCAGCTGCCTGCAGGCATCCGTGGACCGGTCAGTGGGGTCAGAGGGGCATAAACCGGGCGTAATTCACCACAGTTTAGTGTCTGTGTGTGTGTAGTCCCGTCGCAGAGGACATTGTCCTCGACTGCCCCCCTTTTTGGGTTTGATCTCTTGTTGAGTGTTACCAAATCTGCCAAATAAGATTAAAAGGAATTTGTTAGTTTCAGAACAGGACGTTGAAATTAAACTTTGCACATATGGAGCTTATTCTACTTTTAATTAACTCTTAAGCCGCTTATCGGCAACTTACGAAAAATGCTTTGGCGGTACCATGCTACAGTTGTGTTTGATGCAGTATATACCATGATACTACTAAACGGCTGCCTGAAATAGAACACTAGTGTACTACTCTTACTATATCTGTAGTATGCAGTATGCTGTGCACAGTATGCACATTTCTGCTCGCATATAATAACCAAATGACCATCTATGTTTGCAAAAAAAGCACACTAAACTGGGAACTCTATCCCACAATGCTATGCGATCAACTTGACCTGCCATTTGCAGTGTTATGGATCAATCAGAATTAATAACAACAACAACAAATTTGACATCTCTTTCATTTAATTGGGCAGCTAAAAGCTAACACATTTTGACACAAAATGAAATAAAAAAATGCTAAATAACTTTCGTCAGGGATAACAACTTGCACTGTGACTTTTGTAACATTTGGCGAGCAAGTGATGTAATGATACATTTCTCCAAATCTGTTCCCATAAAGAAACAAACTCCTCTACATCTTGGATGGTCTGGGGGAGAGTACATTTTCAGCAAATTGTCATTTTTGGGTGAACTATTCCTTTAATTATAAAGCATGTCACTATTATGAATAGAGTTCTTGTTTACATAAAGATGATCCCAAACCGCCAAAACCTGACATTTTTCTTTTTTCTTTTTGCAGTCACAGAACCATTCTTGAAAAGAAATATGACATAGACCACGTGATGAAGGTGAGTCAGTCATTCTGACATGCACAATATCGTGTCACATTTGTCACATGCTGTTAATGTAATATTTAGTAATATTGCTTGCATTCCACAGGCTAAAACAATCCGAGAGTTTGATGAACGTTTCACATCCATCATGTTTGGCTATCCATCCAATGACGACTACTATCGAGACGCGAGCCCCATTCACAAGATCAAGTCTGTGCAGGTGCCAATGCTGTGCCTCAACGCAGCAGACGATGTCTTTTCCCCCAATCATGGTGAGTCGGCCAGATTTATTAGGGCTGCGGAAAATGTGACATTTAAGTTTAGGGCTGAAGTGAAAGAAACTTCAATTTGGCCCAGCCAGTTGAAAAGGTCATGACTTTATCCCATCCATGTTGAGCTAAAAACGGTCTTTCTTCTTCTTCAGCCTTTCCAGTGGAGGCGGTGAAGCAGAACCCCAATGTGGCCCTGCTCATCACCTGTCACGGCGGCCATATTGGCTTCCTGGAGGGTCTGTGGCCACGGCAGAGCACCTACATGGACCGAGTCTTTCGCCAGTTCACCAGTGCCGTGTTTGAGAACGCCAGCAGTCTGGATGGTCTCCACTGACCTTCTCTTACCATTCCCTCTACAGCCATGAGCAAAAAAATCTGGATACATTTCCAAAATGAAGTGCACAGGTTCACTTGAGGGCCAGGATTGTTTTTTTGTTTTTGTTTTTTTATTATAAGCACATTTGTGCGGAGCCCCGCACATGACATGCAAGAAAAAATAAATAAATTGTGCGCTTAAATAATTTTAAAAAATGAGAAAAAAACGAAAACAGGAGCAGTCAATAGTTATGTGAGAATGACAGGAATAGCTCGACGCAAAATGAAGGATGTATATATGCTATTGCGATGGCAGGGGTTTTATGAGGAAGCTCTTTATAAATTATGTAAAAATCCACCCCAATATAATTGTATGTAGTGATTTTCGTGGAGGAATGATATGATGTCCAGAACTAGATGTTAGCTATTGAAACCTATGAAACCGCCCAGCCATGTGTTGTATATTGACCTTTGTCTGTTCTTATGATGGTGCTGCTTCATATTGTGCTTCTGCTCCTGTGGACTTTAAAAACGCTTTCCTCTCTGCTTCCTTCCATCCTGTTCCTGAGTAGCATGCGTCACTGTTCTAAGTGTCTCGAGTAACTGTACTGACATGCATCACATAACCTGTAGCACAACGGACATATTTTTCCATGAAGACGTCTTTCCTTTTATAGATTTATAAAAGGATTGTGTATTTAACTTGTGCAGCAATAAGATTTGAATACAAGATCTATGTCTATGTAGATATGTATATATGCATGCTAAATCGTTCGCACAATTTAGTAATTCGTTCTCTCGATGTATAAATCGTGTGCATGATTTAGCAAATCGAGGGAACGAATTAGTAAATCGTGCGCACAATTTATAAATCGAGGGAACGAAATAGTAAATCGTGCGAACGTTTAAGCCTACTATTTTTTTCCTGCATGCCATGTGCGGGGCTCCATACATTTGCATTCATGGAACAGAAAGTCAAGTCAAGTCAAGTCAAGTCACCTTTATTTATATAGCGCTTTTAACAATACAGATTGTGTCAAAGCAACTGAACAGCATTAATTAGGAAAATAGTACTTCAAGACCTGAAATTGGTGTGTCAGAGAAAGGAGACATGCAAAATGTGCAGTGTTGGGGTGCCTCCAGGACCCCGGTTGGGAACCACTGGTACTCTACAGTATCAGTTGAAGTATCACTGAAGTGTGTAAAGCCAAAAGAGACTTGTCACGTATTTACAGACAGTATCTTTCCAATTCTTCGCTAACTTGATGTTTAAGTATCTTAAATGTCTGTAGCTTTGTAGCCGTCAGGGACTAACCCCACTTTCTTTGTGTTTCCCGTTTGTGTTTTTAGGGCAAGAAAAGATTGTATCATATCAGTTATTTTTCATAAGAATATACCGCACGCACTTTTTTTCTCATTCAGTACTGTTATATTGACATTGACTAGTTCAGCCTTGTAAATGAATCATATTTGTTTGACTAGGAATGTGAAAATTGCACTAATTTTAGTTGAAGGCACTTAACCTGTGTAAGTAAAGTGTGTTTTCTTGAACCGGACGGACGTGGCTTCAAGGATTCTGGGAATGTGAAAATGACTTGAGCTACTGTTTGTCTAAACTAAAATATGCTTGCTTTGAATTTGCTTCAGGCTCAAATAGCTTTTTATATGATGGCGCCATTGGAATCCTGCCCACAGCTCCTTAAATAATTTTAAAAAATGAGAAAAAAACGAAAACAGGAGCAGTCAATAGTTATGTGAGAATGACAGGAATAGCTCGACGCAAAATGAAGGATGTATATATGCTATTGCGATGGCAGGGGTTTTATGAGGAAGCTCTTTATAAATTATGTAAAAATCCACCCCAATATAATTGTATGTAGTGATTTTCGTGGAGGAATGATATGATGTCCAGAACTAGATGTTAGCTATTGAAACCTATGAAACCGCCCAGCCATGTGTTGTATATTGACCTTTGTCTGTTCTTATGATGGTGCTGCTTCATATTGTGCTTCTGCTCCTGTGGACTTTAAAAACGCTTTCCTCTCTGCTTCCTTCCATCCTGTTCCTGAGTAGCATGCGTCACTGTTCTAAGTGTCTCGAGTAACTGTACTGACATGCATCACATAACCTGTAGCACAACGGACATATTTTTCCATGAAGACGTCTTTCCTTTTATAGATTTATAAAAGGATTGTGTATTTAACTTGTGCAGCAATAAGATTTGAATA
>NW_015662161.1:1039092-1058201 GCF_001515625.1 Sinocyclocheilus rhinocerous
ACCGAAAGTCTTCTTAGAAATTCTCGCACGTTCCATCCGCTCATCCATCCATCCATTGATGCACTTATTTGTTCCTAATTGCATGTCTGTGTATGACTCGCTATAGTTTTTTTTAGTATTTCTAAATGTGATTTAAGTAAACATCCACCTGGACCACTGAATCACTCATTAGGTGATGTTACTCAACATGAATCCACATGAAGATGAGATTGTCCAGAAAAACAACAAGCCTTGAAACCTATTGGGATGATGTCACAAAGAAATGGCCAGGTTCACCACTATAGCCTCCCCAAAAAAAAGATGTGAAAAATCAGCATTACTTTCATGTACTTCAGTGGGTAGATAAATATTTTAGGCCATTTTGGTTTTAAGACCTTGAACCTCCACACATGGCTACTGAAAATAGATGAGAGTTTGCTTAAATGTTGTGTTCCAGTCATTTTGACCTGGATTCTTTTTCCCGAAAAGTTATTAATTTTAAAGGTTAGTTAATGTTATCACGTTGGACTAAAACTTGCTGACTTTGCTCACACAGGATATAATAACTTCCTTAAATATTTTGAGAATTTTTATGCTTTTTGTTTTTTTTTCCCCCACTTGTGGTGTTCCTGGTCAAAAATGACCGGCCTACAAAAATTGCTTATAAATATCTTGTTATGCTATGTTGCTGCCAAATATTGGATTCGATCTTTTTATCATCAGTACAGTTTTTGCGTTTACTTTTGGAACCGATTGATCATAGGCATTATTGATCTGAGCTTATGCACCTCATTTTTTTTTTTTTTTTGAGTGAACTTTTTTTTATACTCAAAACCTGAGGTGCATAAGCTCTGAACAATGAGGCCTACAATCAGTCGGTTCCAAAAAGAAATACCAAACCTATGCTAATTGAAAGCAAACAAGATTAAATCCAATATTTCATGATAATATTGTATAATGACATGTTTCCAAGCAATTTAAAAGGCTGTTCATTTTTTGACTGGGAACACTAAATTAGGTAAAGCATTTTCAACACAGAACAAGGGTTAACTGTCATGGAAATAATCCAAAAAAAAAGTCATTTTCTTTATGCAAAGTACCTGGAGATGTTTTATGAGATTTTGTCAAATTGCACTACTGTAGAAATGGTTGTACCCGAGAATGTTGCAGGGCGTTTGTGCATTTGTTTTGTGCAAGTCTGAAAATTTGTTGCAGAGACTTTACCTAAACTTCTAATAATGATCCAAGATGCCGTAAAACCACGTCCGAGCAAAGAGGTCACAGTCCAGCAACACATTCTCCTTCTCATTCATTGTTTACCAGTTCAACCTGTAACATATCCGTGGCCAGTTCATCAGTTCTTCAGCAACTGATGTGCTGCATCCAGGCCTTATCGTTTCAGTCCCTTATAGTGTTAAGAAAGGAAGATTTCACTATTATTGTCTATTATTGTCATTATTATTGTTCCCAACCCTGGTCCTGGAGGCACCCCAACACTGCACGTTTTGCATGTCTCCTTAATCAAACACACCTGATTAATATATTAGTGATGTGGCAATGATTTAATTATGCCACTGTTGTAATCTGAATCTCACAGTCAAATATCAAATAGCCGAATAAAATGCATTTTCCATGAATACAGTATAAAACAGACCTTGCAGGTCCATTTTTATTATTTTTTAACCGCTAGGAAAAAAATTCAAAAGGAAGTCAAATGAAATGTTTTATTTATTTATTTAATAAATTTGCATACTTTTAACTCTGTTACCACAATTTGGGACACAGAAACCTAAAATCCTAATTTATGTGATTTGTTATTTTCCAGCTACAAACTTTAAATCACCTTTAAAACTCAATAAACATTTTCACGAAGTCCTAGACTAAAGGTTAAAAAAAAAGAGTAACAGGGTTGATATTTTTCTAAATTAATCTGCGACTCTGTAGAGAATAGTTAGTTTGGGATTCAATATTGCTTTTTAGTTATTTCCGAACATGATTTATAGTAAAATATTTGATTACTCATTTTTCTCACAATAACTTGAGTAACAGAGCTGAATATTTGAGCTTGACTTGATGTAGTCAACAATTTGTACAAAATCTACGAAAATGAAATTATTGACTTATTACTATTACTTATTAATTACTAAATGAGTTACTTCATCCTGTCATGCTGTAGAAAAAGATCATTTAAAGCAAGACACCCCAGGTCAAGAGTAAAAAAAGTAAAAAATGTTATGTTTAAATATGCAAATGAGGCATTAGCTAAATAAATATGCAAAAACTCATTTCCAGAACAAACATTTGAACATTGGATAAAGCCAGGTTTAAAACTCTTGTTTTATTTTGTGGAAATATTAAGGTTATTACAGACTGGATTTTGGAACTCTTTTTATCATTCTATAAATCAGAAAATACTGTTAACAGCCACAAAAACAATACACTTTGGAATAAAATGTTTGTATAAAATCAGACAAATGATATATGAACAAAGCCCTCTATATTAAAACGCTTCAGAAAATACAGTAGATTGGAATAAATTGACAAATTGTGGATAAAATAGATAAAGTGCTTTTTTGGATGTTTTCTTTTTGATGTTAAAGCCATACAGTCCAAAATCTCAAGAATGACCAATGCATGAAGTACAAATGTGGCATCTTGCCTCAAAATCACAAATATGTGACTCGCATGTCTACGTCCGTGCCGATAAACTTCTGTTGAGCTCGATACAGACATTGTTTGGAGGAATTTTGACCCACATTCCAAGTCCTTTTCTGTTTTAAATCTCATCCCGACTAGAAGGCAGACTGCTAAACTCATAAATGTATAGCATATCTAGCAGTCTGCTATAGACTAATTATAATCTCATTATAAACCTCTTGCCAGATGGAGAAGTAGTTACCAAGAAGATGAGTGTGACATTAACATTATCAAAATATATGTTTACCTCAGAGCGTTTATGACCAACATAATGTTTCACCGAAAGAAAACAAGTGGAAATACCAAGCACTTTTTGAAATACAAGGCTTTCTGGACACATAAAACATGGTACATGAACAAAGCAAAGTACCACGGTGTTACCATCCGGTGCCATTACTTTAGCATGGTAAGGTCATTGTGCTTTTGTGTTGCAATGAACAATTAATTTCAATTCTTTTTGCTTCTGCAGGATACATTTACTGTATACATCCAGCCTTTTATTATTATACGTCTGCATCTCAGATCTACCAAAGTGTCCTCCAAAGTGTACTGTGTGAATTTGTGTGTTTGGGCATGTAAGTAGGGCATCTGGGCTCTTCTGACTATAATAGGATGTACCAAAGCATCGAAACACCGCCTGCCAGATTTATTTTGGACTCTGTGGTTCACACTTCACCCGAGCGCCTCACTCGAAAACCACCCACAGGCTTTCACCTTTGGCAGTCATCTTGAGGATATCTTGACAACCTGAGTGGACTGATAATGTGTCACACTGCTTTAACAGGGTTAAAGTTCATCACTTCTCTTGGGTTGAACCCTGGTGTGATTTTATCCAGAGTCCTGCAATATTGAGGACAGAGGGTGACTGCATACGAGGTTCATTATCGGTTGACGACTGAGCCCATCTGAATTAGAACATTTAGGCTATCCATCTAATAGTAGCCTACCAAAATCTTATTAACAGTAGAAGTTAAATCTTACTGTAGTCTTCAAATCTGGGTACTGTCTTACGTTTTAACAAATAAGACTGTGTTACGGAAACAGGGCATTATAAATGTGTCAGAACAGCTTATCATCAATAGATACAACACAGTAAGGTACAGTATCATAATATACAGTGTTAACTAGTTACAGTACAATAACTAGTTACAGTAATAATATTACTTTTTGCAGTAACAATATTAGTAAGATTTCAGTAAGAATATTACAGTTACCATCCATGAAACAGCTCGTTACTTACCGTATTGGCCCGAATATAAGACAACCCTGATTATAAGACGACCCCCCCTTTTTCCAGATGTACCTTTTGGAAAAAGGCTTTTTAAAAACCGAATCTTTTTTTTTTTCAGTAAAACACATTTTGTCTTCAATTATTTTCATATTGCATATTTTTCCTATTTTAATTTTTGTTTTGAAAGTATGGTAAAAACTGGTAAAATGTACCAACAATCACATTAAAAAAAATATACACTTTTTGATATACCAAATTTGTGCGCTATTTAAACCCGGATGATTGTAACATATAAGACGACCGCGTTTTTTCAGATGTATTTCCAAGAAAAAAATATCGTCTTATATTCGGGACAATACGGTAGTTACCTTTGATGGCTCAATCTAACACTACTGATTTGAAGTCCAACAATTCAATGATTCCTAGATTCATTTTTAATACTTTTCAGTCACGCAGGCACATGAAGTCACTATAGCTACAATTAGCTAAAGCTATACACATGACAATTAACAAGATTAATATAAGAAGGTCACGTGTTTAGCTGTGCTTTCTACATTTTTGACCTCAGAAAGTTCGACATAAATTGTTGATAACACTTTATTACATTCATTTATCTCAACAGCAACAAGAACATTTTTGTGAAATCAAATGTTTACTAAACCAAAGCCGGCCAGTAGATCATGAGGTAGACGATTTCAAGTGGTTCGGTGCTACATATGTTCAGGACATTCACAGCTGACAGGAAAGATGCAAAGATTGTGAGAAGCAAATTGCATAATTGATGTGCACATCAAATTATCTACATATGAGACACATTCGAAAGGTTGTCCAGTGGGGTTTTGGCTTTCTTCATCATTACAATCAGTATCATTATGGGAACTGATGCATTTTATTCTAAACACTCCAGTTGGTTCATAATAATATTTGGTATGCTTTACATTAGTTGATTTCTAATACATCATCTGTGTGCAAAGCTTCTGGTGACGAATTCAAGGACTTGACCTAGCAATGCATTCCTGATATTTCAATGATTATCAGTCCAAGAAGCTTTTTCAATAAATAAAACAATCCCTCAAAAAAAGGGATCCATTTTTCTCATTTTAAATAAATCACCCGCAACAGAAACTAATGGGTCCTAGGTAGATTCTTTGTGCCGTGGAAAAATAAAAGGACGCATTTGATCCGTGACACATGCGGCTCAAAGTGACTCTTCAGTAAAACTAGCCAGAATCCAAAGTGACAAAAAGTCTGTCATATATATTAATATCGGCATTTCTTAAAATGTAAACAAAGCTTTTTCTTTTAACATCCAAAAAGTCCTAGACACAATTCAGAACATTCATCTTCTCCAACATACCATATAGGTAGCTATCATTATGAAATGGCCATTGTCTTTCCAGTTTCACTGATATTAATCGTCTCTTCCGAACTGGAGTTTGGGATTGTGTCATCGTCATCAGGGTTCCTTAGGGCATTCACAGTGTGCAACTCCAAAACATCCCCAGCTACTTCAATAAAGGGAATGTTTCACTGAAGAATATGATTAATCGATGCTAACTTTAAACAACATGACCTTAAAGGAATAGTTCACCCAAAAATGAAAATGTGATGTTTATCTGCTTACCCCCAGGGCATCCAAGATGTAGGTGACTTTGTTTCTTCAGTAGAACACAAACGAAGATTTTTAACTCAAACCGTTGCAGTCTGTCAGTCATATAATGGAAGTGAATGGGAATCATGGCTTTGAGAGTCAAAAAAACATACACAAAACCAAATTATACCCTTCGGCTCGTGACGATACATTGATGTGTAAAGACACGAAACGATCGGTCTGTGCAAGAAACTGAACAGTATTTATATAGTTTTTTACCTCTGATTCACGCAATGTCCGAACTGTCCTGAGCGCGTTCTCGACAGCCGGCGCATAACGCGTCTTCTTCTTCTTTTTCTTCTTCTTGCTTTACGGCGGATCGCAGACTTATAAGTGCATTACCGCCCCCTATCTCTCAAATGGACCATTGACACTATCTACAATCTCAATTAGGAGTGTCAATGGTCCATTTGAGTGATAGGTGGCGGTAATGCACTTATAAGTCTGTGATCTGCCGTAAAGCAAGAAGAAGTAGAAGATGCGTCACGCGCCTGCTGTCGAGAACGCGCTGAGGACAGTTCGGACATTGCAGCGCATCAGAGGTAAAAAACCATATAAATACTGTTCAGTTTCTTGCCCAGACCGATCGTTTCGTGTCTTTACACATCAATGTATCGTCACGAGCCGCAGGGTTTAATTTGGTTTTGTTTGTGTATGTTGTCTTTTACTCTCAAAGCCGTAATACATTTGAAATCTCAAAGACATAATACATTTGAAAAGTAGAAAAAAAAATTTATGAAGACGTGATAAAAAGTTTCCGAGACTTAATATGGCCTATGACTGACAGACTGCAACGGATTGAGTTAAAAATCTTCGTTTGTGTTCTACTGAAGAAACAAAGTCTCCTACATCTTGGATGCCCTGGGGGTAAGCAGATAAACATCACATTTTCATTTTTGGGTGAACTATCCCTTTAACACTTTTGAGATATGTACCAACTAGCATTTACAATCATTCAGGCTGGAATCGAGAAGATCATAAATGGCTTTCTTTAGCGGATGCTGACATCAGTAAGTGAACTTTGTAACCTTGTGGGTCCATTGCAACGCCCAAACTTGGGTGACTGACAACTCTGAGGAGCAAGGGATGTTTTTTGGATTACGTCAGGTAATATCTTTGGCAAGATAAAAGATTATAGAATCTTGATGACATTGCCCGATGAAATGCTCCCAAGACTACACACCTAAAAGCATCATGAGCTGTTGTGTAAGCGTCCAGATTGAGGAGTTTATAAGTCTTTGGTGGACTGCATTAATGATGAGCAGTACATAAAGCCAGCAAGAAGAAAGAAAGAATAGCAGTACAGTAGTACGTCCTTTTGTCTCATGACAAAAAACCCTGAGATCATATGTAGAAGGACATATCCTTCGCAGTGTCCTTGCATGTTAGGACAAGCAAAATCACCAACAAACAAAGTTTTTCCAAAATATAAAAAGGGAAACACAAAATCTGTATCTGTCATTTCTTCAAAGTATCTATCCTCAAACATCGTCTGAGGTAGTGATGAGAATCTCAAGTCTTATTCTCTTCAGAAGCAGGTGTTGGAGAGTTATGATGCTGGAAAACAAACAGCCAAGCAGTTGAATTGAAATGGAGATGAGGAGATTAGATATGGCGGCCGGTGAGGAAGTAGAGGGGACGGTCCTCGCTGCAGTTAGCCGTCTGAAACTCATCCCGCAGACGAAACTGCCACTCGTCCTCCAGCTCCAAACGCACAATAGTCTGACGCAAAGAGCTGCGGTCCTGACAGATCACGCACAGTGTGGCGCCTGCAAGACGAGCGATAGAAATGATGATGATTTAAATCTTCTTACAGGACCACAATGTGCTTAGAGAGGTGTGCTGTTACTGTTCTGATGACTCTAATGAACTTTCATATTTAAAGGGTTAGTTCACCCAAAAATGAAAATTCTATTAATTACTCACCCTCATGTCGTTCTAAACCCGTAAGACCTCCGTTCATCTTCGGAACACAAATTAAGATTTTTTTGATGAATTCCGAGAGATCTCTGGCCCTCCCATAGACAGCAAGGATCCTAACACGATCAAGGTCCAGAAACGTAGCAAGGAGATCGGTAAAATGTGGAGTGGGACTTTGGACCATTAAGCTTACACTGTGTCCTGACCATTTTGAAATTTGAATTTGCTATTTTAGTTATAAAAACAAGGTTTTCTGTTTGAGATGATAGAAATGGGAAAGTTTGGGATCAGTAAGATTTTTACTTTTATTCAGCAAGGATTCATTAATCTGATTAAAAGTGACAGTAAGACATCAAATCAGCATGTTAAAATGATTTCTGAAGGATCACGTGACTCTGAAGTCTGGAGTAATGATGCTGAAAATTCAGCTTTGCATCACAGGAATAAATTACGTTTTAAAACAGGTATTTAAAATTGTAATCATATTTCACAACATTAGAGTTTTTACTATATTTTTTATCAAATAAATGCAGCCTTGGTGAGCAGAAGAGACTGCCTTTTTGACAGTATGAGTGTTCTTTGGATTTTTCTTTTTCTATAAAATATTTTTTCGTATTCCAGCTGTAAGGGACCCGGCCTCACCTTTGAGGAAGTTGAATTTCTTCAGGAGGCTCGAAACGACAAAGGAGTCACACAAGTAGAGCAGCAGCCCACTGAACATCACCCCTTGATGATCCACATTCACTGAGTGCGGCCGAGAGCTCATGTAACACGTCTGAATCTGTAAACACAAAGAAAACACAACACATGAACAATTTTTTCCAACTGAACTAATACACATAAACTGTCAATACTCTGAAAAGAGCTGCATGAACATTCTTCAAAAATTCTCCTTTTGTGTTCCAGGAAACACATAATAGCACACAGGTTTGGAGTAATATTAAGGTGAGTAAATAATCAAAACGTTACTTTTTGGTGAACTATCCCTTGAAGTGTGAGACTCATCGTTTATTTGTACCTGTGGGCCGAGGTTGAGGTAGCTGTCTATGGACAGCACGGGGTTAGCGCTGTTACCGAGGGCCAGAGGAAAGAGCCGGTGGCTACAGGACTGCAGAAACTTCTCCAGCAGGAACTGAGCCGGCGCGGACAGCAGTGTGTGTTCACTGTCCGGAGCGCACACATACTGAGACGCACACACACGCACCGGGGTCTCCATCCTCTGCGGCACAAAAGAGATGCAGGGAGAGGGTGTTTTCGAGATGTTAGACTCTTACAATTACACTTGTTCTTTACAAACTGTAAAAATATTTTTACAGTCCCAGAAATGTGACAAATCCCAAAAATATCTAATCATTTTAATATCCCGATTCGCTGCTAAAGAAACATTTCTGATTATTGTCAATGTTTAAAACAGTTGTGCTGCTTAATATTTTTGTGGAAACTGCAATATGTTTTTTTTTTCAGGAATCTTTGATGAATACGAAGTACAAAAGAGCAGCATTTATTTGAAATAGTATTTTTTTTTTTAACAACATAAAAGTCTTTACTGTCACTTTTGTTTTAATTTAGTGCATCCTTGCTGAATAAAATGATTAATTTCTTAAATTAAACCTTACTGACCCCTAACTTTTGAATGGTAGTGTAATACTACACATTATATTGATTTATATATCTATATTTAATTATAGAAATTGCACAAACGCAGACATACAAAGTGGATGTAAATTTTAGGATGATATAAAGCTCAGTTGTTTAAGTCACTAAGGCCCGGTTTCACAGACAGGGCTTAGACTAAAGATTAGGCCATAGTGCAATTACGTCATTCAAGTACTTTTTTATAAACGTGCTTAGAAAAAAACATTACTGGTGTGCATCTTAAGACAAAACACTGGCACTGATATATTTTAAGATGAGTCAGTGCAAGTTTGTTTCAGTTGAAACAGCTCAGACTTACATTTTAGTCTAGGACTAGGCTTAAGCCTCATCTGTGAAACCAGGGGTAAGAGTTCAGGGAATTGCATTTAAAATGCATGAAATGTTCAAAATGCCAGCATCAATATGACTGGTTTCGTAGCGCCCACTAGTGAATGTATAATATAACTGCAGTTACCATTAACTCCATGCTAACAAGCTAATATTAGCGTTTGGATGTAATTAAACATTTTGAAGCAGGCCTTTCAGCTCTGAAGGGACATTATGAAGCTCACCATGAGTTTGGGCTTGATGAGGAAGTCTTTATGTCCTCCGATGGGGATGTGTTTCTTCATGATGCTGAAGTGATTGAACCGACAGAGCAGAAGACCACTGCTGTTTGCCCTCAGGATAAAATCCACTTCTTCACATGTGAACCTACACACACATTTAGACCGTTACTGGTACATCATTTATGACATAAAACACCCACACATACAGTATGTGCTAGTACTCAAAACTACATGATCTTCCCTCTCAAAGTGCAAACACTCACCGGTTGAGGTCATACTGGACGTTCTGGGTGAGGTCGACGTTCAGCATGACGAGGTCGTGGAGGTGACAGCGAGAGAAAGGGCTTGTGGGAGCTCGAGAAGACAAAGCACTGCTCCATTTGCGCAGGCCACACATGGCATACAGAGAGATCTTCGGAGTGGCCTCCATGTGCTGCAGGACACTCTTCAGTGACACGTTCATGGCCTCACTGAGAGAGAGAATCCAGAGATGTTAGACAACGAAGACATTCCAACAAATCCGTACATGGATCCATCCATCAGTACATACCTGTCGCCCTCGGGTCCAGGCTGATGGGCGTTCCACAGGACGCAGGAGTCATCCATCATAACGATGAAGGGCCACACGTCCTGTCGTTTGACGCCCTGTTCCTCTTGCCTGTTCCTCTCCAGCTCCAGGTTGTGGTAGGACAGTTCCTTGATCATGAATCGAGCTGCTCCTGAAACGTCACATCAATACAATCAGTCACAACAAGAGCAACTATGAAAGCTTGTTTCCGCCACTGAATAATAAAAAAAAATAGATAATTGCAACTTTCTTTCCCTTGCAAATCCATTTTTTTTTCTCAGAATTGCGGGACAAACTTGCTTGAGTTACAAAGTCTGATTCTGAGGAAACAAGTCACAATTCTGACATTTTCGTACAATTCCAAGCTTATATCTCACAATTCTGAGAAAAGAAGTCAAAATTGCAGGATATACTGCAATATACTCACAACTGCAAGAAAAAAGTCAGAACTGTGAGAAATAAGCATGCAACTGCAAGAAAAAAGTAATGCAGTTCTGACTTGCTCTAACTTGCAATTGTGAGTTTTTATATCATGCAATAATTTTTTTCCTGCAATTGCAGTTCATATCTCACACTTTCTAACTTTATTACATGCAATTGCGAGTTTATATCACACACAATTCTGAGAAAAAAAGTCAGAATTGTAAGATATAAACGCTGCAAGAAAAAAAAAGATAGAATTGTGAAATAAAAAGTCCATTTTTTTTTTTTTTTTATCAATCGCAGAAACATTCTGGATGCCAACAATTACTGTCATGCAGTGGCTGATTGATAACAAACGTGCATTATTAAAATAGTAAACTATTTTATCTAAATCATTACAATTACAATATTTTATTTGCTCTTTAAAAGTACTATAAATTGCTAAAAGTAAATTTAGGCAACATTCTCTATTCTTATTTTTGGAACAATCTTAAAACCTACTGTTACAGAAACACCATTAGAATAGTGCTGAGTTGTTTCAATCACAATAATGAATACGCAATCTTCTTCATCATTACTCACCCACTCCGGAGCTGTTGAACATGGCGGGGAGCACCAGAAGGATGTGGTTGGGCCAGTATTTCCTGTAGAGAGGCATTTCATATTGCTTGACCACCAAAATGTGCAGGTGCTCGGCCCCCTCCATGGCGTGGTAGATGTTGAGCAGGCCGTGCTCCTGACGGCCCGTAGTGGGTGTGAAGATGGGACTTTTCAGCATGCCAGATTCCTGAGTCAGCAAACAGAGCAATACGGTCACTTTAAGACAACTCGTGCAATAAGACCAGAAAACATCATGTAAAAAACACAGGCGGTGACTCAGCAACCAACAGGACTTTATATATATAATATATAATCCACTTATATATATAAATTGAATATATCTTTGATATATAACAGAAATCTTTTTTACAATTATAAATGCCTTTACTGTCACTTTTCATCACTTTAATGCATCCTTTCTGAATAAAATTATTAATTTCCTTAAAATATTTCTTTATCTTATTTAACTGTTGGAAGTCATGCTACTTTTACAGTGTTTTTTTTGTTTTTTTTTTACCACAGACATATGGCGCTTTTCCACTGCGTGGTACGACTCGGCTCGGTACGGCTCAGTACGGCACGGCACGGTTTGCGTTTCCACTGCAATTCAGTACCGCTTTAGAGTGGGCGGGATTATTCACATGTCGTTATAGTTGCGCCGCCTCTACTACCACGACTCCTAAAAAAAACTTTTTAATTCCGCGTCGCCCCATCAAGCTCTCGCTGGATCCGCTCCTCTGCTATCAATGAGAGGAACGTTTGTTCTTCCGCAACAGACAACAAAACTTTTTGGTTGTTAAAAAAAGGTGCGCTCGTTCAAAACAGTTGCGTTCGATCCTTCGCTGGCTGTGCTGATTTAAATCTAAACCGAAGTGGTACTAAAAAAAGTACCAGGTACCAGGTACTGTACCCAGTGGAAAACCCCCCAAAAGTGAACCGTACCGAGCCGTACCATGCAGTGGAAAAGCGCCATTAGTCAACATTTGTCTGTTTATGTTCTACAGGAAAAACAGCATACACAACATGAGGGTGAGTAAATAAGGACAGATTTTTCATTTATGTTTAAAGCGGCTAACCAAAGTCATTTAGTGCTTGTTATTAATAAGTGTGTCGCTCACCTTGTCTGAGATCAGCGGGAGCCGCATGCTCTCTAAATGACTGCCCTGCTGGCTGAACACAAAATGAGGCTCTTTGGCTTTAGGAATGATAAAGTGCAGCTGGACTTCCTCTCCCAGCATGGATGAGCAGAACGTGAAGGCATGGAAGGTGCAGTCGGACAGCTAGAATCACACACACACACACACACACACACACAGAACATCTTACCTGTCAGCCATATACCTGTCTAGACATGCTATTACATATGTTTGAGGTGTTTTGAAATGATAGCATTTAAAAATATGTCAGTAAGTGTTAATGTATCACATATGTCCTCACCTGAGCGGCAGGAGCAGGCTCGCTGTAATGGTGGCACTGCTCACAGTGGTGAAATGCATTGTGGGCCGCAAACAGGCTGAGTCTGACAGACACTGTGTTTCTCTTCGGCAGCTCCCCTTCTGCCTCTAGTCTTTCTGTTTTAACCCCTGTGTTTCATGCGAGGATGCAAAACAGCACATAAGCATACCTGCTCTTTTCATGTTGCTCTGAAGCGGGGCACACCATAATAAAAGTAAGTAAGCAAGTAAGTAAAATTTATTTATATAGCACACAAAGTATTAAATAAAATCAAAACTAATTAAATACCACCAGCTGTACAAATACTACAAAATTCAATAACAGCCAAACCATATTGTTAATTAAAAGCGTGTCCAAAAAGATGTCTTTTTAAGTGTTTTTTAAAAGATTCTACAGAACCCATATTTCTCAATGTTAAAAGAGCAGTTTACTACCGTTCAGTGTCTTTGGCATCCTGTCTGCATACACTGGACTCGCGTATCTGAACTTAGGGTCACTGGGGTAGAGGTCAAAGGGCAGTTTGCGGATGTCCTCCACGTCAGGCCACTGCGGCCCACTGGCAGGGGGAGCCTTTGATTTGTCTTGCACATCTAGAGATTTCAATTGAAGGTCATTAAAAAAGGTCAAGGGAAGGAGCATCGGGTGAAGTAATGTGGAGAACACTTTCTCACCCTCCTCCAGCTCTTCTTCATCATACACGTCCACCTCCAGCAGGCGAATCAGCATACGGAACAGGATTCGCAGAAACTGCAGATACGCACCCGTTTTTCCAACCTTCAACCAAAAAAGAAAATGAGACCCTGGATGCTTGGTGGTGAAGAGACCAAATAGCATGAAACACAGGTCATTGTAAATGGATGTGGCTTAGTAACAGACATTGTGTATTTTTGTATATTTGAACTATTTATTAATATTTTAATACTTAATGTTTAAAATCTTTTTGTATATTTGATTATTCTGTTTTTTTGCACATTTCAACTACTTTTATATAAATATTTTATTTTGTATGTATATATTTTGTATTGTATTATATAGAATGCAAATTTCTTTATTTTTCATTTTCATTTTATTTATATTTTAAATTTTTATACAAAATACATTTATATACTTTGTGTATTTTAACTGTATATTTTGTGTATTTGAACTATTTTTCATATTTCATTTAAAAAATATTTTTGCACATTTTGTGTATTTTAACTTTTGAACTATTTTTTTTAATACTTTTAACTTTTTAAATATTTTGTATATTTTGTGCATTTTAACTATGTATAGTTAAATACATAGTTCTGTATCTTTTAACTATCCCTTTTAATATTTATTTTTTTGTATTTTTGTCCATTGCATGAACTACGGGTATGTATTTTGTACATTTGTTTGTATATTTAAATTTTTTTTTTTGCATATTTTGTGTATTTTATCTGTATTCTTTTTAACATTTCTAAAAAATTTTTTTAACTTTTTAAAATATTTTGAACATTTTAATTGTATTCCGTATATTTAATTTATTTTTTGTAAATTGTGTAAACTATGCATTTTACACATATTCTGTACTTTTTTGTTTTATTTTATACATTTTGTATTTAAAATATGCATTTTTTCAGTATTTTTATATATTTAATCTAATAAATATTAAAAAAATGTTTGTGTTTTTTAAATGTGTCTTTCATATCGTTTTTGTCTATTTAATAAAATATTTTAAAATTATTATTTTTTTTTTAATATATTCTACCTGTATTTTTGATCACTGTATCGTCGATACACACACAGCACCAGCAGTGATGCTTGCCTTAACAAACAAAACATTCTCTTTTAACCATTGAGCTACTCCTCACCTGTGGTGGTCCACTCAGCAGCAGTCTTCTGGGATGGGGCAGAGCCGGCCCTTCGTAATCTGCGTGGTGCTGCCTGGCTGTGGTCCACTGGCGGTAGTACAGGGACTGCTCTGCCCCTCCGAGAGCGTGAGGAACCGGTGGTCTGAGCGGGCTGCTCCAGGCCACATCCGCGTGAGGCAGCAGAGACGCCGAGCTGGGCTGACCCAGCGCCTCAGGGGCCAGCAGGGCGTACGCCGCCCGGGACAGCACCGCCGTCCGGGGGAAGACCTGCGCCC
This sequence comes from Sinocyclocheilus rhinocerous, assembly GCF_001515625.1. Classification (NCBI taxonomy): domain Eukaryota; kingdom Metazoa; phylum Chordata; class Actinopteri; order Cypriniformes; family Cyprinidae; genus Sinocyclocheilus; species Sinocyclocheilus rhinocerous. The sequence goes on from NW_015662161.1 coordinate 1,053,928, forward strand.
GGCTGCTTTCACGCGGGGCCTGTGTGGACTGGCTCGGCCGCTGAGCTCCCGGAGAGGAGGAAGAGGAGGAGGAAGAGGAGGCAGAGGAGAACGAGGACGAGGGAGCCTGGGAGTCACACTCCTGTTTGAAGCGAACGGGAGACGAGCAAGAGTCCATTATATTTCTGCTGCTGGACGGGTTGCTGTGTGAGGACGGTTTGTCCAGTACACTTGAAGAACTGACGCCGTTTTCTGTGATGGAGCCTGAAAGATAATTAAGATGAATTATATTGGATCATGTGACAACACAAGACCGGAATCAGGCCCAGCTTGTGTTCAGTGTCCCTCACCACCGTTCATAATCACTAAAAAGCTGTCACTCATCTTAGTTCATCGCAGTCTCACAAAGATACGTTAGTATCAATAAAGTTCTCTACGCTGCACAACGAATCTCTTATTTACATCACGTCTACACTTTGTTATAATGAGATGATTCATGATGAACACGATACCTGAACAAAAACTCTGGCGATCTGAGCAGTGAGTGGATTCTAACTTAAACAGCCTCTGATTCAAGAAATCAACAGATATGTCTGTGATTAGCTACTTTGCTAAACGCTGCAAAAAACATGTTGAAATAGAAATCGATCTCCAGAGCGCAAATCATAACGCACTGGATAGTTTGCCAAATCTGCAATAAAAAGCCATTCATACAGCTTTAACTGAGGGTGCTTTTGATTTGGTTTGAGCACCCCCGTAGAACCGGGCCTGGTTCCTCACCAGTAGGGCTGTCAAAATGGCTGAAAAACTAAATTCGAATTTTGTACTTAAATATTATCAAAATTCGAATTATATTCGAATTTAAAATGCATCATTTCAGTTAGGGTGAAGAAAAGCTTTTAACCGCCATAAAGTCTCAATATATGTTTTTTTCAAAGTTAAACTTGCATTAATTTTACATGGCTTTCTAAACATGCGGCTCCTTTGTGCGAGATGCGAGTGCAATGGTGATAGATGTCCCTCTAGAAAATGTGCGAAATATGCGTTCTGTGTGAACGGCTTGGTTTCAGTTTTGATGTAAACAAGATCTTCTCTACATTGATGTTCTCTTTTCCCGCAATATTTGTCATTAGCAACTATCAATCTAGTGGCTTCAAGTGGATAGGTTAACAAAAACATTATAATGCAACGACACTTACATCGTCATCGCATCTCGTGCGCCACTGATAAGGCTGCCTCCTTAACGCACACCTAAAATTCGAATGCAACGTTTTTGCATTCAAATATGGATTTTTATTTTAAATTCGCGCGAAAATTCGGAATTCGATTTTTTTTTTGACAGCCCTACTCACCAGAGGTCCTGGTGGCAGCGCTGGCATTGCTGGGTGGTCTCTCCAGCTCCATCTGGAGCTCGTCGTGGTCTGCTGTTTCTCCCGAGCCTCTCTTGTCATCTGTCGGTCTCTCTTCTCTGCCCGCTGGCGTTTTCGTCTCGGGTATTACTCTGCGTGTCACGTACGAGCAGGCCAAACCCACTTCCTGTTCCAGTGCCGTACGCATCAGGTAGCTGGAGTCGATCAGCCGCAAGTCACAGTACTTCAGCGACCTGCATAAAATCACACGCAAACACACTCAGTCTTCATGTGTCCCTTCAGAAATTCAAAAATACTGTCAATTTTCGTTTGTCCAACAGATTTTATTTGATCTTTTGGATGGTGCATAGTCTTTCAAAAAGATGAACATGAACTGTATTGAAATAATGCTACTGGACAGTTCAAACAATATATGTACATGGGGAAGATTTTAGAACTGTAGCTGTAACAACTGTAGTAACCACAAGGTGGTGCTCTTTTTAACAAAATAAAGAGGAAACCAAAAGACTAGAAGTCACTGTGCAGTATTTTTATTTATCAAGGCCATTATATAATGTCAGATAATTAACTTATGTCTTATATTGAAATATAGTGTAAGCCTGAAGATTTCATGTTTAACTTCAGGTTTGATTTCAAGTAGAGGTTTGTCATTAAAGGCAATACATTATTATTAATATTGTTAAATCTAAAAATAAATAATACTTTCACATTAACAGAAAATGATAACATATTAATATTTGTAGTTAACAAATATTTGTTTTAATTTATTTTACACACATTTCATGAATAAATAAAAACGAAATAATTTAAATTAAAATATAAATAATTTGACCAGAAAAAAAAAAAATATATATATATACTCCACTGTTGAAATTGCTAACCAAGGCTGCATTTATTTGATCAAAAATACAGTAAAAATAGTAATATTGTGAAATATTATAACAATTTAAAGTAAATGTTTTCTATTTGAATACAAATTAAAATGTAATTTATTTTTGTGATATATATATAGCTGGAAAAACTTATTTGAATTTCATAAATTATTAATAAATAACGGCTTGTAGTTATAGTTGTGTTTCAGTTAAACATAATTTTTGTTTTATTCTGTAAACTACTAATGGCATTTCTTCAAAATTTTAAATAAAAATGTCCTTTAGAACATTTTTTGAATAAAATGACAATTGGTAAAAAAAAAAAGATGCCATGCTTATATTCATTTTTAGACAAAACAATACCAATGTTTTAACTTCAGAAGAGTTAAATAACCCTGATTTTCAATCACAACAAATGAAAACATTTGTTATTTTGACCATACATCATTTTCTGAGAAAAAAGGCTCTCAATGGCTATATATAAAGAACAACATCACATGGAGTACCTTGGGAAGGTCTCTCCTAGAGGATCTTTTCCTGTGAGGATGACGATGCACGGAAGTCCTTCCAGATCTTCATATGTATGTGGGACCCATTCTTCATTCTTACAGCCTCTCCAAGCCTGAAATGCACAGATGGGTTATTCCAGCCTTATTCTAGTGATTTTAAGTAGCCCATATTCATGAGGGGATCTGGTTCGTACCCGCAGACGCGCACAGAAGTGAACCGGCAGGCTGATCTCAGCAGCAGGGCTTCCCAGCAGCACAGCGAAGCGGTACTGTAGACCCAGCTTATCCCGGGCCTCCTCCAGCCGCTCCTGCGCCAGCCGCGCCAGCTGCAGCGAGGGCACACGCACCAGCAGCATGTGTCCGCACCCGTGCCTGCTGCGGCCCGGCACGCTCAGCAGATCCTCCACCATGGCGAGGGTCTGAGGGGTCACGTGATCCCGCAGCGACGGGGCCGCTGTGAGGGCCATCAGGGCCTCTGTGTACTGCTGTATCAACAGATAGCTGCGGATCACCATGCTGTGCAAATGCGGATGCCTGAAATCAAAGACACAACGAGGGATATAAACGGAAAGAGACAGCACATGCATATGGTTTGAAATGCACAAAAGCTGCCAGTTTAGACATGGATCTGAGTCTGAGACAGGGTTATTAGAGTTAACTAAAACATGTTTTTTGTTACTTGAAATCAAATAAATATTAACAAAAAAAAAAACATACTTATTTTAATCCAGCTAGTTTCCATGGAAATATGTTAAAGGTTTACATTACGGAACGCTATTCACTATTAACTAGCTGCTCATTAGCATGCATATGTATAGCATAGTGGCTGTTTATTAGTAATTATAAAGCACATATTAATACATGACCATATTCTAGATTCCTCAACTCGACCCAATACCTAAACATAACTACAACAACAACTACTTACTACAAATAAGCAGCAAGTTAGGAGTTTATTCAGGGGAAAATAAGTGTTCCATAATCTAAAGTGTTAGTAGAAATATTTCTTGATTTTATTTAGTTTTACTTGATGTACTAAAATAACTCAAACTAAACCTGAAATAAAAAATAATAACTATATATATATAAAAAAAAGAATATGACAAAAATCACTAAAAACAAAAATTACAATAAAAAAGAAAATATTAAAATAAAAAACTAATTCAAACTGCAGACAAAAACTAAAATAGTATTCCATTTATAGCAAAATAACAGTGGTCTGAGATGAACTTAAAGATATAATTATGCATTTACAATGTAAAAGCAGTTAAAAAGGAAGGTCATTTGCTTCTTGTAGTTTTTAAAGCGGTACATAAGACAATACATACTTAGACGATACCATTGATACAAAACATGTAGAACACAAAGTAGGATATACATGCATTTATGTGAAGTGTGTGTGTAACAATTGTGTTGAGAATGTTTATAGAGACAAAAAAAAAAAACACAAATACAATTAAAGGGAGAGAGAGCGCGAAATAATTAAATGGGTACATAAACTATAAAAGAACAACAAAAGAAAAAAAAAAAAAAAGTGGTACGGG
>NW_015662161.1:1060941-1101603 GCF_001515625.1 Sinocyclocheilus rhinocerous
AAAAAAAAAAACATACTTATTTTAATCCAGCTAGTTTCCATGGAAATATGTTAAAGGTTTACATTACGGAACGCTATTCACTATTAACTAGCTGCTCATTAGCATGCATATGTATAGCATAGTGGCTGTTTATTAGTAATTATAAAGCACATATTAATACATGACCATATTCTAGATTCCTCAACTCGACCCAATACCTAAACATAACTACAACAACAACTACTTACTACAAATAAGCAGCAAGTTAGGAGTTTATTCAGGGGAAAATAAGTGTTCCATAATCTAAAGTGTTAGTAGAAATATTTCTTGATTTTATTTAGTTTTACTTGATGTACTAAAATAACTCAAACTAAACCTGAAATAAAAAATAATAACTATATATATATAAAAAAAAGAATATGACAAAAATCACTAAAAACAAAAATTACAATAAAAAAGAAAATATTAAAATAAAAAACTAATTCAAACTGCAGACAAAAACTAAAATAGTATTCCATTTATAGCAAAATAACAGTGGTCTGAGATGAACTTAAAGATATAATTATGCATTTACAATGTAAAAGCAGTTAAAAAGGAAGGTCATTTGCTTCTTGTAGTTTTTAAAGCGGTACATAAGACAATACATACTTAGACGATACCATTGATACAAAACATGTAGAACACAAAGTAGGATATACATGCATTTATGTGAAGTGTGTGTGTAACAATTGTGTTGAGAATGTTTATAGAGACAAAAAAAAAACCATAAATACAATTAAAGGGAGAGAGAGCGCGAAATAATTAAATGGGTACATAAACTATAAAAGAACAACAAAAGAAAAAAAAAAAAAAAGTGGTACGGGGATACTGAGAAATTGATTTAAATAAAAATTGTATTTTTATTTTAGAAGTACATTCTGAGTGGACATGAAACTGGGACTGACCTCTCCAGCAGGGTTTTGACCATCCGCTCAAAAGCGTCGTCACATCGGAGGATTGGACTCGCTACTCCCCACTGCAGGGAGCTGCTGTAGTCCTTCAGCCCAAAGTAGACCAGGTCCTTAGGAGAAGCCTCAGCCTGCTGTGACATGCAAACACATCCATTTTACTTCTCTGAGCAAAACAGTGTTGTTCTCTTTTTACTTCTTTTAGTTCTTGCCTGCAAATGCTTTTAGTGTGTCTATAAACACATCTAGGTCATTATACAATAATCCAGATTATTTTTATGTGTCTGATGAATATGAATCTCTGTCACACGCAGTGTGCTAAAAATGTGATTGCTTTACTGATTGTGTGAATTTGGATTGAAACGGCTGCAGTAAAGATTTTTTAATAGTTACAAACTTCCTGGATACTGAGCCACAAAGCACAGAATGTGTTGGAAAGACTTTATTCACAGAGAAAAAAGCAAACAATAATGGCGACTACCCATTGCAAAAACGCCCAAAATGGTAAACCAAAAAAACTTGAACTATCCAACATCAAAGATCAAGGCTGAAACCACATATTTAAAAATGAGGCACGAAACAAAAAAGTTTCAACATCATTTTTTCAACAACAACATTGAACACTATTCTGGAGATTGCTTTGCTCAAAATTGGAGACCTACAATAAAACTACATAAAAGGATCATGAGAAAACTCTTAATTAAAAAGATCATCTTCAATTAAATTTCATATGGATAAATGTTGCAAACTTTTGGCAGTTTGCCGCTAAATTAGTGCATGAAATGTGTTTATGTACGTTACCATTGAAAACATTTTTTTGAAAGAAGACTCACCAAGACCACATTTATTTCTTTAAAAAAAATACAGTAAAACAGTAATATCTGAAATATTATTATTATAATTTTGAAAAACTGGTTTCTATTGTAATATATTTTATTTCAAGAGGAAATTTATTCATGTGATGCAAAGCTGAATTTTCAGCATAATTACTCCAGAAATCATTCTAATCTGAATTCTGAATTATTTTCTCTCTCCTGTTAAACATAAACAACACAGCAAACAAAAAAACACCATAATATATATTCACAGTCTTCAGAAGTCTTATAGCTTTGTGTTTGTGCAGAATTTAAATGAATTTTTGGGTTGAATTGAATTTTGAATTTTCATCTGTTGTACCTGCACTCACTCACATCGTTAACACATCCCTTCACACTGGTGTTTTTCCCTCAACATTTAAACAGGCTCGTATAACCCCACTTCTTAAGAAACCCACTCTTAACCCAACTCTTTTATTGTCATTTGCACTTATATATTGTTGCTCTTTTGTTAAGTTTTGACTGCTTTTATTGTCCTCATTTGTAAGTCGCTTTGGATAAAAGCGTCTGCTAAATGACTAAATGTAAATGTAAATGTAATCTGCTGACTTGCTGCTCAAGAAACAATGTTGAAAACAGTTGTTCTGCTTCATATTTTTGTGAAATATTTTCAGGATTATTAATGAACAGAAAGTTCAAAAGAACTGCATTTATCCGAAACAGAAATATTGCTGACATTATAAATGTCTTATACTGTCACTTTTGATCAATTTAATGCATCCCTGCTGAATAAAAGTATGCATTTAAAAAAAAAAACATACTACTGACCTCAACATTTTAAGCTGTAGTGTACGCATATACTCTTAAAATGCTTGTCAATCATCTCATTTACAGTAGCTGAAGTCTCATCTGTCCTCCATAAATTCCTTTACAGTTCTTCTCGGGGTCAGAGAAACTCACCGGGTTCTCAGTGTTGGGCCAGTGCACTTCATTCAGGGGACTGATGCGTGACTGACGGCTCTGCAGGGTGAACGGGAAGCAGCTGACCTGCAGAACCAGCAAGTTAATTGCTTCCAGAACCTCCGGACAGTTCACCACGCGGTCGGCCAATCCCTGCAACTCCCCGTGACAAACCGACCCTGACAGAGCGCTGACGGAGAGAGAGAAGAAAGACAAGACGTCTTAACACTGACCTTTCTGACAGTCGCTTTTACAAAGCGCTCGTCGTTGTTTTTCTCACCTGGTCAGGTCGACGTGCGAGTTGTCGTGAACGAGGACGAAGAGCGTATAAGGGTTCTGCTTGACCTTCCTCATGAAGGCCTCCATTTTTGTGTGGACCTCCGCGTCCAGACGCACCACATACTTGTCAGACTTCTGCAGCGCTAATGAGTCGTCCTCTATTCCTAGATCTATCAGGACGCCTAGCAAAGACATGAGGACAACAACATAAAATATATGCCAAATGTCAATATGCCAAAGTGTTGCAGAGTTGCAGCCTCAGAATCAGCTTGGCATCATGCTAACAATTTCACTAGCCGGGTTTCCATCCAAAGTTGCGAATTTAAGATCGGTCCGCTGGTTAGTCAGGTTTTGCCATCCCATAGCGCAAAGTCATGTGACTTTTTTGATGCGCATGGAGGAATTTGTTCGCAAAATGCATTTCCATCTCCCATTATTCGCATCAACCCTTTTTCGCACAAGTCAAAAACCACCTCAAGCAAGCGTAAAAACTTTTTTGCAAATTTTTATTCGAAATTTGGCGTTTTCATCACTCGTTTCTCATGCGATACTTCAAAATGCGCATTAAAATAGGGTGATGGAAACATAGCTATTGATGCGTTATTCGAGAACTGTTTGGTCAATCAAAAACCTTTTGATAACTTTTTGCCCGACTTTGGTAAAAATCAGACCAACGGTCTAGGATGAGCTCGAAAAAGTAGGTTTTCAAAGAAATTCTAAATGGCCAACTGCAAGTATAATTGATGTTGACATTCTCGGCATGATCCAAGGAATCTATCAAGAATAGTTTCATTAAAATAGGCAACAATAATTAAAAGCTATTAGCATTTTTTGATCATTCGTTTTAAATTTTGACCAAAAGGGGGTGCTGTTTTAAAATAATTCAAAATTGTGAAAAATCTTGGCCATTAGAAATGCAAAGTTTGGTGTGCATTTGACTCGGCATGAGCCAAGGTTCAATTTATTTTATTTTTTTTACAGTTCAAAAGTTAGTAGCATAAACATGAGCGCAAATTTGAGTTGTTGGTGTTGCTACAGGGTTTGCGTTAGAGACTAATGTTGAGACTGTCCTCTATCTGTGTGCCAAATTTCCTAACTTTCCCACAGGCAGTTCTATGGGCTGCCATAGACTCAAAGCGGAATAAAGAAGAAGAAGATGATGAAGGAAACTAATTTGTACAGGTTTGGAACAACATGAGGGTGAGTAAATTACACATTTCCATTGGTGAGCAATCCGTTTAACTGTCCAGGCAAGTTTTTGTGAAAGGTTCATACGTTTCTTAAAACAGTGGGCTTGACATTGAAAACAAGTTGAATATCCCTTCAAATCGGCAATATCGTCTCTTCTGCTGTGACGTACCTGATTGTTGTATTCGCTGGACGGTTTGGTGAACCAGGACATGTGACGGCGGCACCAATATCAGGAAGTCCACTTTACAGAAGCGGCCCAGATCTAAGCTCTGGCTCCCTGAGTCGGCGATAGCACACACCTGTGACAAAAGGCTGCGTGCAACGCTCAGCTGCGGAGGGTGTATCTGAAAGCCATCACTCAGCAGATCTGCAACACATCAAAAGTCAATCAGCATTTTCAAGTGCCAAATATAAAGTTTTATCATGGCATCTGGAGACAGCAAAGGCTCACCTGGCCCTGATTCTGGTAGCATGGCTGCGGCCTCTTGGGAGTGGATGTATTCGGTCAGATGTCCCTGAAATGGCTGAACCACGCGGTCTTTGCGCTTACGCTGGTACCGAACCAGCTGTTTGTCCATGTTGTCGCCTGTAGCGCCACAATCGATTTGAAATTAATAAGGAGACACATGCACATGCTATAATTCAAAAATCTGAAAAGTTTCTTTGAAAGAAAGTAACACTTTTATTCAGCAAGGTCACATTACATTGATCAAAAGTAACAGTAAAGACAGTAAATACATTGTTCAAATTCATTCAGTTCAATTGATCTTTCTATTCATCAAAGAATCCTGAAAAAACAATGTATCACACTGTTTCCACAAAACTGTTTTCAACACGGATAATAATAAATGTTATTTATTAGCACTAAATCAGCATATCACAATGACTGGAGTAATGGCTGCTGAACATTTGGTTTTGCCATAAGAGTAATCAATTATATTTTAAAATATATTAACAGAAAAGTTAGTTTAGATTGTAATAACATTACTTTTTTACTGTATATTTGATCAAAAAATGCAGCCTTGGTGAGCATGAGAGACTTCTTTCAAAACATTTAAAAATAATAATAATAATCAACCACCAACTTTTGAACAGTAAATGTACAACTGATAAAGTCAATGCCACTGCACAAAAAAGCATTTCGGCTTATAAATTTTAAACGTTGTGGCCGAGAAACACTTTTTTCCTTGATTCCTTAGGGTTATTTCTTTCAGAAACAGATTCGTTTAGATTGTAATATTTCACTATATTACTGTTTTTACTGTATTTTGACTAGTTAAAAAAAGTTTAGTTTTTTTTATATAAAACTAAAAATATAGTTACTGTATTTATTAGTGAGCATAAGAGACTTCTTTCAAAACACTTAAAAAAAAATGAATAGACCACAAACATTGAACGATAAATGCACAGTAGAGACAAAAAAATAACAACAACAAAACCTTTCAACTTACACATTTTGAGTGTGGTCTAGATTCATAAATTGTCAAAAAAATAATTTACAATCTCATCCTAAATTATGTTTAGCTTTTGAACTACGTCCTAAATTCACCAAAGAGGGTGCAGTGACCACACAAATTGCAATGTGAGTAACATTTGCGTTCTTGGCCCCAAAACTGCTGCTTACATCTATATTCTTAAATTAATTTCTAAATAAAAGACAATGATAAGATGATGAAAACCGATGGATCACCGACCACTAAATTGTTGCACTGAGACTCACCTAATGAGGTGCTCTGGAAGTGCGAGGCGAGCACACTAACTTTCCCGGTGATGAGCTCATAGCTGATCTCCTTCAGAAACTCATTGGTAGAGAGCATGCTCTCCGCCAAGGCTCGAGACTGATATTTACCTGAGAAAAACAACAGCACAGGGTCACATATAAGACAATGACACACCTTGTTCAAAAAACATTCAGCTTTATTGATTCTTAATAAGCCAACAGTGTGACTTTAGACTCCTTAATTGGCATTTATAGCATGGAAATGGACTAAAATTAAACTTTGGCAGCAGCTATTTGCACCTAGTGTAAATAGCGATAGATGCTATTTACACCAAATGAAAATAGCATATTTTTTTACCGATTGATGCTATTTACACTAAGTGCAAATAACTATATATTCTATTCACACTGTTAAAAGAGCAGGATTTTCAGCTATTTATACTACTTATTGCAAATAGTGGAAATTATCTGCACCTCAGTATTGTAGTACATTATAAAACAGTATGCAATAATAACGTATAAAGTGTAAATTATAATTTTAATTCAAATGATTAAATGGATGCCTAACCCTAACCCTTACTGGGACAATAAAAGCCCTCCCTACACCTACCCTAACCCTACCGGATACTTTATTTTCAACTTTTCGATTATTTCCTTCATTTTTATTGAAAATAAATGCCTTTTCGTGATATGAGAATTGAAAAGGGAGAAAAAAAGTTCGGCAAAAGGCGGATTCGAACTCGGGTCAGTCGCGTCAAAATAACTACGGCACGCACAGAGATTCTTGACAGAATGACGTAGTTCTGCACAGGCCCCTCCCACGATTGTTGACTGACACTGGTGTTTTACCTTAGACCCGCCCTGAGTGAGCTGTCATCAGTCCGCCATTGTTTTGACGCCAGAGCAGGGGTAGATAAGAATGTCTCCTAAGCGATTGAGGTGTTTTGTTGTTGGATGTAATGAATATAGCAGTCGTCATTTACTCCTGACATCTGAGCCGCTGAAGACGCAGTGCATCACGTTTGTTTTTGAAGGGAATGCATCCCCCGATCTGCCTAAATGCGTTTATGTTTGCGCGAATCATTCGTGATCCAGCTTCACCTACAGAAGAAGTGAGTATAATGTGTTTTATGAATCTTTGCAAATCGCCTTTCCTAATAATGTGCTAATTAGCAAGTTTCACGATGAATGCGGCTGAGCCACTAAAGATTAAGTTGGATTAAGTGGATTAAGTTGGATTAAGTTGGTTTTTGAAGGGAATGCATCCCCCGATCTGCCTAAATGCGTTTATGTTTGCGCGAATCATTCGTGATCCAGCTTCACCTACAGAAGAAGTGAGTATAATGTGTTTTATGAATCTTTGCAAATCGCCTTTCCTAATAATGTGCTAGTTAGCAAGTTTTACGATGGATGAATGCGAAGTTTACAGACTCGGCTAAAGCTAACGGCTCGTCACACCATGGAAAAGAGGGGCGGGGTAAATAGAGCTCATTAGCATTTAAAGGGACATGCACTGAAAAGCTGATTTTGACAGGGTAAAAATTTTGTTTTTTTTAACCAAAGAGAAATTTTAACCAAAGTATATTATAGACTTTTCATTAAGACCCTAAAGAATCATATCAGCTTGTGGAAAATGGGCATCCGATGACCCCTTTAAGTCTTTGAGAGCAGCAGAACGTACCCAACACTAGCACGCAGAACTCATTCGCTCCACTTTTGGAGGTGCAGATGATGAGCACGTAGTTGGGCAGGCACTGCTGCTGCTGTGATGGCGTCTCACTCAGTGAGCGCAGCGACTCAGAGATGCCCTCGCCCAGAGAGCCGTGGCTGACCAGCACCTGAACGCAGCCCCCTGACACACTGGCCTCCATTCGAGCTAACCAGGGCAGCTGGGAGGGGGACACGGGAGGGCCGGTCGGACCGCACAGCATGGCCTTCAGTACGATCTGCTCAAACTCTTCCCGTAACGGGATCTGCTCCGTACCTGCATTGAAGACAGGAAAAGGAATAGTCACATCACTATAAAGAGAGCACTCATTGTTCTTGCGTAATACTTGAGCTAGATGCATTTGAAATAAGATATTTAACAAGCTGTGCACTCTTTTCCAAAATCAATTCATGTTACTGATGCATTAAAACTTATTTGACATGCATTAAAACGTCTTGTTTGTCAGTGTTGTTTACCCAGCCGAGCAAGGTACTGCAGTGTGAGCAGTATCATGGTCTCTGTGGTGAGTAACTGGCTTGCTGACATCCCCAGACTGGCGAGGGTCTTCTCATTTAGCTCTCGGCCCTTATAGCAGCTCACCAGCAGGGGGCTCACCACCAGATCACCCACATTGCCAAAGAAGTACGGCAAAGTGCCTTGACCTGGAGAGAAACATTCAAACAAACAAGTTCACACACACATCCAAACACTTAAAGATGAAGTAACTCGAGAGATCTGGGTATATTGTGTACTGTGATGAACCTATTTCTGTAAAATTGACCTGGATGTAAAATAGTATTTCAGATTATGCTATCTTTCTTAACAATGTTTTTCAATGTTTGTCTTCCTATCTACATATGTGACCCTGGACCACAAAACCAGTCTTAAGTCGCTGCGGTATATTTGTAGCAATAGCCAAAAATACATTATGGGTCAAAATTATCGATTTTTTTATGACAAAAATCATTAGGATATTAAGTAAAGATCATGTTCCATGAAGATATTTTGTACATTTCCTACCGTAAATATATCAAAACTTAATTTTTGATTAGTAATATGCATTGCTAAGAACTTCATTTGGACAACTTTAAAGGCAATTTTGTCAATATTTATATTTTTTTGCACCCTCAGATTCCAGATGCTCAAATACTTGTATCTTGGCCAAATATTGTCCGATCCTAACAAATACATACATCAATGGAAAGCTTATTTATTCAGTGATGTATAAATCTCAATTTGAAAAAATTGACCCTTATGACTGGTTTTGTGGTCCAAAGTCACATATATATCTATATCTATAAATCAATAATCAATCTATCTATCTATCTATCTATTGATTTAATATTTAATCTATTTAATATGTAGATTAAGTACTTTAAAAGCTGTTTTGTTAAAAATATGTATTAATATATTGTTAAAAATATAAAATATATAAAAATAATATATTTCTTTAATATTGTTTTAAATTTAATTACATTTTTTTCAATTGACAAAAATGTTGCTGAGCAGTTTACGACTAGTTCTTATTATCACTCTTTGCTGTTTAAATTCTTAAATGTAAGTTAAATATTATTATATATCTGATACTGTCAATCAAATTAATCTGACATTGCTAGCTTTTTAATCTAAACGTTAGCCTGCTAACTTGTCTTTATAGGATCACGTCTACTTAATAAGGTTAAAAAAATTTTTGTAAGAATATTATATATTTTATTATTTTGAAAAAAACAACAAATATCACTACTTTGAAAAATATCAAGATATTAAATCAGAAATTTATATATATTGGCCCCTAAAAATTGTTGCAATGACGTTTTCATCAAATTAAAGGGATAGTTCATCCAATCATTTACTCCAAACCTGTTGCTGGTCCCCATTGATTTCCACAGTATGGGAAAAAAATACTATGAAAGTCAATATAACTATATGAGCTTTTAATACATAAGCCTGTTATGAAGACTGACCAATGAGAAGGACTGGTCGGACCCCGGAGGAGTTCAGAAGGTTGTCAGGGATGATGACAGTTTCTCCCGCTGTGATTGGTTGGGGTTGTATGACCCCTGACACTGATGGAGGCTGTTGATTGGTCAGGGACAGTAAAGAACCTGGAACGAAGGAGCAAAACTTTACATGTATGTACTTTTTGTATTGGAACACACAGAATGCGCTGTCAAGCCATTGTGGAAACTTGATAATACGTTGGATGGATCTCTTCAGTCCCATGCTTTGTTAACATGACACTCCAATCAATGGTGAGGACAAGGAAACTAAGCTACAGGATCACAGTGCATGGATCTCCAAAGCATAAACCCTCCAATCTGCTGCTAAACAGTTCAGAACCTACTTTAGCATGACCCTTCACCTCTGTTTATATGAAAACAATGAATAAAGCATCCTTGTGGATGGAAAATGTCACGTCCCTTACGAAACGAAAAAATATCGTAATATACTCCAAAATATAATGCTATATATTACATAATACATTTCCATATATTGGAAACTGGTGCTTGTATTTTTCAATATACAGCAATATATGCATTGACAATATATAGCTATATATTGATACATACAACAAAATGAAATCATTAATTACTCACCCTCGTGTTGTTCGAAACCCGTAAGACCTTCGTTCATCTTCGGAACACAATTTAAGATATTTTTGATGAAATCCGAGGGCTCTCTGACCCTCCCATAGACAGCAAGGTAACTACCACGTTCAAGGTCCAGAAAAGTACCAAGATGATCGACAAAGTAGTCCGTGTGACATCAGTGGTTCAACTGTAAAGTTACGAAGATCCGGGCGTAATGACGTAATGATGTCATCACGCCGAATCTGGGTCAGCGCCGGCGCCGCCACACGCTCGCGTCATGATACTGTCGTGAACCCACGTCCTAAGTGACGCAGTAGAGACGAAAATGCTGAATAAAGTCGTTATTTTTGTTTTCTTTGTGCAAAAAAGTATTCTAAATAATCAAATTCATGGCTGTTTTCCACTCAGGACCATGCATAAACAGCCTGATGAACTGACCGACAGCAGCATTTACAAACATCAGGCTGAGGATGATGAAGTCAGACCCACCAGAGCTGCACGTCAGCGGGCGGATGGCTGGCACAGGGACGGCCGTGGCCGGGAAAGGGACGAGAGACGTGGGGTGCCAGCTGCGGTGACGCTTTTTAGGCGGACCGGATGACATTGCAGAGGATGCTGCAAGAAAGAGCGCAGGATGGAACATGCTTGTTAGCATCAAGATGCACAGTGTATTTCATGATGCCTTTTAAAAACATCTGATGAGCTTGACCACTAATGAGATGCATGAGCAGGCAGAAGAGCGGCACGATTCTGGATAAATTGAGAATCACTATTTTTTTTGTCCCATATAGAGATCACGATTCTAAAGTAAACTAAATGATGTGTGATATAATATTAATTGCTGCAGTCTGTTTGAAAATGTGTTTAATTAATTTGAATGAATTATTTTTAAAACTATTAAACATGATAATATATATGTATTTAAAATATAATATATGTAATAGGCTACACCAATTTTTAATATTACAATGTGACCCTGGGCCACAAAATCAGTCATAAGGGTCAATTTTTTGAAATTGAGAGATTATAAATAAGCTTTCCATTGATGTATGGTTTGTTAGGAGAGGACAATATTTGGCCGAGATACAACTATTTGAAAATCTGGAATCTGAGGGTGCAAAAAAATCAAAATATTGAGAAAATCGCATTTAAAGTTGTCCAAATGAAGTTCTTAGCAATGCATATTACTAATCAAAAATTAAGTTTTGATATATTTACAGTAGGAAATGTACAAAATATCTTCATGGAACATGATCTTTACATAATATCCTAATGATTTTTGGCATAAAAGAAAAATCAAACATTTTGACCCAAACAGTGTATATTTGGCTATTGCTACAAATATACCCGTGTTACTTATGACTGGTTTTGTGCTCCAGGGTCACAAATTATGAAAAAGTGGTTTGAATGAATAATTCAGTGACTTTCAGTGAATTTCATTACTGGAAGAATGAGCGGCTTTGAACGAATCTCTTGAATGAATGATACATTTTTTAACAGTCACCTGTCGCCACCTAGTGGCGAAATAATGCAATCGACACAAACGTTATTTGAAGCGCCAGTTACTTTCAAAAGGGGATTTGCTCTATTTTGATCGCAACCATAGACATCAATGTTTATATCCGAACTATAGACTTTCATTCCAGTATTTCTGTGATAATATGAATGATTGTAAGACAGAACTAATACTGTGTAGTTGAAAAGACTGTTTTGTTTTTACCTAAACATGCTAACTGCTCTCTCCCTCCGTGTCAGCGGCAGAGCGAACGCAGATTTGAATGTTCAATTTGAATGTTTTAAGACTTTGTCAAAGGTTTAATAGACACGGGGAATCGTTGTCATTTAGAAATTAGATTGCATGGGGGTTTGAATCGAGATCGCGATCTTTTAACGATTAATCGTGCAGCTCTATCAGGCAGCATTGTGATTGGCTGGTTTAATGCTTACCTGGACTGTCTCCTGGTTCTGTGGCCCTATAGCCATGAGTAGGTGTGGCCAGTGGGTTTGTATGAGGCGGGCTCAGTAGACTGGACCGTCCGTCCATACTCAGACCATTAGTTAGACTGTTTACTCGCAGGGCAGTGGGAACTGAACAGCAAAAAATAAGTTTGGAAGTCAGTAAAACAGTGTGGAGAACCATTTATACGCATGGGGTCTCAAAGTCATCAAAGCTGCATTGATTTAATCACAAAAATACAGTAATACTCTGAAATATTTTTTACAATTGAAGACAACTGTTTTCTATTTAAATATATATTTTAAAATGTAATTTATTCTTGTCATGCAAAGCTGAATTTTCAGCATCATTACTCCAGTCTTTACAGTATCACATGATCCTTTAGAAATCACTTAAATATGCAGATTTAAAAAAATATATATTTATATGCACCATTCGTAAACCACCTTTTCAGGCTAAAATTTATTAGAAAATGTATTACAATTTATTACAAGTGCCCAGAGGGGTGTCATGTTTGACACATTAATGGCTAATGTCCACTCTTCTAGTGACAAACTATGCAAACACCCCAACCTACACACAAATTCAATAGGGAGGAAAGCATTCTCGCTCATTTCTGAAGGAGAATGGGTCCTGTGCAGCACAGTTTATTGATTTCCTTTAACTGATGGCATATTGATAATGAACTGCTGGGCCACTTTTACATCTAATATTCCTGACACATAGAGCACATATATGTTAAACGTCAATTGCAGGGAACTTGAAGCGTGGGGCTGACATTAAAACCCTTAATAGAGAATTTCTGGTCTTATATTGATGATTTGGAGCGAGTTAATGTGTGTGTGCTTGCAAAAGGGGTTGTGTAAGCAGCCAATACAAATGACCTTCAGAGAAGGGATTCATTCTATCCTTCTGTGGAGAAAAACAAACAATGAAGCAGCGAACACCATTTGGAACACAAAATTGACCATAATTGGTTGTTAACAATTTATTATTTAAAAAATACAATACAAATGCAAATAAATTTCAATTTTAATATTTTATCTTATTTATTGTTGTGTTTAACGTGTTTTTGTTTAACGAAACAATTATAATGAAATTTGAAAACTATATTTAAATAATTCTATGCATTTTATATTCTGTTTAAACAACTTTTATGGAAGAAACATTATCAATTTATTAATTTAAAAATGCAAAAACATCCAAACTGTCAATTAAATAGACATTTAAATTAATTTGATAAACTTTCAACTTTAACATTTGAACCTATTTAATGTTCAAACAAAATAGTCAAATATTTAACAAAACCGTGTTTTTATATTGAATATAACAAAGATAATTAAAAATGGTCTTTAAATACAATAACTGGTTGGCTGCTTAATGTTAAGGCTGAATGTACAGTGTGGTTTGTTTACATTTCTAATCCAAAACATGAGAAATAGTATATATTGAATATTATATATAGAATATAGTGATGTTTTCTTTAGCAAGCACCACTAATTAACAAGCACACTGAATGGTTCAAAATCATTTTAACAACTGCTTGCACTGAACGTTTCAACGCGAAAGCAAGTTGTACTTTAATACAACATTTTCTATGGCTTTTTAGCTTGGTATGATGAGCAATCAATGCTACTTGAAATTCAAAATGAGACAAATATCCTGTACCGATCGGTAAAGTCTTGGTCCCGTGGGTCAGTGTGTTCAACGGTTTGAGGAAGCCCAGCTCCGGGGGTCCAAAAATCCCTGAGGATGAGCCCGATTGCATGCGGGCAGGAGGCGAGTCTGTGGATCAAACAATAACTTCTTATCAATGCAGGTTTATTTTTTTACTCTTCATGGGAAATTAAGAAGATATGGAAAATATGTTACATTTGTTTTGCAATAATGAGCCCTTCTCCTAAACCTATTTTGTGCATTGTAAAAGACTGCTATCGCCACTAATGGACGCACTCTGCTGCCAGCTGCCCGTCTCTCTGAATGGTGTTGTGAGGAAGAAAGAGACAATGACTTGCTTTCTTTCACCAAACACTGTTGGGTAAACACTGTGTGGCCTCCAGCCAGATGTCACCAAATGCTGAGTAGCCCCCCACCCCTCTTTAACCGCAGGTTTCCCTCCCTACCCCCGTATGGACCCTCCCCCCAGGACAGAACATGACCTCTGCGCACGATGGTCATCCTCCACTGGACAGATGCAGCATGTGTTCTCTTACCCCGCTCCTCTTATGTGCTCCAGAGCTTTAAAATGACGTGCTTTCACATGAGAAACAACTCTGGACGGTGAAAAATAGAATATTGTGTGACAAGGCTTGTAATATTTGCTGGTCCACACATGCACTCACCTGAGAGGGGGAAGGGAGATGGACTGTGGCCATTTGTGTCTCCATTTTCTTTGCTGCTTAGTGAGGATGAGGAACTAGGCTTGGATGAAGAAGCACTGCCCGAGAATGGCCTTGTCTTACATTCTGAAAATGAAACAAATAAAAAAAATGCACAGGTAAAGTCAAGTGAACCATCTGTCTCTTTCAAATCAAACAGATTCAGTAACAATGTTATGTATAATACATGGATGGGAAGGATGCAGAATATATCGGCAACACTGCATTTTTTCCCTCATTGGTACAGGTCTGGAATAAGAGTAAGATCACTTCAAGACCTATTTTCTCAATTTAAACAGTACTGTTTTGTATCAGTTATGAATTTGTAAATTTAAAAATAGAACACAAATGCAAGTCTATTTTATTTGCAATTAAACAGACATTTAAATTGATTTAATTTTTAGCTTTTTATTTTTTACTGTATTTAATGTTTAGAAATATATCAAAATATATAACAAAAATGTGTGTTTTTGTTAAAAAAAACTATGATAATTAAATTTGGAAATTATCTTTAAAGGGGTCCTATTATGCCTTTTCACTTTTTCAACTTTAGTTAGTCTGTAATGTTGCTGTTTGAGCATAAAAAAGATCTGCAAAGTTACAAAGCTCAAAGTCCAATTCAAAAGGAGATATTTTATTTAACAGAAATCACTTTTCAAAAACTACAACGAACGACTCGTTTGGACTACAATGCATATTTTCCGGGATTTGTGATATCACAAATATCGACGAATGGGACGAGACCTGGTTGAGCTGCACTAGAGAAGGCAACGAGTGTTATCACTATGTTGGAGACACGCTAGCATTCCCAAGGCAGAAGAACTTAGAGGGGTTACAATCATCTGGGTTTAAATTGCGCTCAAATTGATTTGATATTGACGCAATATTTACACTGAAGCTCGCAGGCGGCTATGGTAAGGGGCGTGACATTTCCCGACCAGGCGCCGAGTGCTGCCAATCACAACACACACTGGCCCAGCTAACCAATCACAGCACACACTGGCCCAGCTAACCAATCACAGCACACACTGGCCCAGCTAACCAATCACAGCACACACTGGCCCAGCTAACCAATCACAGCACACACTGGCCCAGCTAACCAATCACAGCACACACTGGCCCAGCTAACCAATCACAGCACACACTGGCCCAGCTAACCAATCACAGCACACACTGGCCCAGCTAACCAATCACAGCACATTTCGTATTTCAGAAGGCGGGCCTTCATATGATACAGGAACTATTTGAGCCGTTCATGCCAGACTGGGGAGAGAGGTGTTGTAATAATGTAAAATATGTGAAAAATAATGTGTTTTTCGAACAACCTAGTATGAGAGCCTGTTCTAGTACACCCCCAAAACAAAATCAAGACTTTGTAAAAGAGCATAATAGGACACCTTTAAATAATTATTTGTACAATATATTCTCTGTGAATAATTTTCTTAACCTTTATGAAAGAAATCATCAATTATCAATGTATTAATTTAAAAAATAAAATACAATTGCGAATACATTTTCACTGCAATTAAACAGACATTTAATTTAACATTTTACCTTATTTAATGTTTAGAAATGTAGCAAATAAATAATTGTATGTATTCTGTGTAAATAATTTATCTTTCATGGAATAAATCATTAATTATCAATTTATTAATTTACAATATAATATACAATTGCAAATACATTTTTAATTCCAATCCAACAGACTCACTTAATTTGTTAAGTTTAATATTTTGCATTATTTAATGTTTAGAAATGTAGCGAAAATACTTAATTTTTTTGTTAAATAAAACAATGATACTTAAATGTGTAAATTATGTTTAAATAATTTTATGTATACTATGTAAATAATTTATTCTGTGTAAATAATAAAAAAAAATATTCTGTGTAAATTATCATTAATTATCAATTTATTAATTTAAAAATTGTATTGAATTATCAATTAAATAGATATTTAAATTAATCAGATAAATTTGAACTTTTAATAAATACAATTTGAATGAATAAACTTCAGTATAAAATGTAGCAAAATATTTAACAAAAATGTATTTTTTTTAATGTTTAGAAATGTAGCGAAAATACTAAATTTTTTTGTTAAATAAAACAATGATACTTAAATGTGTAAATTATGTTTAAATAATTTTATGTATACTGTGTAAATAATTTATTCTGTGTAAATAATTTAAAAAAATATTCTGTGTAAATGATCATTAATTATCAATTTATTAATTTAAAAATTGTATTGAATTATCAATTAAATAGATATTTAAATTAATCAGATAAATTTGAACTTTTAATAAATACAATTTGAATGAATAAACTTCAGTATAAAATGTAGCAAAATATTTAACAAAAATGTATTTTTATTTATTTATTTAGTTAAATATAACAAAAGGGTAGTTAAATTTGGAAAACATCTTGAAATACAACATCTTAATCCATTTGCTAAGTAGTTAATTTAAATGATGAACAGCATCAAAACTTTAAGACAGTCCACTGTCTATGCCTTGCGGCATTTTGCATGTAAGTGTGATACCTTTCCAGCAGATGAGGGTTCCCTTGCACAGAGCACCCTGAGAGTTCTTCACCAGGTAGTACTTTAAGTGCTTCTGCTTCTTCGGCTGAGTGGATAACTTCATGTTGATGTGGTTGGAGAACTCAGTGAAGTAGCGGAACCCTTTCTCACCACAGCCTACACAGTTCCCTGAAAACCCTTCACAAACACACAAACATGGATCACTACGTACTGCAAAAGACTCTTCAGAAAGACTCCGCGAAGAAAGGCTTCTGACCAAGATTTACACCAGGGTTGCACCGATACCACTTTTCCCAGAACTAGGCCTATACCGATACTTTTATTTTTGGTACTTGCCGATACCAAGTACCGATACCTGTATTTTCATTGCATTTGTAATTTTTTAAAATATTGAGTACAGAAACCAAAAGAATTTGTATAACGTTAGTTGGCTTAGTTTGGTATCGAAGCATTTTTATGAGTAGGAGTATGAATACAGGAGCGCAGTATAGGGCCGATACTGATACCAGTATCGGTATCGGTGCATCCCAATTCATCCTAATCAGGCAATAAAATATATTCACTATTGCTTCTGAATGGCAGATTTTGTTACTTTAAATAACAATTCACAGAAAAAGTGGTTTCTTTTGGTTCTGTACCCAGAATTAAAAAAAATTCCATATGCAATGAAAATACAGGTATCGGTACTCGGTATCGGCAAGTACCAAAAATAAAAGTATCGGTATCGTCCTCGACCTAGAAAAAGTGGTATCGGTGCATCCCTAATAATTAGTAATTATATAATAATACAGACTATATAAGTCCTGGAATTGTATTGGAACACTAACCTAAAAGTGCATTTTTCCCATTCTCATCTGGCAGGAAGCGCTTGTCCACCGCACAGACGAGGATGTGCTCCGGGATGCTGGACGATTTGGCACCAACCAGCTTGAACCCCGTGGGAACCTCGATAGACTCTGTTGCCATGGAAACCAGGCGCAGATCCTTTCCCGCTTGACAGAACCCTGGGCACAGATGACTCAGGTCAGCGATATAATGAAAAGCGACTGTGCTGATGTAACTAAACGCACAATGAGTCACTGTTAACACTATTTTTCAAAAGTTTTGCAATGTCATTACCATACGTTTCACTTCGACACTGACTTGGCACTTAAAAATGGCTCTTTTCGTAACACCATGCTTTCATATGACTTCAGAAGCTGGAATATATGCTGCAAATCGTCTATTAATTTACCTACCGTCAACAGTGCAGCAGCCGTCAGGAGGGGGGCCCTGAAGGTACGGCAGCGGTGGGCTGCTGGTGTCTGAATCGTCCTCGTCATCCATATCATCAATGGAATTGGACGACTGGCAGTTCACCAGCACATGGCTGGACAGGTTGGACTTCATGCTTAGGTCCATTTTGGGCTTAATATCTGGAGGGCAGAACCAGAGACAGGTGTGCTATTGTTATACATGCACACTTTCACATGCATATGAGTCAATCTATAAGTTAGGGTACATTTCACGTCAAGAAGAAAAGTGTAAAAACAATATCCTTCCCCAATAAACAACTATTACTTTCAGTTGATATATTTTATCTGCTAGTTGCCAAGCTTTATTATTAAAGACCATTTTGATATTACAAAGAAAATGTTTTTTTCTCGCTGGTGAGTTTGTCAACTGTTACGGACAAACTGTTGATAGTTTAATCATTTTGACTCATAATTTCAAAGGCAGGCCTGATCTGGCAAACCAAATGTTATTTTCCTGATAATGTTCACCTCAAATTGTAATATGAATTAAAATTAAAATCATAAAAATATTGCAAACCATTACAATGTACCCAACAATGTTGATGGGCAATTAACATACTCTTTGGAAATAGGTAATTTGAGATCAAATACACAAAAAATGTACCATAACGTGTTCAAAATGTCAGCCGAGGAAGTAAATGACATCACATGACGCTGGTCACATGGTTTTGTGATAAAACATTTTTTAGTTTTCAGGGGTGTTTGGTTAACATGACATGCAAGAAAAAAAAATTAATTGTGCACACGATTACTATTTCGTTCCCTCGATTTGCTAATTCGTTCCCTCGATTTGCTAAATCATGCACACAATTTACTAATTCGTTCTCTCGATTTATAAATCGAGTGCATGATTTAGCAAATCGAGGGAACGAATTAGTAAATCGTGCGCACAATTTAAAAATCAAGGGAACGAAATAGTAAATCGTGCACATGATTTAGCCTACTATTTTTTTTCTGCATGCCATGTGCGGGGCTCCTTAGTTTGGTTAGTAACATAGTTGACAATTTTTGTGGACATGAGTAAAATGAAATATTTTCTTGAAAGATAAATTACTCCAAGGCACTCGTAACAAAAAAAAAGCCTTTAATTGACTGGGCTAAATCATTAAAATAGTTAAAAAGGTA
Organism: Sinocyclocheilus rhinocerous; assembly: GCF_001515625.1. Lineage (NCBI taxonomy): Eukaryota > Metazoa > Chordata > Actinopteri > Cypriniformes > Cyprinidae > Sinocyclocheilus > Sinocyclocheilus rhinocerous. The sequence goes on from NW_015662161.1 coordinate 1,080,423, forward strand.
GATCTATGCGTTTCGGCTTCAAAGCCTTCTTCAGGATACACATCAATTGTACAAACAAGTGTTCTTAAACAATTAGCAAGCAATCAAAGACAACTGGTTAATCAATGAAAGAAAATTGTATTTAAACAATCTATTTTTCTAATGGTATTTCTATTGTAGAAATAAATTTTACATCGATAATCTTGACTTAAATTGTTTTAGTCATTATTACTCTATTTGAAAAGCGGACATTGCAAAAACGAATTTAAGGGACATAAAGGCAATTTCAAGCAAACTGGAAAACAGGGTGAACAAAACATATGTGTGAGATTATAATATATATTCTCTTTATACTGGATAAAATATGATTTTGTCTGAAGAAAACTGTTGGATTAAACAATTATCATCAATGGACATGAAATGTACCCTAAATTATAGATAGACTGAGCCATATATGAAGCGTTTTGATGGATGCAATAGAGTTTCTTTGACCAAGTTTTAGAAAATCACTACCATATGTTTTTCCTTAAAATGTAATGTATTATTAAGAAAAAATCTAAATCAATTCCTTTGAAGGCGAATGATTACCTTCCAGGTTGCTAGGATACTGATCAGGCTCGAGATACAGCTGTGTGAATACGGGCTGTGGGTCGCCGCCGCTCGATCTTAATGAGGCCTCTATGGAGTTGTGAAGAGCTTCCTCAAAGCGGGCAGATTTCAGCTGTCCCGCGTATGAATTCCCCATGATCTGAAACAAAACGTACAATTTTCTTACATTCATTTTGTTTAAATATACCCTGCATAAATACCACACACACATCATGATTAGTTCAGTTTTGAAGGGTTTTCAAGGGTTCATCTATTTTGAAACTGAGAGGGAAGGAGACATTAATGTAATGTTTTGATGGACTGCATGAATGCGATTTTAATTTCACTCCGAACTAGGCTATTTTTAGTCTTTCGTAGAATAGCCCTTGAAATCGTTTCTGCTGTATTACTAGCACAAACAGTCCAGGCATATGTTTCAGAGCACGAGAACAGCTATACTGTATAAAGAAAGTTACAATGCCTGATTTAAAACAGTGGGACGAAAGAAATCAAGTGAGAAGAGAGACCTGATCAACTATATTCCAAAAAATGTCACGTGAGCCACCAAAACAACCATTTTTATGACTTTTATGTAGACTCCTTGAGGTGTTTTTGTTCAGCAATCCTTGACTATAAAAACTGTAACTATAGAAAAGTAAGAGATAATGTACAGTCAGTTGGTCATTATTGCAAAATAAACCCTGATGGGATGATCAAAACCCTGACATTAATCTGAGGGGCCTTATATCACTTTTAAGGGGTGAATTTAGCAATAACAACAAAGCTAATTCCCTGAAACAACTGACTGCAGAAAGGCACAATTGATCAATAAAAATCAGGTACTCCAGAGAGTCGTGTATTAAATACTGATATGAAGAAAATGTATACCGCTGAGCTACGTCAAGTATAACCATCTCATCTGTTAGGCCATCTGCTCTGCATTGACGCTTTAATTTGCACTTCTGATTGCATTTCCTTTCCTCTCTTTACCTTTTTGTTTGCCTTGTGAAACTACAAAAGCTCAGTATTGGTTTTTACTAAACTAGATGAGAATCAAGACAGCAAATGATGACAAATGAGTATGCCACATCTTATATTTGACAATTAACTACTTCTATGCAATAATACGGCTGCAACAATACACAAAACATGAAATTTGCAAAATATTCGCCATTGTACCACTATACCTTTGATAATATTTCTTTAGCTGCAGAAGGACAGGATCACCTCTTCTCCATGGTATATCAAAGTTGAAGCGCAGTATTCCTGCACCTACAAACAAAAGGCAAACAGTCAGAACTTCATTGACAGTATAAATACCATGTAAAATATCATATGGTACATAACTTGTTGGAGCAATACATTGGGAATCATCTCTGAGTCGCTTGAACGGTGCAATTAAATCCAACTATTGCAGAATCAGAGATTGGCAATGGGCTTATTTTGATTTAAAAGCACTGAATGGAGAATTTATTGTGGAATAAATCAGTAAGATGCATATGTGGTGAGTATTAATCCATGCGTTATCTCAGATCAGACAGTTGTTTGTAAAGCTGAACAGATTGCAGTGATCTTCAACATATGTAGCTGTTAACTGATAACGCTGAGGGATGAGTTATATGACATTATGACCTCAAGGGAATGTTTGTGGAACGCACAGGGGAAAGGAACTCCATGTCTCCTACTTCCAGGATTACACAAAGACTGATGGGACAGGTTTTGTGCTTTTAGCCTGGTTAAAACAAGAGTGAAATGCAATAAAGCCATCAATCAGTCAGTAAATACTTCAATCAAAAGTATCCCAAATTTGCAAAGATTATATGACCTACATACTTTGAAAATCAGAAAATGAATGACCTTACGGGTTATTTTTATTAGCAGTTTTTAAAGTCTAGGTGATAAAATGGATTTGTTTAGATTTAAGCAGATATATTGATCCCCACCAGGTGATACTATGATTAGTTTCACAATAAATACTGCAGCAACAATAAATATACCATTATATGTCAGCATTTCTTTGAACATTGTGAGATTTGTGAATGATTACCCAGAAAAGTGGATATAATTGAGACCAACTGCAGCCCAAAGAGGCAAGTGTCTTCATCAGATCCATTGAAAAAACTTCCTCTTTGAGACTCCACAATGGATCTGAAATCTTTTTTTTTCCAGATAAAAAAAAACTCCAACAAGTATCTGAAGACTGACATGGAAAATTGCTGGTGTGACACATGGGCCATGTCAACTGACCCCACCATTGAATAACTCAAAAAACAAGTAGCACACCCTGTTTTGCAAACAGCACTTGGAGGCCTGTTGGGTCAAGTTTCAGCAAATCACTCGTCTTGATACTGTGGTAAACAGAGGAAAAGTGAGGTAGCAGCACCTGAGCATAGTTCTGTCCTGCCTTCAGGGCTCTCAGGGTCCAGTTTGACTGCTAATGACACATAAGGGGTGTTAAATGCTAATGTGGACATGCCTGCAGAGAGCCCTGCCTTTAGGCCAAGAGCTGTTTCAGCTCTAGTCACCTCTTACTGCTTCCATACAGGCTTTCAATTTGCTTTCTATATCTGACTGATTATCTACATCGCATACAACACAAAAAGCTGTCATGAAACATCTAAAAAAAAATGCACCAAGTCCTTTTTATAAGAAGAAATTGAAAAGAATGAAAGTAGCTGAATTCTAAAAACAAAAATCAATCACTGAAGTTTCAATATGAAACTGAAAGCAATGAACATAGGCTACATGTCTCTTTCCCTGATCAAAACGAGTTTACCGACAACCGAGGACTTGGTGTGACTCAAATGGTGTGTTCAAGGATGTCCAATCCCAACTAAAGAAACCAAAAACTCTACAAATATAATCTATGAGATCGTGAAATAGCCAAGAAGGGAAACACAACACTTTAAGTAGCCAAAACAAACCAACCCACAGACATAATTAGGCACAGCTACAAAAGTTGGTTTGCTTTGCTGGTAACGTTTGTTTTGTCTCAGATTAACAATGTTACACTTATGTTGTCCAATAGACTCAACATGTGGAGATTTCAGTCACTATTGTGGTGCCACATGCAGTTTGATGCATTAGTTTCTTGACCTAACTTTGTGAAGTAGATTTGAATATGTCCATATAAAAAGTTATTTTATTAACAACAACAAGGACAAAAACATTTAGCATGTATGTTCTTAGTTGGTCGAGCGATTTGTCTGGTTCATATCAAAAATGAACAACATGATAAATATGTTTATGCCTTTGCAATTTTGTGGACATTTTCAGAGTGCAATAAAAGGCCAAATAAAAGGTTTAAATGAAATGTGCCACATGTGGCTGTAAATGTGGTTACAGTCACACACTGCACTGTACCCCTAAAGGCCTTTCTGTCTTTCTCTCAATCCACTCCCTCTTTTGTTTCCTTCCTTATCTGCATAATTACATTAAACTGATGACAATGGGAGAGGACAACTTGCTTTCAGTGCACTTTCAATGAACAAATTCTACTTTAGTTTCACAAAAAAATAAATGGCTGGTGAAATTTATAAAAACAGCCCATTTGTAAGGTACAAACATTTAGACTAAAAACAAGCAACACATAACTGCATGATTTCAACACTCCCTGCCTATATTTACTTAAAGAGTAACACTACACTACTTAACTTTTGACTTAGCACTCATCACTGACCAATTCACACTTAGTTTTCTTTTACATTCAGAGACATTAACTAAAGGTAAGAGAGTTAAAAGAACAAAACTTCATGAAGGGGGATGGGACAGAGATTAGCCAATGCAAAAATCTTTAAATAAATGGGGCGCTAAGAGCCATGGCCATTCACACCAATTTAGCAGGAGCCGGTGAGTGTCAAAGAAACTAACATGACGCTTCTGTACCTTTCATAAGCAGCCGGGGTGTGGAGTGTGCCTCAAATCCCACTGAAGACCTTAAAGCAGATCACTAAAACAGGCTATTTCCATAGCAAACATCCTTTGGATATCCAAAAGCAGCGTCAAGGCTGTGACAGTATTCCTCGTCCCTGTTGCGAGCCAGCAGCTCCCTGGTCATGATAGTCCAGAGTCGCGGCGGAAAAGCCTGATTTCAGGAACTCCAGTGGAGCCACCTTCTCTGTCCTGTATTCAGTGGCTCTGGATACACAAACCCTCCAACACTCACATACACAAACAGCAGGCCCTCCCCCCATTCCTCTTGCCCCCTCCCTCTTCTTGGCCATTTGCTCTGTGGGGTGAGAGGGGCATTCTCTCGGGACTCATTCATCTTGGCCCTTGCTGACCCCCTAAGGTGACAGATGCTGTTGTGGAGAGGGCCATACCGCCGAGCACAGCACAATAGAGGCGAGGCGCCTCCGCGCGCCACATGCGTGCTGCGTTCGCCACGCACGATGCGCAGATGCCCCTCTCTTAACGTGACACCGGAGACCGCTAAGTGCCACACTCGCAGATGGGGGTACGACGTAAGGCGAAGGATCGTTTTCCTCCCCTTCTGCCGCTCCCCGTTTTATTGGGGCCATTTTACTGATAGGGCACACCAATGGCAAACTAGGGACACTTGCTAAAGAATGTGGGGTCAGTCCGCATTTTGTCCGTCAGCCTTGCCTGAACTCACATCCCTCCCCTCGCCAGAGGTTGACGATTAACTGAGAATTCAGGCCCATTGTAAATAGCCGAGTGGCGGGGACTCATCTGGTCTAAATAACTTGATAGGAGATTGATGTTTTGCACTTTACCGGATTGATCATTTCCTACAGCGTGCCACAGAGAAGTGGCTCAGAGGAAGTGAAAGAGATTTGAATGCAAATAGGGGAGGATCGGGTTCCCCTGGTGCTCCAGGCTCTCTCTATGACTCCATTTCTCTTCTTACCTCGCAAGATAATGACAAAATATTGTGACTCGGTTGACCCTTTCGTTTCAGGACCTTACGGTATTTAAATGAACCAGTGCTGGTCCATTTGTGAACTGTTACCATTCACTACAACTCACTATGGATTCAATAACAATAATCTAACTCTATTATGGCATAAAGTGTTCCCTCAAGTTTTATCAGCCCAACCCTATCAGATGACTTTAGAGGGTAAATATACACAGTAGATTTAATCAACACACCCGAGATCCTGTTTTGTCTGCAGCAAGTAGTAGGATTTGTTAATAATTGATAACAGTCTTGTCCATGGAACAAAAAGGTAACTTGACGCAATGGTTCAAAGAGTGTGCTGAGAACCAAAACAGTGAAATGCATTTGTCAAAGTTAAAGACACAAAGAATTTGTCAAGCAAACAACAAAACAACCATGTCAACAAAATGATGCATTAGAGGCAAGCACTTGGTGAGATAAACCAAAACATGGAATAACCCTGTAAAAATGGCATTAATGGCATTTTGTATATTGAAGAGTAAGGAAATAATTTTGATCAGGTTGTACAGCAAATCAGTAATTTATTCTGCTTTCTAAAAAGTTGGTCTAAATCGAGCCATATACTCCTTCTCACCCTAATAAGAATTAGTAGATAGGGGCTAAAGCAGTATGGGAGTCAGCTTTAAACAATGACCTCCCGCCCTCAGAGGGCTTTATTAGCCTCCCAGAGTCATTAATGCTGTCATTCCAGCTAATCTGGGGGCTTTGTCTAAACATTGTTTATTTTAATTGCAAGGTTTCTCCTTCAGAAACCATTTGGACCATACAATGTCCCTGAATGTGTAAGGACTTGTGATCAACAAATGCTGGATATTTTATCAGAAACTTACCTTTGCTGTACTGTTTGCTAGACTCTTTGTCAAGATTGTAAAAAAAAATGTATATGAAAATGCAGCACAAGTTTAATTTTCTGGGTAACCGAAGTGACGATTCAAGTCTCAGGCTTTAACACTATCAGACCTTAATGGGTCACTGGAAAAGGAGAAAGAGAGCAAAGCAGAGGTTTCCTTTGCTCAGTTGAGCTTGTGGGTAAAACAAAAGAGTCAGTGAGTGAGCTGTCCCTCCTCTCGCCCATCCTTCAGCGCTGCTTTGAGTCTCCAGCCCTGGGCACTGACAATGGGAAGTATCTTTTCCACTGCCACCTGAGAATAGATGAGTCATGTGGTGGCGGCTCTTTCAACATCTTTTGGAGTCCTGCTTTGTCTTGTTCTCTACTTCCTTTTGAGAAATGCTCCATTCTCTCGAGGTACAGCAAAACTGCCTCATTCCAGAAAGACAGCATCATTGTTTAGATCCAGTGAGACCAATACAACTTGGTGAATCTTTGGACCAACAAAAGCCCAGTTTGAGGTCAACCACAGCAGAGTTATTGAGTACAGAATTCAAATTTTTAGAAATGTAACTTATTCTCTGCTTCTTTACGGAGAAATGCAATCCAGATCCAACAGGAATAAAAATTATACAAGTGGGACTACTTGATCCAAATTTGGGCCAACAAAATTACAGCTTGGGGCAAAACCAGAGTAGTTTTGGGTTCAGAATCGTTCCTGACTTTCATTCTGAGAACCCCTCAATCCAAATCCAATGGGACAAACTTAATCCAAATACTTAATCTGAATCTGGACCAACTAATGCTTAGGAAAACCAAAGCGGAATAATGAATGCAGAATGCAGAATGCAAGCTGTGGGAAGTGTGACTCTAGTTCTCGCTTCTTTCTGGAGAAATGCACAATCCAGATCCAATAGGAATAAAAATGATACAAGTGGGACTACTTAATCCAAATTTGGGCCAACAAAATCACAGCTTGGGGCAAAACCAGAGTAGTTTTGGGTTCAGAATGTACATTTTTGAAGTGTTCCTGACTTTCATTCTGAGAACCCCTCAATTCAAATCCAATGGGACAAACTTAATCCAAATACTCAATCTGAATCTGGACCAACTAAGGCTTTGGAAAACCAAAGCGGAATAATGATTTCAGAATGCAAGCTGTGGGAAGTGTGACTCTAGTTCTCGCTTCTTTCTGGAGAAATGCACAATCCAGATCCAATAGGGAAAATATAATCCAAGTGGGGCTACTTAATCTAAATTTGGGCATATAAAACTGTTTGGGGCAAACCATAGCAGGAATTTTGAGTTCAGAATGTTCATTTCAGAAGTGTGACTCTTAATCCTGGCTTTTATTTTGAGAACCCCTCAATCCAAATCCAATGGGATAAACTTAATCCACATATAGGCAACTTAAACGGAATTTTGGCAAACAAACATGTAGGAAACCTAATGCAGAAATAATGAATGCAGTTATGCAAGCTTTGAAAAGTGTGACTCTAGCTCCTGGCTTCTTTCTGGAGAAACACGCAATGCAAATCCAATGGGAATAAAAATAATACAAGTGGGGCTACTTAATCCAAACCTGGGCAAACAAAATCACAGTTTGGGGCAAACCAGAGTAGTTCTGAGTTCAGAATGTACATTTTTGAAGTGTTCCTGACTTTTGTTCTGAGAAAGTGCTCAATCCAAATCTAATGGGACAAATGTAATCGAAATATAGGCAACTTAATCTGATTCTGGGCCAACAAACATGTAGGAAAACCAAAGCAGAAATAATGAATGCAGTTATGCAAGCTTTTGAGAACTGTGATTCTAGTTCTCATCTTCTTTCTGGAGAAATGCACAATCCAGATTCAATAGGGAAAACATAATCCAAGTGGGAATATTTAAAATAAATTTGGCCAATAAAACAATATGGGGCAAACCAGAGCAGAAGTTCTGAATTCAGAATGTAAATTTTATAAGTGTGACTCTTATTCCTGTCTTTTATTCTGAGAACACCTCAATCCAAATCCAAAGCGACAAACTTAATCCAAATATAGGCAATTTAATCTAAATCTGTACCAACAAATGTTTAGGAAAACCAAAGTAGAAATAACAAATGTAAAATGCAAGCTTTGAGAAGTATGACTCTAATTCTCGGCTTCTTTCTGGAGAAACGCACATTCCAGATCAAATGCCACAAATGTAATCCAAATGGTGCAACTTAATCTAAATTTGAACCAACAAAAGCATTTTGGGGTAAACCAGAGCAGATTTTTCAGTTCAGAATACAAGTTTTAGAAGTGTGACTCTTGTTCTCGGCTTCTTGCTGAAAAACACTTAATCCAAATCCAATGCCACATATTTAGTCTAAATGGAACGACTCAATCTAAATTTGGGCACACTAAAGCCCAGGCTGGGGGAAACCAGTGCACAATTATTGAGTGCTCTAAGCTTTTAAAAGAGGGGCTTTGGCTTCTTTATAAGAACTGCTTGATTGTCTTATCGAGTGTGGGTTTGTAGAAGTGTGACGAAATCCTCGTCATCTCATGGTTGTAAAAAAACAACTAAGAATCACATAGATGAGGTGAGAGCAGAACGTGATTTTAACGCAGTGACAAATGAGCATCAGCTGGGTAGGAGGGAGAGATCGAGGTGGCAACTGCCACAGCTCATCGAGGTCTTCAGGAGCTATCTACTTAGTGTTAGAAAAAACAAATCTACCCTAACACAGGCCAATTACAACAGCCTGACAATGCCGGCGTCACGTGAAAGCCAATGCTGCCCCGGCACGTTCGGCCTCCCTGACCACATAAGGGCTATTCCGGGCGTGAGGCGTGGGGTCTCACGCCGCTTGTCACACCACTGGCAGGTTGTTGTTCCCTAAGCCCTGCGCTCATTTGCCTATTAAAGGCCTCTCACAGACTTCCTGCTGGGGTCCTGAAGTGCAAATCGGGGCTTTTCCAGCGAGGCCAATATGAGCCAGGGCCGTGGAGATAACCTCCTCCACTTGGCCACACGAACCAAAGGGGGAAGGGAGGCTTGGGGGAGGCAACACAACAAGCTGAAAGCCAAAGCTGAAATTGCAGAGAGAGAGAAAACCCTGACTGGTCAGCTAGAGATTGGCTTGGGTGGGGTTGGAGGTGACAGCCTGGGAAGAGGATTAGTCCAGCAGTGGACGGGGGTAGTGGTGGGCCAAGGTTAGCCAGGGTTTAAGGGGGTGGAGGCCTGGGAGGATCAACAAAAGGAGTATTTGGGCAGATGAAGAAGTCATCATCATTAAGCCACTGGAAGTTTACTGTCCAGTTATAAAAGTGACTGGAAAATGAGAGGGGCAAGAGGGCAACCCCGAGATACGGTCAGCAGACTGCAGCGGGGTGGGATCGTGGGAGTGCTGGGCTCATTTATTAGAGTCAAAAACCGGCCTTTGTGTGACCGAAGCCCTGATTAGAGTGTTGACCTTGCCGTACATTCAGGCGGAGTGAATGGCTTTAATTTAACCTTCAACTAAATCCTGCACACAGACAAATGCTTTACATCAGTAATTACCAAAGACCCTTTGGAAAACCTCCTATTAGTGCAATTCAATAATACAAGCAAGATAACTTGGGAAAAGTAGGAATTCACGATATATCAGTCGTTAGCTAATATTAGATTTTTTTTTCGGCCAGTATTGATATTTAATAGCACATACTCATTTCTATAATTTTATATTTATTTAGATTATCTTTGCCATCATGTAACGTTCACTTAAAGTTCATCTTTAAAAACACGAATAATTTAATAACACTAATGTAATCTTTAGCAAATCTCAAAATGACTATCTATTTTCATACTGTACATTATAATGTTGTCATGCCTAAATGAACTCGTAGCATTTAACAATGATCGATTTTTGTTTTTAGTGTTTTATTTTAACTTATTTTGACACTTTTTTTTTTTTTTTTTAAGAATTTTAACATCTGCCATGTATCGGTTATTGGCATAAAATTAAATTATCAATCATAATTGGAGTTTCACTGGAGAAATGGAGAAGCATTGAATCAAAATATCTGAGGTGGCTTCAAATTGATCTGAACAAGTATAAATTCTTGCGTGTGAATCTTTCGTGCACATCTGGCTAACTGGAAAAAGGTCAACTACAATTTTACACCTCAAAGCCAAAGTGTCGGTGCCACATGCTCAAACAACCAATGATGGCACCAATATTGGGACTCATGTGCACCAACATGACTAGTTTTCCTTTATAGGGAGTGGATTCTCAACAATAAAACAGTGAGACCTAAGCTTTATTCCAAAATCTATGGTGTCCATGGGAAAATCAAGTGTCCTGATACCATGACAACAAACAAAGAGCTCAATCTGGGTGAAGAACAGCAAGGCTGCTCTGGCCAATAAACCGGAGACCTGCCGATGAACCCAACCCTGCATTTTACAACAGAGACCACAGCTGTTATTCACTTGGGACAATAATAGTTCAACTAATGGGTTAAATGCATTTATTTTTTCCTGTATGATTTTTTAAACGGTTGCTGTTATGCGCTGATGACTGGCTGACATTTGGAAATAGACTAATTTAAGTGTTTATGTTTCAGTACAAGTGCTCCTTACTGCATTTTGGCTTAAACATTTGGTAAGCTCACACATTCACTCTTGGTTCCTAATGGTTTGTTTGTCCTGCTCTTGTTTTCAGGATTAAATAGCCTTTATAGGCAGACATTTTTGTTACAGTGCAAAACGGGGTCTTGTTTAATAGCCCTGTGTCACATGAAGCACATATTATCAAACCAGACAAGCGTTATCAGGTGACAAGGGCCAAAGAGAGGTCAGATGTGCTTCCTGACACAATTCCTCCTGCTTTGACGCTTCATCCATCATTATTCAGGCGAGGAATGGCAGCGCTGGTCAGGACACCACAGTTCACCATGTCGTTCAACCAGATGCGACTGAAGTCTTATATTGTCATTTAATGTTTGTGATAGTTTCAAAAAAGATAATTACAAACAATATATATGGCAATACAAGGCTATTTCATCAGTTTTAGTACAGATTTCAACAATGGAAAAGTGGAAAAACCATTTTCCAGCGCTGCTTGAGTTAATCCTTGACTGATCTTGCACATCTGGTTAATTGGAAAAGGTCAACCAAAGTTTTACACCTTTTCCTCAAAGCCAAAGTGTTGGTACCACATGTTAATGCTCAATTCATGCAATGTTGGTACTACTGAAATATGTTTATTTTCTGTTAGAGATGCACCAAAATTAACAATCTGAACGAAATATATAAAATGATAATTATTTTCATAATATGGTCAAATAATTTTTATTGAGATTGTTATTAAATGATGAACTTTAAGTAACCATTAGATGTCAGCTGAAGTAATCTGAATGTAAAACTATGGAAAATTAGCATGGACAATTAAATATACATTTTGAAATGATATAGTTCTGAAACATTTTAGGAATGTATCTAATTTGAACAGCATCTCCAGTTTCCAATGAGTAAAAACGGTTTACATCAGTCAAACATAATTTAAATTTTCTAACTTTTGAATCTTTGATGTTTTCAAATGATACATTTTATTAAAGTTCTAATATCTCTCATTAGTCCTCTGTGACAACAGTGAAACAGACAGTAGCCTAAATGATACATTTCTGTTTGATGTGCAATTTCGTTAAAACATTCTTTGCTTTTGAATATGAATTGTATGACTGAAATGAAGTATTTTGCTGTCATCAACAATACATGGATGCATGATTTGAATCAACGCCACAAAAATAAACAATTTCCAATTAATTAACAGCTCAGAGCAAAATCTCAGAATAGTCACAATATTTCTGACATGACGTGAACCCAGCACAAAACAACTGATAATGACGTCAGTATTGAGAGTTATGGGCGCTTACATGACTAGTTACTCACTGTATAGTGGATTCCCACCAAAAAAGAACAAATGATTGTACGACTGAGCAGATCAACCTGTAATCAATTCAAATAAAAGCATCTGTAAGTTGGAGCAAAGAAATAGCGCTTTCCCCTCTTCAGAGTCACAAAGCCACCTTGAATGAGTGAGTGACAAATGAACAATGAGGGTCTTTAATGTTCTCAGGAAAGACCCCTGTCCTCGCCCCCTCCCCACTTCCTTGTGGAGCACTCAACTGTATCCATCATGCTCCTCTTCCTGACCCCAGGCAGCCTCTGCTGCATTGGGACTGCTGTGTGTGTGTGTGTGTGTGTGTGTGTGGGTAACAGTAGTGTCATGCTGATATAGCCGAGTGAGTTGCCCACGGTGATAGGGTTGACTATTTAAATCCTTTTGCTTTTTTTTGTTGTTGCGATGTAACAAAGGCAGGTTCAATCTATTGTCCAGTGCTGACACACAGACACAAACCCATTCCCTTAATCAGCTGTGCTGGAAACAGCCAGACCGCTCTCAAATCAGACCTGAAAAGGCTACTCTAGATGTACTTTGTGATGTGATTCGAGTTACTGTAATCGATCATAAAGACATGTTACACCAGGGTTTCAGACAAAACATTAAATTATTGTTAGGTGTAATACGTAATCTCATAAGAAACATCATAAGAAATGTTTAAAAACTTCCCTTTACTTTAATGCCTTTTTAATTTCATTTACTGAACACTGGCGTCAAGCAACCTTGTACAAGCAGCCATTGACCATATTTGATGCTCTGTGTATGAGCGTTGATCAATGTTTACATATGAATGAAAGCCTAAAGTAAATCTATTAATCCTGTAAAGTGGCCGTATTTCATCGAACACTTGGATTAAACTGCTCGATTCGTATGGATTATGCTTATAATATCTTTATTACAGAGTCAAAGTTTTGAGTAAATGGATTTTCAGTGATGGGAACTCTCTCACGTTTCATTACAAATATCTTAATTTGTGTTTGAAAGATTAACCAAAGTCTCATGGGTTTGGATTTCTCCTCAACTCAACCTCATGTCATTCCAAACCTGTATGGTCTACTATGGAACATGAAATAAGATATTTAGAAAAATGTTGGAGAACGTAACCAAACAGTTTTGGTTATCACCGACTTAAAATGAAGACAAAACAAAGAAACACTGAGACATTTCTCCAAATATCTTGGAACGACATGAGGGTGAGTAAATGACAGAATTATAATTTTTTGCGTGAACTACTCTGTTAAAGACCATTGACATGTGAAAGAGCAGCTAAAGAAATCAAATGCTTGCCCGACTGCATGCGCCGCGCGCCATTATATCTCAAATATGCAATAAAACCCAACTAGCTTATTTGGCAGTAGCAGGTCTAAAGTGTCACAGTCTTCAGCGGGTGTGCCCAGGAGGGCCACCAGATGACTGTGTTCGGTGAGCACATGGCTTGTGTTGTGTTGTCTGTTGCCATGTGCTCTCTCCTGTCTATTGTCTTGCCCCTCCCATCTTGTTACCTCGTTATTGTTTAAGTTGCTCCACCTGTGTCTCCCTCGTTAGCCTCCTCGTTTGGTTCCTATTTATTCTCCTGGTGTCTGTCATCCGGTGCTGATCCGTCATTTCTCATTGTGTGTGTTTCGTGTCTGCATGTGTGCAGCTTTAGACCTGCCTGTCTGTTTTACCCCTTCGGGGTGGTTTGAGTTTGTTTTTGTTTCATTTTTATTATTAAATAAACAACCATTTCTCCTGCACTTGAGTCCTCGCTTCATCTCCCCGCACGCACCGTGACATAAAGAAGTTTTCTAATGTGGCATACAGAGAGTTTATCTGAGGAGAAGCGGCCATAAAGACCATAGCATATGTTCCTCACGGGTAAATATTTGCCCTTTCTCTTATCATGAGCAGCAGGGCCACGAATCTGGATGCTTCCTGAGGTCAGATGAGGTCCAGCCAAAACACAACAGCAGCTCCAAGAGTCCAGTGGATTTGTATGTACTGTATTCAACTCTTAGAGATAAAAATAGTATAAATGCATAAAAATCACTAATCCATCAATAAAGGTAGCCCTCACCGAATCACGCTTAATAGAACTTGTTGTCCTGCAGTTTTCTGGGTGTTTGTCAAGGCGTTGTTATGTATGTGGTAGCTACAGTGTTTTTGAGTGGTTGTAAGAATGTATTGTGCATTTTTCAGCAAAATATTTGTCGCTCCGTGGCTTGAATAAAGTCTGTATGCTTCATACAGAGAGCTATAATAATCAGCTATAAGGTCACCGAGGTCCAGACCTTTGTACAGTTTTTATATTCGAAATAAAATTTGATGGTCTCTGATTGACTAATTATCACTTTAAAACTCCTATGAGTTCAATTTAGACAGTTTGCCTAGATTGTTCAGTGGCCTTGGAGTGAAGATTATGAGTTTAGGGCTAGCAATAGGCTTATATTATTTCCAAAATAAAATATTTAAACATATTTCGAAATAATTTATTTTTGGGGGCATGTTTTCGTTCATTACCATAGCAATATCTGGCAACACTGCAACATCGCCACTTAAACTGACAAAAATCATAAAAGCCCATAGACAGCACAGGCACGTTATTGCTGACAGGACACCATATTTGGTAAGACAAGGTCTTAACTCTATTAAAAACAGTAGCATAGTACACAGATCTGTGGAACATGTAGGTTACAGAACAAAATATGCCAAATATGCAGCCATGAAGGAAACTATGCTATTTCATTCAGCTTCAGTAGTTAACCTTTCATAAAGTCATGTTGAAACATTGATAAGAGCACTAGACAAAGTACTTGTCATATAGCAATGCTGACTAATGAAAACTATTACAGTAATAAGTACGGTTGCATTAACTATAAACAAATAATACAATTATCCACCCCTAGCCTCAAGTAGTGACCTTATGTGCACCCCTGTAAAACATAGGTACACATTTTCTAACAGTAATCATAATTTCTTTTGGTAGCTAATAAAAAAGGATAAAGGATATAATAAAATGCAATAAATTCCTCCAATACAAAGAGATTTTAAAGAGAAGATCATCTGTGTTTACTGTTCGTGGGAGTCTAAGGAAAGCAGCGGGACTTAACTCATTGGTAAGACTGATCTCCGTTTCATCCAGATTCCATTTATGCAAGCAGCAGGGACAGTATTCTTCTGAGACCAGAGGACGATTCAGAGCCAGCGCTCTTTTCTCTTTTTCTCTCAGCTAGATTGTGGAGTCCAGCACTGGGTCGTGGTCACCGTGACTTTGGCCAGCCTGCTCCCCACCCCTCACCCCATCTCCCCGGAGCCGCTATTGGTGACCTTGGGCTTAACCGGCTTCATGCAGAACGCAGAAGAGTCCGAAGAATGCTAAAACATTTGGACAGAGCTCTAGGCTGAAACAAAACAGCGTGTGGAAAGAGAAACAGTCACAGAGCGTGATTTTTATGAGGTTTATCACATTAGTGAAGGAATCTCCTGAAGCATTTCCAAGTCTGTCCGGTTCATTCAGTACCTCCAAAGAATGCAAAAAAAAAAAAAAAGCTATGGAGTATCTGTGCTTGTGTTTGATAACGGGAGGTATATTAATGTAGAGTGCAAGGTGGCTCAGCTCTAGGATTATAGTAAATTTGAGCTTTTTAAGTCATAAAAATGCTAACAAGTTAAACTGTCCTGCAAAATAATAATAATAACATAAAACGCATTAAATCATGTCAGCAGCGGGTTTCCACAAAAGGTACAGCTCATGAAAAACACTCTGTACTCTATTAAGACAAGCAAATCCCATTAATCTTGCCTGCAATTTTTCAGTTGAAGTGAGCAGTATGTACTTGAGCAGACAAGCCAAGATAAAGGGCAAGTCAGGTTGTGGATGCAGTGAGAGAAGAATTACATACTGGCATGAACCAGAGAACGACCTCAACTACCATAACACACAGCCATGAGGGTTATTAAACAGACTGAGTAATAATGCACAATGCTAGCTGGTTGCAAGGTGGTTACTAACATGATGACGTCAAAAGAGCTCACCCTCAAAATGCCTATGATATCCTGATCTCTAGATATGGTTCAGGTACCTCCTTTAATGTTAGTCAATGGGATTTTTTTAAAAATTGTTTTTCAATTGAACTGTTAGGTCAGTGGTTCTCAGACAGAGAGCCATAGATCACGAAAAATAAAACTTAACAAATATAGAAAGTGTGATTTCTAGATCTGGAAAAGTCATGTCAGTTAATAAAACCATGCAACTCCATGGGTATTTTTATAACAAATACACTTTTAATATAAAACTAATATAAAAATGTGATTTATAGACCTGGAAAAGTCATATAAAATTAATAAAGCTTTATAACTCATATATGGGTAATTTAACATATAACTCATATAACAAATATGGGTCAAAGACCCAAAAATATATTTTGGTGTTCGCATTAAATTCAGTTTACAAAAGTGATTTTATATACACAGAAAGCATATTAAATGCAAGTAAATTGTCTACTTTTATGCTTCAAATAACTTTTGTGACAATAAAATGTCAAAATATTGGTGAAATAGGCTAATGTTACATTGGCATTCAGTGTAATAGATATATGTAAAAATGAAACATATATTCTGACCTGTTCTTAAAATGTATATATTAATATATGTTTATATGTTAGAATATATAAAAGAAAATGTGAACATACTAAATTTGATTACATTTTAAATGATTAAAAACGTATTGCTGACAAATGGGTAAAACCTAGTGGTTTGAAGGATCATGGAAGAGAAAAAATTGGTAAAGATTTAAAATGACAATTAATTAGATTTAGAGTCTTTTAATGAGTTATTTAAAGAGTCTTTTAAATAGAGTCTTTTAATGTCCTCTAATGATTCTGGTTCTAAATATTTTGTGGTATATAATCTATTGTTACACTGAACATTTTAGTGGGTGTCTTCTGTAAATCAGGGTAAAAATGTATGTTAGTCATTATTTTAAATCAATTAATAAATAAAATGAACCAGGACACATTCTAATGTACGGGGAAAAAATAAAAGCTGTATGAAACTTTTATTGTGTTGATGCTTGAAAACCCCTTTTTGGTCATTGACCCATAAACAAAGTGTGATTTCTAGAAATGGAAAGGTCATGTAAAATTAATAAAACTTTACAACTCCATAAGCACTTTCACAAAGTGTGGTAACTAGACTTGGAAAAGTCATGTAAACTAATACATTTAAGGACTAATTCTAACTAGTTGACTATTAGCATGCATATTACTAACATACTGGCTGTTTATTAGTACTTATAAAGTGCATAATGATGCCTTCCTTATTCAGCATGAGCATATTCTAGATCCCTTAATCCACCCTATACATAAACTTAACTACTACCTTACTAACTATTAATAAGCAGCAAATTAGTAATTTATTAAGTTGGTAGTGAGAACTGGTCCCCAAAGTGTGATCATATAACCTTATAACTCCACAGGTATTTTTATATTCAATATAGCCTACATTTTTTTCTAGTGCCAAACTTTTTCTTGTGCCAAACTCAGGTAGAAATA
This sequence comes from Sinocyclocheilus rhinocerous, assembly GCF_001515625.1. Classification (NCBI taxonomy): domain Eukaryota; kingdom Metazoa; phylum Chordata; class Actinopteri; order Cypriniformes; family Cyprinidae; genus Sinocyclocheilus; species Sinocyclocheilus rhinocerous. The sequence continues at coordinate 1,098,188 of NW_015662161.1, forward strand.
GTGCATAATAAAAAAATAAAATAAAAACAAACAAACAAAACAAAAAATTATATATATTTATTATTATTATTATAATTTTTTAATCGTTATCCAGTAAATCAGGATCAACTGGAGAAGTCATGGGGCCTTTCAGATATTGTTGTGGACAATGAGGGGCTTCGGAGTCAAAAGAGTTGAGAACCACTGCACTAACTGAAATGAGCGTTAGCAACAGAGATGCTCGTCTTTGTAAGACAAGTGCATATTTTATGATTTATCTAAATGCTCCTGGCTCAAATGCTGAGCTCAGTGTTGCTAATGAAGTGTTGAAGAAGTGCAGCTATGTGGCACAGCGCTGACACACAGCCTCCTCGTCCTTCATCGTGACATGTCTTCCTTCAAGCCGAGCTGCTGGCAAACCCTTGGATTTGTTTCCAGACATGTTTCCTAACAAATGACTGGAGGCCGGTGCAGATAAGCTGTGTGTGCTGAAAACATCAGCCTTTTGAAGGAGAGGAGGAGGAGGAGGAGGAGGTCCAGGACCCATCTGCTGCAGATAAGGGCCGTCCTGCTCGTCAACACCCAGGATAACCAGGACAGGACAAGGAGACGCACATCCATCTGTGCCATGTCCCGGCACCCTATCACATCAACACAATCCTCTGTGCTCTTCCTTCCCTTTAAACTGTACAAACACAGCACAGTCACTAAAACAACTGGGGCTGGGATTCATGCCTGAAATCTGATGTCTTCGTAAACGCTGGAGCATAAAGTTCACATATTCACAGCCTGGTAGTCAACATCAGAGCCACGCATCTGGTGACACATCCAGTCCAAAATTAGGTTCGGTTGCAAACATTTATTAGGTTCTCAAAAACGCCACCATCCTTAAAAAATATATATATAATATTTTATTTTACTATAGTTTTAGTATATAACATGATGAAATTTCAAACAAGTATCCTGTTAAACATATTTGTAAAATCTTTTCCAATTCTAAGTTGAGACTACACGGCATATGTGTTATTTAAATAAATAAATAAATAATTTGTCACACATGCAGGAAAAATAGTGATTAAAAGGTGAAAATAGAGATTTTACTAAATACTTTTCCCAAAACATATGGAGCACCCCCACCCCCCAAGAAAAAATTTCTCAATGTTGAATAAAAAGTCATAGACATATTATATGTATATTATCTATATATTGTTGTTGTTGTTGTTGTTGTTTTACTATTAAAAGTTACATTTTTAGAATAAAGTATAACATCCAGTAAAAAACTTTCTGTCCAAGGCTGCACATAATTTATTTTTCTGTTGGTGCAGCTTTATCTTCTACAGTAAAATCTGCCGTGTGGAAAAAAAACAAGGTGACAAAATGTAAGAAAACAGCTTTCAGGTCCAAACAAAGATATATTAGCTGATGTGAAGGGCTTTGGAGGGGAGCAGCCCACCTCCCGAGAAACAATCAATGCACATGAAAGCAAGAGGTCAGCAACCTTTGACATCTCCATTCAGAGGGGGGAGGGGACGTGATCTTTTGTAAAATTAGCTACATTGATCCAATTGTGTGATATTGTCGAATCCAAGCCCAGACAGTGCGGCAGACACTTCTTTGAAATTTGTCATTTCAGAGCTAAATATTGACACCCAAACTCTTCAGTTTGGATGCACATTTATATGCACATATATATATATATATATATATACATATAAAAGACTATCTTGTTATTTTTGTTTCTTCACTATCAGTGTGGTATTAATAAGACTAATGAGAAAGAACATTATAACACTTTGGCTCTTTTTAAATCAATCAAAATCCCAGCTCTCATTCCCTCTGTCATTTTTACGCACGGGAGGGAAAGACAATGCAAAGAAGAGTTCCATGCATTCTTGCCCTGTACTTAAAGAAGGGGACAGGTTAAAAGTTTACAAGCGGCCAGGCAGAAGACAGCCAGGTCTCCGCTGCAACAGGACAGGGGTCACCGCTGATTCCCCGAGCCGTCAGGTGGGAGGAGGAGCACTGACCGCTCAGAATAACTTCAAGACCATAATTTCAAAATGATCATGCAGTTTTAAGCAGAGGATGCTTTTCAATCTCAGATTGAACATTGAAGTTTATGACGTGAGTGAGAAAGGTCATGGAGGGCTTTGAGTGTCATGGACAGATGGGCAGATGCACCAAGAACATTTTATGACAGATATGAAAGGTCAAGGTAGGGTTAGTTTGTAGAGTGTCATTACCGCCTTGGACTCTTCACATAATATTGTGTTACACAGGTTAAAAACAGAATGTATTTACATCAGAAAAGTTTTGTGATTTATTGTCACTAAGTACGTTCAAAGCAATTAAAATAACAGCTTCACTTCTGGCCTCTATAAATAATATTTGTAATTAAAACAAAACAAAACAAACAAAAAAATACTTGGTTTAGTATCCTTTAATCTATTACACTGAATATGAATAATGTCTGTGAAATTTAAAACATATATATATCTAGAGTAAAAGGCATTACTATTTTATATAAGATCTATATACAGTAGCCCAATATAGTCATAAATGACTGTGGAAAATTAAAGATCTTCTCAATGTTGGTAAGCAGCCAAATTTGCTGTAAACACATTTTAAATATTTGTATCTCAGGAGATTCCTGTACTCTTTAGGGGAGAAGATTGTTGAAAGGGTTAAGAGTTTAATACATATTCTTTCAAAATATGAAAAATGGGTCACACTTTCTTTTAGGGTCCAATTCAACTACGACTTTTGCCTCAATAAACTCATAATTTGCTGCTTATTAATAGTTAGTAAGGTATTATTACGTTTATGTATTGGGTAGGATTAGTGATGGTCATGCAGAATATGTGCTTTATAAGTACTAATAAACAACCAATGTTATTAATATGCATGCTAGTTAATAGTGAGAACTGGTCCCTATACTAAAGTGTTACCAAAAAAATGTAATGTAAATCCCAAATAAATACTGTTAAGAAAACAAAACGTTAACCAAATTATTAATAGAACAGAAAAAAAGAAAATAATTCATAAAAAAAACAATTAACTGTTTTCCAGTTCACGTCATTATTTAAAGGACAATTTTGTCATTATTTATTCACCCTCATGTCATTCCTAACGTGTATGACTTTCTTCAGAACATAAGAGAGGATGTTTGCTTTTTTTTTGGTAACCAAAATGGTTTGGTTGGCATTGGCAACATTCTTCAATTATCTTCTTTTAAGTTCAGCAGAAACTCATACAGGTTTGGAACAATATTAAAGGGTTAGTTCACCCAAAAATGAAAATTGGCTTGTGTTTTACTTACCCTCGAGGCATCCTAGGTGTATATGACTTTCTTCTTTCAGACGAATCCAGTCGGAGTTATATTAAAAATTGTTCTGGCTATTCCAAGCTCTATCATTGCAGTCAGCGGGTGTTGCAGT
>NW_015662161.1:1102006-1118827 GCF_001515625.1 Sinocyclocheilus rhinocerous
GCAAGGATAATTTTTAATATAACTCTGACTGGATTTGTCTGAAAGAAGAAAGTCATATACACAGGATGCCTCGAGGGTGAGTAAAACACAAGCTAATTTTCATTTTTGGGTGAACTAACCCTTTAAGGTAACTTTCATATTTGTGTAAACTATCCCTTTAATTCTGACTTGGAGGTTAGTACAGAAAAATCCTGATTTTGACTGGTCATTGCAGCATTCTGTAGTCAAGTCTTTTGTAAATTGATGACATGTCATAATAGGGATAATGTACAATCTGGGTCATACTAGACCTCTCTGTCCTGTTCACCCTAATAACTGGATGTACACTTTCCCTCACTTAACTTCCCATTGTTAAATGTAATTTTGTCTGGCAAGTGGTGGTGATCCTTCAGAAATCATTCTAATATGCTGATTTGATGCTGAAGGAACATTTCCTAATATTATGTGTTTAATACGTTTTGCAGAAACCATGACGCATTTATTTGAAAGAGAAATCTTTTGTAACATTATAAATGTTTATCACTGTTGATCAATTTATTGCATCCTTGGTGATTGAAAGTAATAATAAAAAGAAAAAAGCTTAATGACCACAAACTTTTGAACAGTAGTTTATATTGGAAAACATGGGTATTGATAGACCGATATACAGTATTTGTCTTACAGTAAAGATTACAATTTAGGGGGAGGGGGTTGCATTTCAGTATGGACTTAATAACTGCTTTTAATAGGCTGAATATATTTCAGTAACCTCTATCAACAGAAATAAAAGAAAAAACTGCATAAACACCAAGCATTCAGCATCACCTGAATAACTGCCCGAAAAGTGATTTTATAAATCAACACCAGGAAGAAATTAGAGCAACAGCATCTATCATTTTAATGGTAATATAAGCAACTTAATTGTATGCTGATTTTGTTCTTCGTTGTTCAGTGATTGATCATCGTGTTACGCAGATCAATACTGGATACTGAAAGCCGGCCTCTCTTGACTTTATTGATATCCAATGCAGTTTATATTAGATTTTCTTCCAAACCCCTTCTGTTATGACAGAAAGAAGATTAGCACACACATGGCCATGTCAAAACATATTAGAGTAATGACACACGACCAAGGAAGAAAGAGAGGAAGGAAGGAAGTAAGGAAAGAAATAAAGAAAGAAAGATCACCAAGGAAAAGGACTTGTAAAACAGTTACCGTGGTAACAGGAAAACTAAAAATAAGAAATCAATCAACAATGAAGTGTCTAAGTCACATTGAGCTGTGTTATCTGTGTAGGAGATGTCAAGCAGCTTTCAGCAGAACCTTTGTGTCCTCCCTGCAGGTTTCTGGCCCACAGAGACAAAGGGTTTCATGTATAACCGTGGACAAGAGCTTTAGAGAGAAGGACTCACTGGCAATCAACAAACAGCAAACAATCCTTGGCTCTCTTTCCAATCACTTTGGAAACATGGGTGAGCCAAATGTTGAATTTAAACTCGGGATAAATGGGCTTCAGGAAGAGCAGTGTCGGTCTCAAAAGCTGAGGGGCCCAATGGAAGCTAGAAAGCTAGATTTCTAGAACCTTTGGCTTTTATTTTGATATACATGTCTATGAAGATTATGTCTTGGAGCCTTATTAAAGAACAATAAGACAACTCTATGCAGAGTATTCAGCTGTCAAATGCTGTATGTAAAAGATATATTCAGCAATTTTTTACCTGATGTGTTGAAAAATAGAAGACCTATGTGAAAATAGTTAGTGCTGGACTTAATAGTGTTTTGAATATCTACAACATATTCACAATGATTCATTAGAATCAGTTCAACTCAGTTTCAGTGAATTGATTCAAAGCCCCGATTCAAAGCAATACACATATATAGGTGTGTGTATAGGTAATATTATAAATATCCATTATTATTAATCCTTGTGTTCATTTATTGAGAAATGGTTTGGAAAACTTGATTATTTGTGATTATTTTAACTAGAATTATACTTGTATGTATTTAGTCGACATGCATTTAGAAAATCAATCATTCGTTTTGTGTTACTGATCTTACTGTGAACAAATTATCCATTTGTGGGTATTTCATTTTTAAAAATAATAGTTTTGACCTCATAATTTGTCATCAAAATGTCATTTTTAATCAAAATGTCAAACTTGATCTTCTGGTGAAATGTCAAACTTTCTGGCTCCTTCCAATGCACAATGATGGATAGAACTAAGACACCGACTACATTTGGTGTTTACTTCCTTTTGGGAAAAAAAACACCATTTAAAGTAATTTCAGAGTAAATGCATATATACTGATACTGAGCATCGTCAGAAGTATTGTCAAAGGGCCTAAAAATATCAAGACTTATTAATTAATTATTTTCTAGCTCAGCTGCCAAACAATAGTTGAATCAGAACCTTGACTCCTGGAAAGCAGCACTGTTTTTGTAACATCTCCTCCATCCCTTTAAATAAAAGGGAAGCCAGTCAGTCAAAACCTCTTTCATGAGAGAGACAGAAGCAGAAAGAGATGTCTCCTTACACGCTACGTGAAGACTGGCCGATGGCAGCAGTGTAACAGAGGCTATTCTTATCTCCTCCAGATTAACTTCCAATTGTTTTGGGCAAACAAAGGCTGCATCTTAGGAAACCACCCCCTAAAGGTCCAGATGGTCACCGTCCAAGACCCCTGACCTAAAGGGGACACAACTGCACATGCCTCCAGCACCGAAAGGCCACCCAGCAAACCTCGTCTTTTCAGCCAATCAAACAAGGACTCACACTTTTTCATAAGCTCTAAGCTCGTGCTGATAAAGTGGCAGCTTAGCCAGAGTGGTAAATTAGAAGCAGGAGGAACCAGATTGAATTACCACTAAAGCCTGATTGCATTGAGAGTGTATAACTTAATACCAGACCAAAGCCATTTTGATTAAAACCTGACCTCACTTGAGCCTCAGTTCCTCACATGTTTTTTTTTTCTTTAACTGATCGAAACACCTCAGAGAGGCCTACCTAAAGTAGCTTGCATGCTGGGGATTGTAAAGGACTAATCTTTATAAAGCTGTTTGGGAATGAATCATATAAATTTGAAATAAACTGACCACTTTAACAGGTACAACGAGCACATCTTTTGTAAAGTAGCTTTTAAAATAATTTGACTGAATGTGGCCTCAGTATAAAAACCTATAAAGCAGTCAATCGTGCTTAAAGTGAACATTTGCTTTCTTAAACGGTCTAGTCATCATACATTGAAAAAAAATGATACTACATTTTTTTTAAGGTAAGTGGTTGCAAACTATTTATTTTAGCTACATTTAAAGGTGACATATCATGAAAATCGGACTTTTCCAGGTTTTAAGTGCTATAATCAGATCCCCGGTGCATCTACCAACCAAGGAAACGTGAAAAAGATTAACCCAGTAACTTTGTTTTGGTAAGCCTTTTTCTGCAAGCGTCTGTCAAAACGAGCGCGTCTGATTTCGCTCCCTTGGTGACGTGGCAAAGGGATCTCATTATAATATTACCACTTACCTTAAAAAAATTTAGTAAATTCAATGAATCATTTTTTTTAGTGTAATGTTCAAACGTGTATGACTTTTTCTTCTCCAGAACACAGAAGAAGAAAGAAAGTCCTATAGGTTTGCAACGACATAAACACAACTTTGCCAGTTTTCAACCAGCTTTCTATTGTGACATATGTCGGTAGCATATGTAAATGAACAATGTCTTTCTCCATGTTGCCTGCGCTAGATTTATTTGCCAGAAAAAAAATCTGTCAGATGATACAAACATATGAAAATATGGTTTCCACAAAAATATTTTTCTGAAGGATCATGTGACACTGACGACTGAAGTAATGATGTTGAATATTCAGCTTTGCATCAGGAATAAAGCACTAAATTTAAATAAAAATGTAATTAAAACTGAAATAAAATAAATTAAATTAAATTAAATTAAAAACATTAATATGGAAATCAGTTATTTTAAATTGTAACAATACTTCACAATATAAGTGTTTTTCTGTGTTTTTGATCAAATAAATAGGTGCGAATAAGAGACTTTTTTCAAAAACATAAAAAATCAGAAGAACCAGAAGTGTATATAGTGTACACAAGTAAGTATGCATTAAGAAAAAAGGTCAATTTTGATATCATGCAGATTTTTACACACTCTGATCTGATTGTGAACTATAAAAAAAGCTTCTATCTATTCTATGTAATCATTCTTTAAGCTGTAATAACTTGCTTTTTGACTGCCGTCAACCTTTCAAACACTTGTGATATAGGAACCACATCAATGTATTCCCAATGGCCTAATCTTACATCTAAATTTTTCCTCATTGAACATCTTTTTTACTCTAAAATATCACATTTGGTTACACATGTTGTTTCATGCAGACCTCACCAAAAGCTACTTATTTTATTGTATTGCATCATAGTTTTCAGCTAGGACATCAAAAAATTTGATTTTTCTTCACCTTGACTTCATAAAGAAGACCAAAGTCAACTGCATGATAGCACCAGCAGCTGACAGCTTGCCATTTTTTTCTGAGGTGCACTTTCAGCTTCATTACCAAATGCATGTTTGGGAGTCCAGCTTTCTCATAGCTGGCTTTTGACTTAGGCTCCGAAGTGTCTGTGACCTCTAAGGCCACTGAGCAGAAATGTTCAGGGGGTGGGAAAGAATGAGGCCGTGAGGACACAGGAATGTGACCAAAACATTGCCTTTAAACCTTCAGGTCATGGGACCTCGAAGGACATCAGATGAATGCCCAGTTTAGATAGGAATGTGGTCAAGATAGACTGCTTTATATGTGCTGCACCAGGAATGAAACCTAGGATTCCCTGAGGATCACTGACTGAATACGACACTTTAAAACCTTTATTTATAAGATATAATTCAGTTCAGCTCATGACTTTATCTAGTAACAGAGACAGTCACAGAGAGGATGCTCAGTCGGATCAAACTCAAAACCGGATCCAGTCCAAAATGATTCTGAATCTAGTGATTAAGGATTTAATAGAAAGACCATTATCAGTGTTGTGTTGCAAAACCTCAAACAAGACAACATTTCAAAAAGTGAAAGTAGTACCGGTGTAATATGATATATTTCATCCAAATCTATTTTAAACAATATATACTAATTTTATTTTATAATAATCATTCTACTTATAATTAGTTTTATGGCCTCATATTAAATAGCGCAAATACATGAAGTAGGCTAATTGGACAAAAAGCTAAAAGGTGATTAACAATTCTCAGTTTTATTTTATGAAATGGTGACCAGTCACAACAAAATACACTCCAAAAAGGGAGTTTTTGTAGCAATGCAGTATAAGAACCATTTGGATTCCCCAAAGAACCTTTCTGTTAGCAGTTCTTAAAATAATCTTTTTTTTTTTTTCTTAGTGTGAAAAATATTTTAATAATATGAAGAATGTTTTTCCACTATAATGACCCTTTTTGTGTAATGGGAAAGTTCAATGAATGTTAAAGGTTCTTCATGGAACCGTCGATGCTAATAATCAACCTTTATTTTTGAGAATATGAAGTTTGACTTAAAATCTTGGTGTTAAAAAAAAATGTATGTCCATTTTTGTCAGCTATGTCAACCTGATTCTTTAGTTTTTCAGCTTTCAACAGTCTTTAAAAAATAGGGTAATTACAGACAATAAAAAATCTAAATCTATTCTTAGAATGATTTGTTTTACTATTATTTTAAAAAAAGACATTCCCTATCGAAAACTCACCCATATATATTGCTAACTCGAATTATTAACATATTAATGACAGCTGCGAAGTATTTATAAACACATCAAATGTCCAGCAAACTCTCGGTTTTGACAACAGCGTCACATATGATGATGATTTACGCTTTTGAGTTTATTTTGTACAGCAACTTTATGACCCCCAGTGTGGTTTAATTTGACACGACTCCAAAACACATGATCGTTTTATAAACTGTGCGTTATTTCACTCACATTAAGATTATTTCATTGAGAAAGCATACAGGTTTAACAGCATAAAAAGCATTTGAGTAAAGTTTGCTTTAGCTTGTATTAATATTTATCTTTTCAAATTTTCGGTCCTGTGAGCATCTATACAGTAAGTGTTTTCAGATAGACATGATGCTGATTAAGTTAGACATATGATATGCTATCGAGCTTCATTGCTTAAAATAAACATATAATATATGAATATATTGGTAATTTTAGTAAAGCAAGCTCAGAAAGAAGAGTCAAGCTGTCAATCCACAGCAGCAGCCTAAGAATGAACCAAACTCAATTAGTTTGGCATCAATCCTGACTCAAACTTGACCCAACATGTATCACGCACGGGAAAATTAAATACAGTTTTTGAATATGTGATAACTTACCGAATTCTGTGAGCAGATGAGCGGTTTCTTCTTTCTCTCCGCTTCTCTTCAGCGCATTTCTCTTCAGTTTGGCTCTCGCGCTGACTGACTGCCTGCCGCTGGGAGCTCGTGACGTCGCCAGGACTGACTGTATGTTCTGTCACGTCACGTAGGTTACCATGTGTTTTCAGTGTGCATACCTGCCCAAAACATCCAGTTCCGTGAAATAAACAGGGACAAACTGCGGTTATTATTCCAAAGATGGCCAAACGATATTCTTTTAAATCATTTTTTTTTTAAATCCCAGTGAAACCGAATAAGAAATATTCTTAATTTAGTTAATATCCATATATCAACAATTCCTGATTCCCATCTTGCTTTAATAACAAACAAGAACGGTACTAGACCAGCAACAGATTGTGAGCAGCTGAGGACAAACTGTTTATTTGTGAACTAAGCTTTACTTGGAAATGTGAAACATGAATACCATGCATTAGAAATCATGAGAGTGGACAAATTCTGGTGGATTTGTGTGTGTTTTTCTCAACTACTATGCTACTTATGCTACTCATTTTCATAGCTTTTTCTAATTACCGTTAATTACAAATAAAATGTTCATAAACCTCTGGGTTGCACTTTATTTTACAGTTGCCGTGCACTTACGTGTGGTTGTGTGCTTATATAAGGTAATTATTATTACATGGGTTAAGGTTAGGTTTAGGGGTAGGTTCAGTACCTAGTTATTACCCAGATATTGTAATTAATATAATAAGTACATAGTATGCACATGCGTAAAAGGACTGCAAAATAAAGTGCTACCAACCTGACCCAGATAGACTGAAATAGCCTACAGTGAACACTTCTTATATGACCGAATCTTGAATCAGGTAAACAAGAGACATAATCATCGTGATATAATATGTGGGAGGAATGTGAACATAATGATACTGGTATAAAGTTTAGTATAAATTAAATATAATGTTATAAATTATGTAAAGTATATATATATATATATATATCTGATGGAAAATGAAAAGTTGTGATTTTCTATGCAATGATATTACGCAGAGCCTGAAAATAGTCCGCAGCACGCTCCCTGTGCAAGCAGGTGGTCACGTTGGTTATGTTGACGGAAGCTAGCCTATTTTCAGGCGCTGCGTAATATCATTGCGCCTGCTGCACCCATGGTACGGCAGCAAAGTTCCTTGATTATTATGCCGGAATGAGAGTATAGTTCCTAGACATATCGGCCTAGAAAATCGCAACTTTTCATTTTCCGTCGGTCTTAGTACACGATGTAACTACAGAAGAGTTACGTTTTAAATAGGAAAAATATAGAAACTGTTTGGTCATTTTTGAGCAAGATGCTAACGGTCTTATCAGATTCAATGATCTATGCTAAGCTACAGCTAAAAGTGCTACCGCCAGACCCGGAGATCGGCTGAATGGATTCGAAAACGGTAAAACTCAACTGTTTAACTCTAGGGGAGTTGGAAAATGAGCCTATTTTCAAAAATAGTGGCGTGTTCCTTTAAGATCGTTCATACAGATGGGAATGCAGCGCTCCCTACTGGAAGTTTAGATTAAGGTTTAAATGCTTTCTTTCACAAACTGCATGAACTGCATGAACTATTAAAAGGTATTTATTTTAATTATATGATTTTAGTATCTGTAAAGAAATATTTTTTATTTCCGTGTCATCCAGAAAATACATAATTAATAATACTAAATTTTACACTGTATTTCAATTATATATACAAAAGACTAAAATATACTTTTTCTCCCGATCTAACAAATGAACAATCTCTCATCTACATTGTTAGATGACACAGTTTCACTGATGATCCACTACTAAACCCAAACCCAGGATAGAGAGGCTCAGTGAATGTGGTCTGGATTCTGTGGATGAGGCTCATTGTGTCAGAGATGCTGTAGAAGGACAGAATTCCTACACTGTGATCCATATACACTCCTATTCTAGAGGATCTGGAGGACACAGGGAGCTCAGTCTTTATGCTATTGTGCCTGAATACGTAACTGGAGGAAGAACAGAACAAACTCCAGGACTGATTATTAAATCCAAACAATTGCTTCCTGCTGATGCTCTTGTATGACACTGATATACACACACTTTTTCTCCCACTCCACTCAACCTCCCAATAACAGCGTCCACACACACTCTCTTTACAAAACACCTGCACACAGCCATCAAATCTGTCTGGGTGAGCAGGATAATGCTGGGGTGTGTCAGTATAAGTCACTACTCTGTTTTCTTCAGACAAATGGAGAAAACGATTCACTGTGTTTGAATCCAGAGAGAGCTGGCAGGAATCTAATGGAGATAAAACACGATTACATTTTATTGTTAGTTTGTGACTGTAAATGCATACTGCTTTCTAAGTGCATGAGACTGTTCATTGGGTCGACATTACATTCCTCATAATTTTAAATGACTAAATACATAGCAAATTTTTATTTAAAATGTAAATATGCAGAAAGTGTTCTGTGAGGGTTATATTTAGGGATGGGGGTGAGGTCAAAGGATAGAAAATATCATTACCTCATCATATAATTTATTATGTCAATGGAAAGTCCTCATTATGATAGGTGTGCCAGCATGTGTGTGTGTTTGTTTATGCCTTACACTGGAACTGTTCCCTAGTCTTGGGTTCATTAGTGGGAGTTGTTTCAATGCATGTTACTATGGAGAAAAAAACAGATATAATTACTACTATTTCCATATAAAATGTGTAATTTAATATGCTTTCAGATATTCCTACATATTGCATGATATTAATTTCTATGAGACTTCACAGCGTCTCTCAGCTCCTGGAGCTGATTCTGTCTCTCCTGAATTCCCTGTTGGAACTTTCTTTGTGTTTCTCCCAAAAGCCTCTGTAAGAAAACAAAAAGGCTGTAAAATCTCCACCAAATCAGTATGTAAATAAATTGTAATACTCATCAACTTTCACAATGATGATGTTGGATAATGCCACTAGCATTTAGCATTAGCACATCAGTGTCTAAATTCAGTTCATACCTGTTTCTCCATCCTTTCTGCTTCAGCTGTTACAGTGTTGTGGTTTTTATGTTCATCCATTAAACATGGATAACAAATAAATTGCTGGTCAGTACGACAGTAGATTTCCAGTTGTTTGTTGTGTTTTGGGCAGATCATCTCATGGAGTCGTCTAATGGGATCCATCAGATTGTGTCTCCTGTCTTTAAAGAGATTCTCATGTTGTTCAAGAGGACTTTGACAGTAAGAGTTCAGACACTCCACACAGGACTTGACGGCTTTGTATTTCTTCCCAGTACAGACGTCACACTCCACATCTCCAGGTTCAGCTGTTTGTAAGTCTGTCGTCTTCAGTTTCTCCACCATTTCAGCAATTATGACATTCTTACATAAAGCAGGTCTTGAAGTGAAGGTGTGTCTGCACTGAGGGCATCTGTAGACTCTCTTCTGTTTCCAGCAGTCTGTAATACAGCTCATACAGTAACTGTGTCCACAGGGGATAGTCACTGGATCACTGGCCATTTCGCTGTAGATACACACAAATAGAGACACACATAGGACAGCTTGACGACACTTAAGTTTCAGTTTGTTCAGTTTCAAGTTTGGTTCAGTGTTTGGTAATGTGTGCAAAATGTGTTTATAAGGTGTGGCTTGCCTTTATTTTAGTACAAAGTCCACAAATTATTTGGATTTATGAAAAAAAAAAATGTTTCTGGGTAAAAAATAAAACCCTCGTCTAGACTACAAACATAAGCCATGTCAGTATACAATACTACTACGATATGATGCTACTGAATGGAAGCGAGAACAGGTAGACCAGACAGTTCTGAGATGGCCCCCATAGCCATGACTGGGAGAAAAGGTGGCTCAAGAGTAATCTTAATGACCATGACAGAGTGCCCAGGCTGTTTTGGGTGACCTCCATGCTCATGACTTGAATGGCAAGGACTCATGGAGGCAGTAACTGGCAGGACCACTTAAATCGAGACCACCGGGGTAGTCAAGGCTGGGATCGCTGAACAAGGGACATCTGGGACGACCAAAGCCAAGCTTACCGGGATCGCCAGACTCAAGAACCACCAGTCTTGGAACCAGAAAAGGCCTTTCTTCTCCTCCGCTTCTGGAGATGAGGCAAAGAAGTGGGTACGACTGCCTCTAGGGATGCGGCAACAGTCTCGGCTGCCTCAGGGGGAGCTTCAGGGGCGATCATGCCCACATCTGGGATGGCTGCAGCAAGATGAAACATGGGACTGTTCTTCCTCCTCTGTTCCCAGTCCATCGAGGGCTGGAATGACTGAAGGCGGAAGGAAAGTACAGTCACTTTGGGAGAACTCTGTGTATAGTGGAGATTCAGATTCCCCACAATGGTGGATGTAGTCCATAAAGTCTCAGAAAGGGAGCTTCCCCAGCCTTCCTATCTCCCAACACTCTTAAAAATAAAGGTCCTTAAAAGGTTCTTCACAGCAATGCTATAGAACAGGGGTAGGCAACGTCGGTCCTGGAGTGCTGATGTCCTGCAGAGTTTAGCTCCAACCCTGAAAAAAAAACTCACCTGCCTGTAGCCCTGGTAATTCTGAAGACCTTGATTAGCTTGTTCAGCTGTGTTTGATTAGGGTTGGAGCTAAACTCTGCAGGACATCAGCACTCCAGGACCGACGTTGCCTACCCCTACCATAGAAGAACCATTTTTGGTTCCACAAAGAACCATTCAGTCAAAGGTTCTTTAAATAACCATCTCTTTCTTACCTTTTTATAATCTGAAGAACATTCTTTCACCACAAAGAACCTTTTGTGAAACAGAAAAGTTCTGCAGATGTTAAAGGTTCTTTATGGAATCATTTAGACAAAAAAAGTTCTTCTATGGCATCGTGAAGCACCTTTATTTTTAAGAGTGAAGGGCTTAGATCAGGGGTGTCCAAACCTGTTCCTGTAAGGCCACTGTCCTGCAGAGTTTAGCTCCAACCTTAATTAAATACACCTGAACCAGCTAATCAAGGTCTTCGGACTCATTTGAAACTTCTATAGGCAAAGTATGTTTCCAGGACATCGGCTTTCCAGGAGCAGTATGGGACACCTCTGGCTTAGGGGCTCTGTGAGTGTTAACACTGTAGTCCAGGTCATCCACCACAGCTAAGAAGTCATAGGCAAAGTCTCTGATGTCATGAGACAAGCTGGGTCATCTGATCCCTAAAATATGTGAGGTGGGAAGAGTCCTCTAGTGGCCAGATTGCTGTGTCACATGCAGGGTTCAGGAAAGGGAGAGGACTCAATTGCAGAATGCAGAAAGGCTTTTAATTGAATTTTAAAACTAAAAATGGCAACATAAGCTACCCGGAGGGTCCAGGCAGGATTGGAGCTCACACGGCACAGAAGGAAAGGACTTGGCAAAACACATTAATCCTGTATGTGTAATATTTTAACTGAAGCAAATTTCAGGCCTATGCATTTGATTAAGAATATTAACAAAAATGGTAAAGCTTGCCTCTCATTTAATGAAGGTCAGTTTGGGAGCAGCAAGCACATAATCTTTCAAATAATTGAAGTATGCAATCAGCCGCTTCTCACTCTCTGCTTTCAGTTGAATTGCCATCCTTCCAACTCCCCAACTCCACCTTCATTTAGTATCTTGCCTTATATAAACATCTACTATGCATTAATAGTCTTTTGAAGGGTAATTGACACCAACTCAAGCTGAAGCCACTTCCTTAAGCAGACAGCAAGCCAAATATGTGCAGCCATAATAGCTTAAAGATTTTATGGATAAACAAACTTTTTTATGAAACTGGTTTATGAGGAGAATGATTTGTGAGACTAAACATTTCCCATCATTCTCTGTGGCAGCACAAGAATTTATAAAATGCAACAAGACATGCATTACACACCTAATGTGCATCTTTTACCCTTCTTTATGTTGTAAATAATAAAAAAAAGTTAAAATCACAATGCATGATCTGGAATAAACTCAGTCAGATTATTCTTAAATTGTGCAATAAAGTGAAATAACTGTGTCATTAGACAATTTTATTTATTTTTTTTGACTCAAGGCGTTCTCCTTCAGTAGTCTTTCTTTAACACAGTGGAATGTTTTCGAGGACTGAAATGAAAATGAAAAAGAAATATGGTGCAGTAAACAAAATAATTCTGTGAATGTCAGTGACTGTCTTAATTATGGATTCAACTTCTTTTCAAGCGCACAAAGAATTTTGAATCAGGTAAATGGGTCACCTTTCAACCCTCACAATACTCAAAAATTTTGGTTTTAATTTCCCATTTGCTTTATGTCATGTCATAAATATAGACACTCAAGTACTATAAAAACATATTAGCTGAGCTCCCACACATTTTTTTTTTTAGATAATTATGGGCCATTATTTGAAGCATAAACCATAAGATATGTCCACCCTGTCATGGACATATATTACTGTTAAATACGTTTTCATTGCAAAATTAAGAATGATGAAAATTATATTTTCTGAAAGGTATGATGTCCCTTTCCTAAACAGGGTTATTTGTTTGCTTTCAAATTATAAATACATAAAACATTTGATGTAAACCATGTGTTTTTAAAGAAACTCATACAATTTGCACATGTATTTTTCTTATTTGGAAAAAACTGTGATATTTGGATGCAGTTTTTTGTGGACACATAAAGCAGAACACACAAAGCATAACAAAATATGACAAATAAACATTTATTCAACTTCGAAAAAAATAATATAATAATAATAAATAATATAATTACATCCTCAATCACATTGATATACCCCCACATTCATTTGAGTTTTTAGCAATATTAACTTCAAATGAATGCTATGTCCACCCTGTCATGTGTATGTCCACTCTATCAAGTCTAAGTGGCCGACAAGGTGGAAATTTTGGAACAACGACAGGGTGGACATTTTGAGCCTCAGTTAGCATATTAGCTTACAACACACTGTGACTAGCTAAATAGTTAGTCTGGTTGTTGAAGAGAATTTGGTATATTTAAACTTACATGTTTTGAAAATACTATATCACTTAATCACTTCTGGCATATTTTTTTGCAGACAGGGTGGACATTGCTTTGGCAAAGCAAGTAAGCAAACTCATACGAAGAATATTTGTCAATTGAAAAGTCACTAACTTATTCACCTCAGCCGTTGAAAATCCCGCCACTGAAGAGACAAAAAATCTGTTGTCCTGATGTCACTAAAGGGGATGTCCTTTTTATAAAGGGGCGGATTGCCCAATACGACGGGGTGGACAAACTCTTCTTTTTTTATTAAATAAAAATATCGTTTTTATTTCCAAATGATCAATACACTCAAAATTCAAATCTAGAAAATGTATCTAAAGAGCCAAGTAATGCTTTTGTTATGAATATAAAAACGTAGCCTAATATAACACACACTTTCATAGTCATTTTTATGTTATCATGGCAAATTAGTTATTTATGTACAGGACACCAAAAGGCACCCTACAGTGATACTGACCCAAACACAAAGTGATGCCAAAATTAAGTCTAATCACCGTGATATATGTGGGAGGAATGTGGACTTTAGAAACATTTTTTATAAAATCAAAATCAAAACAGCTTTATCAAATACAATTGCCACTCATATAAACAGTGAGAGCGCCCACTGCTGGGGGTTTAGGATAAGATTTATGTAACAGCAGAATCGCATGAACATAAATGTAACTACTAAAATATATTAGCTTTAAAATTATTAAAAGGTCTTAGTATCTGTATAGAGTATTTTGTATATACAAGCCTGTGTCTTCCCGCAAAATGTATTAGCTAAGGCATTCTTCATTCTTATGTCTATACGATACACAATTTTTACCCAGTATGTGAAGGAGACATATGCAGAATCCCTCATATACACAGTTTCACTGATGATCCACTACTAAACCCAAACCCAGGATAGAGATGCTCAGTGAATGTGGTCTGGATTCTGTGGATGAGGCTCATTGTGTCAGAGATGCTGTAGAAGGACAGAATTCCTACACTGTGATCCACATACACTCCTATTCTAGAGGATCTGGAGGACACAGGGAGCTCAGTCTTTATGTTATTGTGCCTGAATACGTAACTGGAGGAAGAGCTGAACAAACTCCAGGACTGATTATTAAATCCAAACAATTGCTTCCTGCTGATGCTCTTGTATGACACTGATATACACACACTTTTTCTCCCACTCCACTCAACCTCCCAATAACAGCGTCCACACACACTCTCTTTACAAAACACCTGCACACAGCCATCAAATCTGTCTGGGTGAGCAGGATAATGCTGGGGTGTGTCGGTGCAAGTAGCCACACTGTTCTCTTCAGACAGGCGGAGGAATCGATTCATTGTGTTTGAATCCAGAGTGAGCTGGCAGGAATCTAATCGAGATAAAACACAATTAGGTTAATGTTTGTTTGTTTGTGAATGTGTGTGTAATTTATGTTGTAGAGCAAAACATCCAAGTATCGCCAATTTATATTTATCACAGACCTCTATTTTACTCATAAATTACAAAACCCCATTCTTTTCAAAAAGAAGCCTGGGCATTCTACCTAATACTGTAGGTCCTTTGAGTTTTACAGAAGAAATTAAAAGTTATATGGGTTTGCAACAACATGAGGATGAGTAAATAATAACAGAATTTAGAATTTCATAATGTGTACAGTATGTGTGTGTGTGTGTGTGTGTGTGTGTGTGCTTCATAATTCCTTACACTGAAGGAACTGTTCCCTGGTCCTCATTGGTTTATTGGTGGTCATATCAATGCATGTTACTATAGAAAACAGACAAAATTAGCAAAATTTTAATGTAAAAACGAGTATATTTTAGTATGATGTACTTGCATGATGCCAGAGTTATTTTTGAGAGTAAATGAATGTCTGCTACAGATACTTTACCTCTATCAAAGATCTTTTCTACCTCTTCTTTACAGAAACCCTCTAGTTTTTCCTTCAGTTGAGAGACTAAATTTGCCACATCATGAAAAGAGATGAAAAAACTGACTGTGATGCTGCATAAGTCTGTAGATTCAGGAGGAGCGGCGATGTACTGGAACATCTACAGAAATATCAGAAAAAAATAAGGATGAGTATGAATGTTTTCATCAGCATGATTCTGTCACAGCCATCTGCTGGAGTGCCCATGACAGCCACCAGAGGGCACTCCACCCAGATCATTGCCTATTGCTTGTGGACTTCGTTTCCCATCACCCTTTGCTCTGTCTATCAGGTCTCATTGTTTCCAGCTGTGTGTCATAAGCCTTGTTAGTTCCCCTATTTATACACTGTTCACTTAGCATTGGGTGCTGTAGTATTGCACTGTTTCTGTGTGGGCTTTGCTGACATCTGTTTTTTGTAGTACCCTGTGCTGGTGGTCTCAGTCTTTTGCCTTATGTGACTCTTATTAAAAGCTGCACTTGGATCTTTTGCAAAGTCAGAGTATTCTGTCACAGAATACTACAGCCAATACTGATCCAGCAGCATGAGGGACAAGATTCTGCTCCCTGAAGGACAAGTCTGTCTTCAAAAGCTGGAGAGACTTTGCTAAAAGGGAATGGAGGTGTGGGCTTTCACCCAGAAGTTCTAGACAAGGGCGGACAGACTGGGTTGTCAGGATGCGGACATTAAGGACATTTTAACCTCTGCTTGGATAAACACCTGGTAACATCATTGGATTTATGGATCTTCTCCAGGTACTTGCAGCTCCGCTAGGAGGGAAAGGTAGTATACCACCACCAGACTTTACCTGCAGGGACTGTCCCATCCCCACCTCCCTTGGCAAGTCAAGTCCTGGACCCTTCATCGATTCCCACACTCGAGCAAAGGTCGAGAAGGAGGAGGGCAGCAAGGTCCACTCCTGTCAATCCTGAGCCAGCTCCAGAGGAAGTAGCTCCAGAGTCCGCTTCAGAGGAGGTTGTTCTAGAGCCTCTTTACAAGATGACCACCAGCCCAGAGTCTCTTCATAAGATGGCTGCCACACCTGAGCCTCCAGCTGTTTTGGCTGCCACATCAGAACCTGTTATGCCACTCCTGTGTTCCCAGTCATCGTGAACCTTGCAATTGAACACAATCAGGCATTGCAAAGACACTTGGGGCTGATCGCTAGTTTGGCGATCCACCGCTGATTTCGGCCAGAGCAGCTGGTATCTCAAGGGCCTCAGAATCCAATCCAGAAACCTCACCAGTCCAAGAGCCCTCAGAGTCCACTCCAGAGCCCACTCCAGTCCGGGAGCCCTCAGAGTCCACTCCAGAGCTGTTCCAGTCCAGGAGCCTTCAGAGTCCACTCATGAACCCACTCCAGTCCGGGAGCCCTCAGAATCCACTCCAGAGCCGCTCCAGTCCAGGAGCCTTCAGAGTCCACTCCAGAGCCACTCCAGTCTGGGAGCCTTCAGAGTCCACTCATGAACCCACTCCAGTCCGGGAGCCCTCAGAATCCACTCCAGAGCCGCTCCAAGTCCGGGAGCCCTCAGAATCCACTCATGAACCC
>NW_015662161.1:1120617-1128827 GCF_001515625.1 Sinocyclocheilus rhinocerous
GTCCGGGAGCCCTCAGAATCCACTCATGAACCCACTCCAGTCCGGGAGCCCTCAGAGTCCACTCCAGAGCCGCTCCAGTCCAGGAGCCTTCAGAGTTCACTCATGAACCATTCCAGTCCGGGAGCCCTCAGAGCCCACTCCAGAGCCCACTTCAGTCCGGGAGCCCTCAGAGTACACTCCAGAGCCCACTTCAGTCTTCGAGTCCGCTCTTGAGCCCGCTCCAGCCTTTGAGTCTGCTCCAGAGTTAATTCCAGTCTTCGAATCTGCTCCTGAACCTGCTTAAGTCTATAAGTTCACTCCAGAGCTTGCTCCAGTTTATCAGTCCGCTCCAGATCCTGCTCCAGTCTATGAATCCGCTCCTGAGCCCGCTCAAGTCTACGAGTTAATTCCAGAGTTCCCTCCAGTCCACTCCAGTCTGCTCCAGAGTCGGTTCTAGTCCATGAATCCACTTCTGAGCCCACTCAAGTTTATGAGTTCACTCCTGAGCTCGTTCCAGTCCATCTGCCGTATGTCACAGCCATCTGCTGGAGTGTCCATGACAGCCACCAGAGGGCACTCCTCTCGTATCATTGCCTTTTGCCTGTGGACTTTATTTCCCATCACCATCAGGTCTCATTGTTTCCAGCTGTGTGTCATTAGCCTTGTTAATTCCCCTATTTATACCCTATGTTCACTTAGCATTGGGTGCTGTAGTATTGCACTGTGTTTCTGTGTGGGTTTTGCTGACATCTGTTTTTTGTTTGGTTTTTTTGGTAGTACCCTGGGCTGGTGCTCTCTGTCTTTTGTCTTATGTGACTCTTATTTAAAGCTGCACTTGGATCTTTCGCAAAGTCCCAGAGTATTCTGTCATAGATTCACCAACAATGTTCATAATTTAAAATGTACAATTTTAAATTCTAATGTAGGAACAACTGAAATCACATGTAGGTAAAAGCACATAATCATGGTAAGATGATAATTATATTTGCAGGAGTAGTGTGTTGTTTAGGTGTACATTTTTCTCCTGCACGTAAAAATATGAAATAGTCCACATAATTATTAGTGAATGAGACCAAGTTTACTTAGAACAAAGAAAAGACTACCATTGTTTTGTGTTTCAGATCTCTGTTACCTGCAGGAAATGGACGTGATCATCTGTGTGTAAAAGCTGCTCCAGTTCAGCATTTCTACTCATCAGATCATCAATCTCCTGCTCTAATTGCAGCAAGAGTCCTTCAGCTCGACTCACTGCAGTCTCTTCCTGAGCTCTGATCAACTGTATCACCTGAGAGCGGCTTCTCTCAATGGAGCGGGTGAGCTGAGTAAAGATCCTCTCAGTGTCGTCCACTGCTGCTTGTGCAAAGCGCTGTCAGACACACATCACAATAAGCACTTACTGCTGCCTCACACAGCCTGAAAGACACAGTGAGCTTCAACGGGAATGAAAGTCAAACTCACCTTATGAGACTTCACAGCGTCTCTCAGCTCCTGGAGCTGATTCTGTCTCTCCTGAATTCCCTGCTGGAATTTTCTTTGTGTTTCTCCCAAAAGCCTGTGTTGGGAAAACGAAAAGGCTGTATAATCTCAGACACCAAATCAGTATGTAAGTACATTTCTAATACTTTCATGACAATGATATGAGATTTTGCATATGGCAGCCCATAGAACCGCTTACAGGAAAGTTATGAAATTTGGCACACAGAGAGAGGACAGTCTCAACTATACAAAAACAGCAATTTTGGAGTCTCTAACTCAAAAACCCTCTAGCGCCACCAACAGCTCAAATTTGCAGTCACATTTCTGCTAATAACTTTGGCACAGTGCCACCTAGTGGTTGGGAGATATGAAAAATGGCTACGATGTACCGAGACATAGCAAGCGAAATTATATCCAATGTTCCCATTATTGGCGTCGGCCAGTTAGAATTTAGTAAAAAGCTGTATTTTATGAATGCATTTGCATATCCTTATGAAATTTGTTATGTGCAACATGCCCTGAAGGTAATCAAAAAGTTTCAGGGGAGTGCCACCTTGTGGTCAAAATTATAAAGAGAATTTTTCAAAACAACTCCTAGACCGCTGGTCAGATTTTCACCAAATTCATGTCAGATTTTGTGTCGATAGACTAAATGGTTTGCGTTTAACGAATCTTTGAATTTGATGACATGATGCCAAACTGCATTTGAGGCTGTAACTCTGACACAGTCACACCAAACTTTCTGTGTCATTGTCACCTCACACTGAACACCCCACATCAATTTTATAACAACGCCACCTATTGGCCAAAAGTGATAAACCATTAAACTAGTGAATAAACTAGTCATATTACTAGTGGTTTTATTTATGATTTTTGAGTAAAATCTTAAAATGTCTTTAATTATTCATTGTTGCAGTTGTTCTGGTGCTCAGTGTCATTTTTACCTCCTCATTTTGCCTCTGTTGTGCTTGGCCCCTTAATTGCTGCTTGCAGCTATATTTTAGCATTAAGCATTAGCACATTAGAGTCTAATTTCAGTTCATACCTGTTTCTCTGTCCTTTCTGCTTCAGCTGTTACAGTGTCATGGTTTTTATGTTCGTCAATCAAACACGGAAAACAAATGAATTGCTGATCAGTACGACAGTAGATTTCCAGCTGTTTGTTGTGTTTTGGGCAGATCATCTCATGGAGTCGTCTAATGGGATCCATCAGATTATGTCTCCTGTCTTTAAAGAGATTCTCATGTTGTTCAAGATGACTTTGACAGTAAGAGTTCAGACACTCCACACAGGACTTGACGGCTTTGTATTTCTTCCCAGTACAGACGTCACACTCCACATCTCCAGGTTCAGCTGTTTGTAAGTCTGTCGTCTTCAGTTTCTCCACCATTTCAGCAATTATGACATTCTTACATAAAGCAGGTCTTGAAGTGAAGGTGTGTCTGCACTGAGGGCATCTGTAGACTCTCTTCTGTTTCCAGCAGTCTGTAATACAGCTCATACAGTAACTGTGTCCACAGGGAATAGTCACTGGATCATTCAGGAGATCCAGACACACTGAGCAGCTGAACTGGTCCTGAGAAAAACTGGCTTCTGCCATTTTAATATATGTACATACAAACAGAGACGCGCATACGACAGCTTGACAACACTTAAGCGACACTCAGCTGACAAACTGAAGTATTTCCTGGTTCTGTTTCAGTGAAGTGTGAAAAACCGGTATGTCTGCATGGTTTGACTAACCTTTATAACACTGTAACATGACACTGTATTTTACATTGTAACATTTACTTACACATTACATTTACAATATCCCATTCTATGTAATTGAAATGGTGGTATGTGAGCATCTATTCTTAATGTATATATTGTTGAAGTATGTATACATGCATATACATATATACAGTGCATACATACATACATATATGTGTGTGGGTCCATACAACGGACTTGCAGAGTTTCTTCTTTACATGTAAGCTAAACTTCGAGTTAACTTAAAATTATTCCTAATATGATGAGCCTTTTTAGAAAGTAGACTAATTTTGTACTTCAAAGAAAAGTATGTAATTTTGTGATTTACCTTGTAGCTGGTTGGTTTGGTTTATGGCTTATAACGTTTTAATAAAGACCTTTTTTTAAAATCCTTATGGGAAAATGAATGGAAAAAATACCACGAAAACTAAGGTGCTCTATATTGTGTGTAATTTTTTCAGCCCATCTCCCTGATTTCACTCTACACCTAAGTGCGACTGGCCTCTCAGGGAGGTTCGTTTACTAAATGGTATGTCTGCTGATGAAGGCATGGGTACTGCCGTGATGTTGGCATTTTTAACTGTTTCAGGGATTTTTCATAGACTGCTGTTGGTTTCCAAGTGTTTCAGAATGAGCTATCATGAACAACTTGAACTGTGCGGCTTTACATTTCTACTCTGGACACAACTTGCCATGACATGTTGCATCAAAAGCACATAGAAACCAGTGAAAAACAAATGTAAAAATGTATCTAATTTCACTGTAACATATCCCCCATCATCTCTAGACTTTCATGTTGAAGTTTGAGGTTCCTGATTCTTGTTTTTGCTGTTTAATTAGGCCAATTTTTCCCAGGTGTTTCTAGCTCTCTCATTATCCCTTGTGTTTATATACCCTGTGTTTTCCCTTGTGTTAGGAATGTGGAAATCAGCTTCATAAAGTTCTGAGGTATTCCCATTACAGTTCCAGAAAAGATGCAAAGCTTCCAGAGTGTTGAAAACAGCACAATCTGGTGGTCAGTAATAAATAAAGCAGCCAAAAGCCTGTTTAAGAAACTGTTGGATGAAGCTGCCACCACACACGCCATAGTTTCATTGTGTGTTTGTGTGTGTGTGTGTTGAATTTCTCCCTCTGATAAATTAATCTACGCATTAAAATGTGTCAATAAATGCCAGTATAAACGAATATCAATATGGTGTAATAGAAGAACAACGTACACATATGAATAACAACGTTGTACATGTCAAGTATTTTGCCTTGAATAGTTTGTATTCTACATGGGGTTCGAACCTTCTTACAAGCAAAGTGAAGCACGCACGTGACTGGAGAGAAAATGAGGCTTTCTTTGTTGTCAATTGCGTGAAAACTATACACCCCCAAAACGAGGCTTCACTGGAATCTGTACTGCGTGCTTGATGCATGCCTCAAAGCTTTTAATCACTCATTTTGGGGTCAGTTGTTGTGGATGTAACCTCTGATTTGGATGTCTCCAGTGTTTCCATTTCCTTCCGTGTTCCATGTATTCTTGTCATGGTTATCCTTTATGTTTTTGTTTAATTTGAGTTCCCCGTTTCCCAGTTTCCTGTTTTGTTCTTTCATTTATTAAACCTCTTGCATTTAGAGCCAGGGGTAGCATAACCGGGGTGAAGTTTAAGACAGTTCCAAGGGCCCTGATCAGAGAGGGGGCCCGACGGAAACAACCCCCGGAACACAGTTTCTACCGAGGGGGCCCGAGTTAGTATGCTGTTCAGGGGGGCCAGAAACCATAGGGGCGTCCCTGTTTAGAGCCACACCCATCTGTCTGCCTTCCTTTTTCTCCCTGCCTGCTTGTTATTACAGAATCAAGCTGGCTTCTCTATATATTCAGAATAAGCATTATTTTCTCACATCTTAGAAATGATAAGCCTATTACCAAGCATTCATTTCGATCTGCAGTCTAATAAATGTTAAACAGAAAAGTAAAACGACACACTCTGAGGAAGGCTGGATGGCCGAAATGCATCAGTGTGCAGTGTTTTAGTCATTTTTAATGTTTCTAGAGTGAGCCATGTTTGAATAAAGGCTTTTTAACATGTTGGAACTGGAAGAAGTGCCTTGGATCCGTAGTTTCTATAGAAAAGTAAAATGGTTTACAACTGCACTGAATCTTCACTGTTAAAAAATGTCTTCACTGTAAAAATTGTAATAAATTAAAATAAATATCCAAGTTGTTGTCACTAGGTACAACTTCATATTACAAGCTGACTAAACCTAAAATGTTAAGGCAGCATGAAGAATTTCTTTCTTTCCTCTTTTTTTTTTTTTTTTTTACAGTTTATCTAAATACTCTGCATAATGAAGAAATGTGACACTTGTTAATAAAATACATTTTGTGCATATAGTATACAATTGAATAACATGTAATATAGTTGTAATATAATGTTATTTAAAAATTATGTTGGAACCATATTTATTTATATTTATGTATGTATTTATTTATTTAACAATATTCCTAAAATTAGTTTTCTTTAATGATGATGCCATCACGCACAGTATTTTATTGGTAAAAGGCCAGTTGTAAGAAAGCGAGCTATTTCTTTCATTTTCAGAATGTATTAGTAGTAAACACATCAGAAAAACAAAACGACTACTGCATTTAGTGTGTGTGTGTGTGTGAGGCAGAGTACAGAGACTGTTTTCCTGCTCCTCCCAATGCTCAGCGAAACATATTTCCTCTCTTACTGTTGATATAGGTCTACTCTAAAAAAAATTGCTTTTACACAGCGGACTCCTCTGATTCATTGCCTTAGAATCAGAAATTCAGGGGGTGTTCACTGCATGCTAATATTTTCCAGGCTTTGTTTTGTTTCCTGGAGACAGACATTTTCCTGAAGAATGAAATGAAAAAAGCTTAAGGGCAAGTGTCCTGGAGTGTCATACTGATGGGGAACTGATTCTGACTCAGTAATCTGCAACAAAGACTCGGAGCTGATTACAAACCATGGATGTTTTAAACCCAGAGGACTACAGCTATGAGGACTATTATAACGCAGAAGGACTTGAGGAATTTGGGCTCTGCAAGAAGACACATGTAAAGGAATTCAGCCATGTGTTTCTACCTGTGTTCTACTCCATTACTTGTGCATTGAGCATTATTGCTAATTTGACCCTTCTAACATTGTTCATCAAATACAAATCTCTGAGGAAGGTGTTGCCTCTGCACATGGTCATATCGGATATTCTTTTCACACTCAGCCTTCCCTTCTGGGCAGTGTATGCCAGCAGCGAGTGGATCTTTGGTGATCTAAGCTGTAAGGCAATCTCATTGGTTTACATGGTGAGTTTGTATAGCAGCAACCTGTTTGTTGCTAGTCAGAGCTTGGAGAGATTTATGGACCTTGCATGTGTTGCTTCTACCACCAGCATCTTCAAAAGTCCAAAGAGGAATACTATCGTGTGCATTTTGGTGTGGCTTTTCTCAGTTTTGGGTGCGGCTGTTCATGTCAGCTTCGTTGAGACGCAAACGTTCCACGACCAGTACATTTGTACTTATCACTTCAATGATAAAGTCGGTTGGAAAATCTATGCAAGATTTCAGATGAACATACTTGGGTTCGTCGTACCGTTTCTAGTGCTCCTATTCTGTTCCATCAGACTACCATGTGTTGCTGAGGTGAGGAGCGCGTTCAAGGTGTTTAGACACGAAGCTGGATTCACCGTCATGTTTTTTCTCCTCTGGTTCCCCTACAGTGTGGTCATTTTCCTGTATGCTTTGCAAGACCTTCACATTTTTTATGCATGCACCACTAACATACACTTTGACTTTGCCATTCATGTGACAGAATGTATCGCTTTCATGCATGTTTTCATCAATCCTGTTCTGTACATCTTTTTAAACAAAAAAGTCTGGCGACGACTCAGAAATGCCTGCAAAACCCCAAGGGAGTATCTGCTCGAGGAATCCAACAGTTCATCTGTCATGTCAAGTCAGGGCGGAGCTATAGAGTTGAAGGCGGTTCAGCGATATCAAGCTCATGACCTGAGCATTAGTGCTGAACGACCTAATAACTTCTTACCTGAGCCAATGTAAAAGCTTCATTTCGTTTATCGCAGCTTTTAATAGTTATGCCAACAATGCTGTTTACACTGCACTACTCTTTTCACTGTTTATGTTAGTTTGGGTTTATATGCCAATACATAATGTTTTCAGTAAAATTTGTTGAAGTTCTTTCCACAAGCAATGGCTGATCTAGCAAATATAAAACCAAAGACAAATTCATGCATGTGTGAGCCTGTGAGGTTTCCAAAAAGGATCAAAATACTGTATATCACCATTTTGCTGTCTAACTAAAATGCTCATGAATTGACACTGCTTTCAACAGTTCAGTGATTCTGAGATATCAGTTCACCCAGTGGTCTTTCCCCAACATTCTTATCATAAAGATAACGTTAGCCTTGTCCCGTCACCCTTCAGATTAAAAATTACTCTGTTAGAACTTAGGTGCACAATTTAACAATGCTCAGTGGATATTTAGCCTTTTTTATCTTCAAGAACTTCAGTGAAGTTTGGATAGATATGATGTTTTGATATCAGAATCAGAATTACTGGAATTTTTCTTGGTAGTCAAGCACACAATATGCACACATTCACATTTGAGGCATAACTTCATTGTTGTATACAAAATATATTTATTACAATAGATATTTAAAAGAAACAATAATGTATTCCACTTTTACCAAAGCTGCTGTGATATTTTGTTTATATTATGCGGTACATTTTGCTTATATTGTTATGCAAGACAGTGGTATTTTGAAACATTTTAAACCTATTTTTAATAGTCTTTATGTCTTTACCAGAATTTATTTTAATAAATTATCATTTAAAATGTAGACATTAAAGGGGTCATATGATGCGATTTCAATTTTTCCTTTCTCTATGGAGTGTTACAAGCTCTTGGTGCATAAAGAAGATCTGTAAAGTTGCAAAGACTAAAGTCTCAAATCCAAAGAGATATTCTTTATAA
>NW_015662161.1:1128920-1155806 GCF_001515625.1 Sinocyclocheilus rhinocerous
AGTCATTATAATCAGTAATTATGTCCCCACTGGATGCAACAAATGCCTCGTTTGTAATGGGTTTTATTGGTTTTGTCTCGTCGTGCCGGACACATGGAAAACTTAGACTGTATGATGGAAACACAGTATGGTAAGGGGCGTAACATTTCTGTCACACGCTTGAGGTATTCGGCCAATCACAATGCACTGGATAGCTGGCCAATCAGAGCACACCTCGCTTTTCAGAACGATGAGCTTTGTAAAAATCGACGCGTTTCAGAAAGGCGGGGCATAGAGGAGAAACAATAATGTACAGTATGTGGAAAATAATGTGTTTTTTGAACCTTAAACTGCATAAACACATTGCATTACACCAAATACACAAAATAATGTTCTTTTTAGCAACATCATATGACCCCTTTAAATTCCAAATGAAAGAACCAGGCCATACCATTTTTTGACATGAAATGGTATTTTATATTTGGACTTTTTAAAATCTTTTCCCAGAAATTTACAATGGAAGGTCAAATTCAGTCTTTATAAGTTGTTTAAAGGCCTTGTCTCTCATAGCAAAACACAAACTAACAAAAAACCTGTATCAATAATGCAAAGTTCAAGGCCCATTTAAACGATCGCTCTCCAGCTCAAAAAAGCGAGGTTACAGTTTATGACAGCAGTCGACCTATGAACATGTGTTACCCGTTTTTTATCAGCTGTATTGTATCAGGACTTACAGTGGTAATCACTAGGGCCTTTATTAACAGCTGAAAAGAGAAGTCTGAAAGCCTAGATGCATAGTGAATGGTGTATGTTTGAGGAGGTAAAATTGATATTGCAATTGTTTAGCAAATGTTTTAGTTTCAAAAACTTTAGAGAAAAGGGTTCTAAGAAAACGGTTAAAATTATCAAGTATTCTGAAGGTACCAGTTCAAATTCTAGCCAAGAGGACTTTCTGTGTGAAGTTACTATGCTCTCCTTGTGTCTTTGTGGGATTCCCCCACAAATCAAAGACATGTGGCATAAGTGAACTGGAGAAAATGTGTGTGTGTGTGTGTGTGTGAGCCCTGTGGCCACAGCATCCCTACGCCCCTACAGAGAATGAGCGGTTTTGGAGAATAGACGGATGTTAAAGTCAAATCACAATACATGTGTATCCTGTATACACTGGTTTGTTTCCAATGTATACTGCCTTAGTCTGCAGTCTGTAACTGCATGACTGACCTGTAAACTGATTACAGCAAACCTTAGTAAATCATGTTGCACAATTTATTTAAATACTTTCCTCCCATAAATTTAGCGTCTGAAAGAGAAACTCCTACAAATGCATATGCATTAAGGTCAGCTGTAAAATTAACTGTCTACACCTTTTCATTGCTAATGTTTCACTGCGTGTCTTTAGTAAATCCTGACAGTAGTTTTTTATCGTCAAAAGAGGATTTGCGCTGGTGCTAGCTATTGGTAAATCTTTATTAAAAGTGAAATAAAGCCATTTCTCAGATGGTTCAGTGGAGAACAAAATAGTGGTCAGGCGGGAAGAGATCAAAGCTAGCAATCAGTGCACATGAGATCAAGAGCAGGCAATGTTTTTTTGTTTTTTTTTAAATAAACCAAGACCTTACGTAGCATCAATGCAGAATTGCATACACAATTCCTCTTCAGTGCAACACTTCAGAGACGGGCTGTATCATGAAAACGTCTGCTTTTGCATCAACACAACATATATGTGTCACAGTGCCCGAGTTTGGTGGTTGTAGCTTGAAAGCTCTAGGAAGAAATAGTGTTTACATTTTGGCTCAGAAGAATAATAATAAGTTTAAATAGTAGATCAGTAAGTTGGCTTTCTCAAGCCAACTTAACTAGATAAAAAAGTTTGTCAAGACAAATTTTGAAGTTGGCTTGAGAAAGCCAGACCAGAACGTTTGAAAAGTTTTCAGTTTAAAATAGTTTGAAAGATTAAAGTCTAAATGTTTGAAGGCAATACAGTCTATTAGAAAAACAGACAGACAGACAGACAGACAGATAGATAGATAGACAGATAGATAGATAGATAGATAGATGAACATGTTTCATGAACATGCGTTAGAGATTGATGCGGAAGTGAAGAAATTGTTGAATAAAGTTATTTTTGTTTTTCTGTGCACAAAAAGCATTTCCATCGCCTCCTTAAAATTAAGGATGAACTACTGGAGTCACATGGATTACTTCACTGATGTCTTTACTACCTTTCTGGGCCTTGAAAGTGATAGTTGTGTAGGCTGTCAATGGAGGGACAGGTGGTGTTGGGGAAAGTTACTTTTAAAAGCAACGTTACTCCACAAAAAAAGTAACTAATTGCGTTACTTAGTTACTTTTTATGGAAAGTAATGCATTGCGTTACTTTTGCATTACTTCTGGGGCTTGCCTATTTGTTTTTTTAATAACAAAAACCCATTAGTTATATTTTTGGCAAAAGTAAAGTCATTTGAAAAAGTAACTCAGATACTTTATTAGTCACTTAAAAAAGTAATCTGATTACGTAACTCATGTTTCTTGTAATAAGTTACTCCCAACACTTGGGAGAGGAACCTCTCAGATTTCATTGTAAATATCTTCATTTGTGTTCCGAAGAAGAATGAAAGTTTTACGGGTTTGGAACAACATATGGGTGAGTAATTTATGACAGAATTTTCCTTTTTGGGTGAACGATCCCTTTAAATATTTCCAAGGTAGGTCACTGTATGTTTGCATTCAGATGCCAAACTAGAGTTACGCTGTTTCTTGCAACTTTGAGTGGTTTATTCCGGCAACAGTATATTGTTTACTTGCTTTACATTTTATTAGCAAAGTAGGATGAAGCACCCTTTGGGCTGGAAGAAAATGACATACACTGTAGGGTCCTCCACTAATCATGATCTATCATGCAACGGAGGCGAAGTCTTACTAAATACGGCATTACGTTATGACCTGTTTTAGTGTTTTGAAATATACTACACCTAACTTCAAGGTAACCTTTATTGCACCATCAAGGTCATGTCTAACTACTGCAACCAGATCTCTCTTATCTCAATGATAAGAATACCTTTGATCCTTTCCCTTCTACATCACTACATTATCTGCAGAATGTTATGTAGGCGCTAGACAGTATATACTAAATTCAGCATAAGCTATTCTTCACTGCTGTTTTCTCACAGCTACCCATAGTATGTGAATAATTAGTATTAAACTATTAATTTAGCTCATAGTTTTATTAATCTTTTGTTCTTGCAGTTTGTGATTTAAATCCTATTTTGGTCACACTTTTGAGGACAAATTTTCACTATTAACTAACTATTAAGTACAACTTTTGCCTCAATAAACTTCTAATCTGCTGCTTAATAATAGTTAGTAAGGTAGTTGTTAAGTTTAGTTATGGGATATATGATTAAGGGATCTAAAATATGGTTATGCAGAATAAGGCATTAATATGGGCTTAATAAGTAATGAACAGCCAAAATGCTAGTAATATGCATGCTAATAAGTGAGAAATGGCCCCTAAACTAGTGTTACCCCTATTTTTCCTTTTCTCAGACCATTTGTTAGTTAATATAGCATTAGTTTTAGAAATTAAATGATTTAATGTTTATTAAAAGCTGATTACATAAATTATCTGAATAGTGTCTGATGTTGTAAAATATGGCACAAAAAACAACAACATAAAAACATGATATAAATAAAAAAAACTCCAGAGACAAAAAATAATATTGTAGAGAAACTTTAGAGTCACTGAGAGTCATTTCCTCCACTGCATGAGGTCATGTGATGAGAGCAGGGGTGGGGCATTAACACAGTTGCCAAGAAAGAGGAATTAAAAACAGAGCAGAGCGCAGTCAAGAGAACGCCAAAGAGGAACATGGGCAGCCTCCTCCAAATCCTGCTTGCTCTATTCATCTCTGTCATAGGTGCCCTCTACCTTCTGGGGTCTTTTCGCCGCAGACGAGCTGGAGAACCCCCTCTAGATAAGGGCCCTATTCCCTGGTTTGGCCATGTGCTGGAATTCAGGAAGGACACGGCCAAATTCCTGCAGAGAATGAAAGAAAAACACGGAGATATTTTCACAGTCCAGCTGGGAGGCTTTTATTTCCATTTTATCACAGATCCACTCTCTTTCGGCTCTGTGGTCAAAGAGGCCAGAACAAAGCTGGACTTTACTAAATTTGCAGAACAGCTGGTTGCGAGAGTATTTGGCTATAATTCCATGGAAATCGAACACAAGGTTCTCCAAGCATCAAGTACCAAACATCTCATGGGAGATGGCCTGGTCGTCATGACTCAGGCAATGATGTCCAATCTTCAGAATCTGATGCTCCATAGCGTTGGATCAGGAGATGACAAGCAATGGCAAGAAACTGGACTCTTTACATACAGCTACAACATTGTGTTTCGCGCTGGCTACCTGGCTCTGTTTGGGAACGAGTCGGTCAAAAGTACAGGGACTTTGGACAAAGCGAAGGAAATTGACCGGCAGCATTCGGACGAACTTTTCAAGGAATTCAGAAAATATGACCAGTTATTCCCGAATCTGGCTTATGGTGTCCTGGGACCTAGTGAGAAGATGGAAGCCGAGCGTTTGAAAAGGCTGTTCTGGAGCACGCTTTCAGTGCAGAAGATGAGATCCAGAGACAACATCAGCGGCTGGGTCAGTGACCAGCAACAGGTGAGAGACGAACAGGGCATGCAGGAGTTCATGCAGGATCGATTCATGTTTCTGCTTCTGTGGGCCTCTCAGGGAAACACGGGTCCTGCGGCTTTCTGGCTGCTCTTGTACCTGATGAAGCACCCTGACGCAATGAACGCCGTGAAGAAAGAAGTCGAGGAGATTCTCAGAGAAACGGGGCAGGAGGTGAAACGAGGCGGGCCGCTGATTGACCTGACTAGGGATATGCTCCTTAAAACTCCCATCCTAGACAGCGCAGTTGAGGAGACCCTCCGTCTGACAGCTGCCCCGGTCCTTACGAGAGCCGTTTTGCAGGATATGACCATCAACATGGCCAGCGGACAAGAGTACAAGATCCGTAAGGGCGACAGAGTGGCGGTTTTCCCCTACATAGCCGTTCAGGTGGACCCAGAAGTTTACCCAGATCCCTATACCTTCAAGTACGACCGTTTTCTCACGCCAGATGGAAACAAAAAGACTGATTTCTACAAAGGTGGAAAGAAACTCAAGTACTACAACATGCCTTGGGGAGCAGGAACCACTATGTGTCCGGGAAGATTCTTCGCCACAAATGAGCTGAAGCAGTTTCTCTTTCTCATGCTGTCCTACTTTGACTTTGAGCTGAAAAATCCC
The DNA here is from genome assembly GCF_001515625.1 of Sinocyclocheilus rhinocerous. NCBI lineage: Eukaryota > Metazoa > Chordata > Actinopteri > Cypriniformes > Cyprinidae > Sinocyclocheilus > Sinocyclocheilus rhinocerous. The sequence continues at coordinate 1,134,205 of NW_015662161.1, forward strand.
AATGAAGAGATTCCAGGTATTGATATCAGACGATGGGGCTTTGGCTCCATGCAGCCAACTAAAGACATCCAGTTTAGATACAGACTCCGATTTTAAAAGGTTTCATCTTAATATTATTCTGTGATCTCATACACTGACGCTTCAACAATATTCCTTAATGAAAGCGGGCTTTAAAACTGACATGCTCACATTTACTAGGTCCTAAATTATCCCGAAGTATCTCACAACCTGAATGTTTCAACAGTTCAATGAGCTTGTATTTACTCTGTGTTGCCCAAAGACTGTATCAGTGCACAGCATACATAGGAACAAGATATTTATAAAAAAGGGTAATTTTGTGCATAATAAATCTACCTTTATAAAAATATCAACATATTGTGCTGATTGCTTATTTGCTATTTAAGTGAAAAACAAGATATATGAGGTATATATTATATATAAAATAAATATATTAAACTCCTTGACTTTTTGTTGTTCCTTATTGTGATTCCGAACCAGGGGAAAAAAATACTCATATAGGGTCAACTTTATTGTCTTGACCTTTGCACCAAGGAACTTTATAACAAAGGTTCAGTCTGCAAGGCCTGAAACTAATAAAAGTAGTATATAGTGGTAAAATAAATCATCAGTTCTGTCCACTTCATTTACTTCACAATATGTCAGATATATAAGTTCTTATATATTAATGTTAAATGTGGTATAGGACAGATTGGGACTAGTTGTCACATGAACAAGAGCTACATCTTAGCTGTAATATTTGAAGATTTTATGTTTACAGTTATACACATTTGTTTTCCCCTGCAGTGGTTTTGTTTATTGGTTTCTAATAGTTCAAATTGGTGTGCTGAAAATTTTTTTTTCATCTAACATTCCAGGAATTTGTTAAAATGTGAATTTCATTTCATTTGGTTTGCTATATATATATATATATATATATATATATATATAACATAGAACACTCGTGCAAATAAAGAATCTGATGTGCTGTTCAACCGTACAAGTTAGAAGATGATTACAGAACAGATTTATTATTTTTAATGCAATGTCCCATTCTGCAAAGTGCACAATTGCAAAGTGGTGATTTGTGAGTAGTGATTGAAATGTGCTAAAATCTCCTCAAAAATGAATAAAATACCTCAGCAAATATATATACATATAAAGATCATTAAAATCTATTGTCATTGACAACATGATGGATATGCATCTAACTGTTGCTTCTAAAGGTCATTTATGACCCTGCAAGAGAGGAAAAGTTGGCTATGCTTTTTAGAGTAAACATTTCAGGGATAAGTTTACATGAAAATTACACAGATCAACGAAAATTCTAACATCAATTACACAACCTCATGTTTTACTAAACATGTATGACTTTCTTGAAACACAATGTTAGTGGAGTTCAAATTGTTTTATACCCCAATGAGTTTTATTGCATAATATTTAAAGTTTAAATAATTAAAACAGTTAAAAATATATGCCAGAAAATGTTTGTAATGACATGAGGGTGAGGAAATGATGACGGAATTTTCATATTTTGGTGAAGTGTCAAACTCCGCTGGATATCTAAGACTATTTAAATTAAAATATTTTTGTGAATTGCCCCACGAACTAAAAGCTAACTGATTAATTCCCAGACAAATTACAGTGATAAAGTGACAAACGATTCGTAATTGTAAGATTTGTAATCTATGGAGCAAAAAGTATGACAGCTAGCCTTCTAACGGGTAAAATTTTCTTTGCTTACTGTCTTCTGTTATACATTTTTGAAAAATTATTAGATTGACGAAATCTGCATTCCACAGTACTTGTTTACAAGTGCGGTATATTGCACATCGGTTTTATAAGGAAGACAGTTTAACATGTTTACATTCTATCTGCCTTTTATGGGAGTGATAAGATCTTGTTTTACTTAGGAGGCATGAAGCTTCTGTTAAACAGGAAGGAACCATGAGTGTCAGGTCAGTTTATGTAGGCAGGAAGTTCCCTGGTAATTTGAAAAAACAAAACAAAAAAAAACAACAGCATTAACCCCCAGGAATTTCTTGTTAGAAGCTGGTTTACCAGCATACTCTTTCTGGTAAAAGGCCAATGAAAGATGGGCTCTATTATTTCCCTAATGTGGCAGTGCAGAGATCAGAAAACTCTAACTCTGGACTCTAAGAGAAGGGAAATAGAAATTGAACCCATCTAACAAAGACTTTCTAGACCGCACCAATTGCAAAACGGCTCACTACGCCACCCCGGAATACAACAGGGAATATCATCCCCAATAAGGACACGCAGGTCTGTTACCGAACAATGGCAAAGAGACTCAGTCATAAATACAGATGAATAAAGTTTATTGACACTCACAAGAACAAGCTCTGAACAGAGCTATAGTTGTATTCTTCATTTGTCGCTTTGGATAAAAGCTAGTAAGCAAATACATTTAAATTTGTACTTATTCTTTTTTTTAAAGGTTTCGGGGTCTTTTGGGGCCCTTAACATGCTCATTGCACAAGCAAAACCAGCATCCCACGTTGGCTCCAGTGTGCAAAACACACCTTATGCTGGTGACCAGCAATGATCAGCTGTGATAGGAGACTTTCTAATGCCACTGAAACACTGTTATATTTAGATTCGATGTCTTGTACTGTATATCTCCATTGGCTGGGCAACAGTTTTATATTTTAAAATCTAGGAAAAAAAATTGTTTGAGTGGAAATAAAACTGGAAATTCTCTTTTTATTCACTTGCTTTCTTGTCCTTCCAAACCTGTTCCAGTGCTGTTCTTTCATGAAACACAAAAGCATAATTTGCAGAATTTCTAATCGGATCTTTTCCATAAAGTTAATGCATACCATGCCCATACTGAGTCAAGCTCAAAAAAGTCTCATGAAAGTAGTAGTCCATGTACTTGATATTCCAAGTCTTCTGAAGACAAGCAAAGGTGTGAGGAACACAGCTTTATTCATAATAATATGTTGTTATTCTTCTCTGCTGCAGTTCTCAAATCTCAATAATGTTTCTACATTACTTGCCATGACAATCAATTACTACACATGCACGCTTGGCATTACTGAGGCACATTTTCAGGTTCCTTAAATTGGTCCGTAATGATTATTTTAAGAGTGTTGCTATTTTCTTGAATTATGTTATGACGATATGATATTTTATATCATTGTAAACAAGCAATAAAGATTGAAAATTACAAATACAAAATAATCAGTTCCCCATTTAGGACTTTTACAAAAAAATTCATTGAAAGAGTTGACGAATGTAACCGAATTGAGAGCTCTCTGACTGAATCACGTCGGAAACCTCAATAAAAGAGACATACAAACAGAAGGGAGAACAATGGCTCTATTGGCCTGTGGTGTTGCTCCTGAGTGTCACTGCCTGTACTTGGTGGTGAATGGTTTTGAGGGAAAATGATCCATTGTGTCTCTTTACTTCTCACTGGTGTGATAGCGTCAAAGATTGTGGGTTCATGATCAATTCTTGCTAATTCTACACTTCAAGACTTGGTGAAGAGATCTGCCATCGCTATGGAGAGGTAGTGTTTGGGTGGTTTTATCATGTACTTTGGAAAAATGCTCTTGGAAGTGTACTATTATTTTTGTTTGTAACATTGCTTAATAATTTTAATTGTACAAGATTTCCTTGTAAACCAGTGTCAAATAATCAGCACAATTTATTTCTTTTTATGCAAAAATCTCAATATTGGTTGCTACATCTCAGAGGATGTTTCTCAGATCACAATCTGTCTTCCAAACAAAAAGTGGTATATAAGCAATGTTCCAAGTCACTGCAATCTGCAATATATGTAAAATCTGCAATCTAATTAAGTTATCAAAATGGTTTAAGAAGAGGCCATTGCAACAGTGTTTAACTGTGCAGAAGTTGGAAAAAAAGGGCATGTTGCTATTATAATTAGCTGAAAATCAAACCATAAAAAAAATGTTAATTACTCGAAATAAAATAAATGTTAACAGACAATAAAACATGCAAAACCTATGGCAAGACAACATTTCAACCATTTAAAACTGCACGATAAAAATTTCACATTGTTGACAGCCTCATAAAAATAAGTGCATGTAATTTAATTAAGTTCATTTAAATGCCTATGGTTAACACATTTTTACCTAAAGTAACCCCGATTGTTCAGATCGAAGTTCACTTGAGTGTAAATCTCTAGTGTGTGCAACAAGTGCTTTTTAAGAGCTCTTTACTAGTTGCAGCCAAATGTGGTCTTTGAACAACAACAGTGACCTCGTTCTGTGAACTGACTGACCAAAGAGTCATTTACTCGTGTGGGGCAGATCAAACGGCACAAAGGTACCTTGCCAGTGTTATTCTGTGCCTTTTTGCCTATGCTAAAAATAATATCAAAAGCACAGTTTAGTCAGCATTGTCTTACTGGGATTCTAACTAAAGCCCTATTCGCACGGGATTAGTATTACCTGGTGGTGACCTCCAGTCATTTGTAATAATTGCGGAGGTTGTCTGTGATCTTAATCCCGTGCGAATCGGCCATGTCTGTAATTTGTAAAGTAAAAATTCCCCCGCAAATGACCTACCATATTTCGCCGAACACCGAGGTCCTGTGATAATTTTAGTCCCGTGCGAATCGGCATCTCTGTGATTCGGCCAGCATTTGGCAGGTTGCATATCATTTTTCGAGGTTTTTGTTTGCTGTGCGCCTTTTTATACATCTTTCGCGAAGAATGGAGCTGCGTTGGAGTGTTTGATAGTATTTTGGGTGCTGTCATCATATCTCTACACCATACAATTTGCAGAAAGAGAAAGCTGAAAAGGTTTTGAGGTTAATGTGTTACAAATAAATCAAGCATAAAGCTTGAGATATTATTTTAACCTGGTGAAATGTAAATGTCACAGGGCACGAAACTATATTAGTTTATTTTCTTTTTTTTAATCCATCTGGACCATAGAATGGGACTCTCAAAGCCTTGACATCCGGGTATCCGGGAGACAAGTCAGTAAATTCGAGTAAAATCACAGGCTTCGCTTATCCCGTGCGAATGCACCACACGAAATTCAGATGTGGGGGGGATAATTTCAAAATCACACAAGGTCCCCAGATAATACTAATCCCGTGCGAATAGGGCTTTAGGGGGTGTTTACACAGCACCGTTTTTGATTAAACACTTTTTATGCGTTTAGGCCGTTTATTTACACAGCAACAGCATTTTGGGGACCTGAAATTGCAAACTTTTGAAAATGTGTCTCAAGTATTTTTTTTTTTAAATGATGTCATATGCATGCGTATTACATGTTCAGTCTATACAGCATGTGTGCATGCGTGTAGTGTTCCTTTACAAAGAGACATCGCCAACTACTGGCCTGGCATGCATAATAAAGCATGTTTTAGCCGTTTTGTGAACGGGAATGGTTTTGACAGCGCAGTTCTCTGTACGCAAAATTTCAAAAATGCAAAGGAAGCACTTTTCTGTTTTTAGTACACTGTGGTTGTGTAAACAAAACAGAGTCCAAACTGTAACAGCAGCGGTTCCTTTCTGCTTCCTGTGTGGTCTGGATCCATGACAGTGCCAGGCACAAACATGATGGTCATGGACTTCACTGTGAGCAGATTGCAAAACAGATATATTCACTCAAACATTCCATCAGAGCATAATCATTCTCACTGTTTGGATGTCTAATGAGCACTTAGTAAACTAATATCATTGGCAATACAACAGAGCTTTTGCTGTTGTTTATATTGGGGTTGGGAATGGTAACTGGGAAACATTCCTTGAAGGAGGTATACTTTGGGTATTACAAGCAGTTTTCAATTTCATTACAAGCAGTGATTCCCAGGGTGTCCTTAAGCAGGTTCAACTAGGGTGACCATACGTGCCATTTTCCCAGGACGCGTCCTGGCAAAATGGCACGTATGGTCACCCTAGGTTCAACGAGGTGTAAATGCAGTGTATTCCCTTGTGGTTGATATTTCATTACTTGTTAAGCTTTTATGGTATTTCCACTCTAAATGAGTTTTAGCATTTAAGATGCCATTTCTTTGCCCAGGGTTTCTGACTTCTTTAAATGGCCTGATTATGTTAGCTCTTCTCACCTTAGACAGCAGTGCTGCTGTTTAAAGGTCCCCTGAAATGCTTAGAAACACACAGCGTTACTCTATGTGTTGACGTCATTTTAACTGAAACAGGAAGACGGGGCGGGACATATCAAGCAGCCACGCCCCTTTTTAAAATAGCCAATAGCGTTCGTTTATATCACAGCTTGGGCTAGAGCCATTCAGAGCCGCTGAGCTCCGTAACGCCGCATTTGACAGAGTATGCCAGCCACAATCTCAATCCATATTGCTATAAAATATAGCATTCTGTGTAGAATTCAAATAGCTCCGATACATTTTGTGGTCTGCGCCGACTCGCGCATGTGATCCGCTCCGTGCTATCGAGTCTCTGGACCGGAGCAGAGTGTGTGTGTGGTGCAACATATTGATACTAACACCCAAAAAACTTTAATTTTGATTTCATGGGGACTTTAAGCAGTCCTCCCTGTACCAGATGTTAATGCTTATTATTAGTGTTATACTTGGTTTTAATCAGTGGTATATATATCTTTATATCTCTCATTCGGTGCTCTCAGATCCAGTTAAATCTCAAAATATAATGCATCCAAATCTGCCATCACATACTATAAATAGGTCGCCGTGATTTTGCCAAGTAAGACATGTTCCTGGATCAACATCTTTTGATGATCCTGGATCAACATTATGGTCCAAAAATATAGACTAAACCCAATCCCTACCCCTAAACCTAACCCTACCCATAATGTATTCCTAAAATCAGTGTGAAATGATAGCTGATTAACAAGGGCGTAGAAGCACCTAACCCTGATCGTAAGCCTAAAACAGATATTTCCTGAAAAGTTATCCCTCAATTCTGATTGGTTAACAAGGATGTTGATCTAGGAACATGTTGTACTTGGTGAAATCCCGGTCACCCTATAAATATGTAACTGACAAACATTCATAGTTATTGTTTTTAAAAGAAACTCCCTCTTGCACTTTAGGCAAGAAATATGCTCAGGTAGACACAAAGACTCAAATCCTAGAATTCCCTCAACTGAATAAGAAGTAAATGATTTCTAGTTGGTTTGTTTTTAGACCAAGTATAAGTTGTGCTGCTCTATCCTTCAATAATAGCCTCTTACATTTAGATTGTGACAGGATCACAAAACAGTCTGATGAAATGTGGCACTCAAATTGTTATAATGCAACCGTGTGGAACTGAACTCATGCACTATGCAAAAGCAGTTGTCTGCTGCTTGTATCCAGTCTATTCACCTTTGATTAAATCAGAACAAATCAGGTTACGCACAGATGCTATCTGACCCTTTTACCTTGGAAACAATCACAGTTTTTGAGTTTCGGGATGATTACGACATGCTTCATCAGTAGGTTGGGGTGCTGTTTATGAAGTTCGCCCAGCCTACGGAGTTTGGAAGGGCGATCATCTCACATGGCACATAAATCGCCTGTGAAATACTGGCAGTTTTTCTAGTTTTGAGCTATTTCCTTCCAGACATTCAAGACAGTCAAGAGGTTGTAAAGACGAATAACATATCAGTAATCCCACGCATACACCGGCAAGGGGAAATGTGTTCTGGCCTCATTGGAGGTTAGCACACAGTTTTTTGGGTGCAAAATAAGTTTCTGTCGCTAAGGGGTGTGCATATCCTAGGTCAGTTGAATTTGGGGGCAGATCTTCACTTGAGGGACGAGTTGAGGCCCAGCTATATAAAATATAGCCTCCAATACTATATTTTGTATCTCATGCAATAACATTCATACATCATTAAGTGTAGCTTAAGTGTAGCCTATACCCTAATATTTAGGGCCACTGTACATATACGGAGGAATTTACTGTATATTCTATAAGCTTTATTTACATCGATATAACATTTAACAATATAAACTAGGAAATGAGGCTTCTGACCTTTTCAAAGGAAAACATGTTCAAATGCTCAACTTTATTTGGATTTGCTCCTACATCTGCAAGAGAAGGTTTATATCAGCATTTCTTGTTTATATACAACAACCACCTACAAGCTTGGGTGAAGGTTTCCTGCACATAAATCTTGTGCTTTTGGAAGAGGTATTTTAAAATGATTAAAATCTAATCAAATACATCTGAACCCCATTATTGATTTAATCAGACTCGAATTCAAATTAGATCTCAAAAGGCTGAGATTCTGTTTAAATTGATCATCATTTTAAATGCAATCTTAATTTAGATATTTCATTAGTCGAGATATTCTCATTTTAAAAACTCATTCATTTAGGACCTCATATTCATGAGTCTTATGGTCACAATCTGGCTAGTTTAATCATAAATCTGGCCCACTGCTTACTCACAACTAAATTATAATTACAGTTAGACCACGATAGAGCCGGTGGAGTAAAGAACCATAGCAGAGCAGTGACTGACCTGACTGACTCATGAGACCTCATTCATATGCTGCATAAGTCTACTGCAGTTGGTGATGAAGCAAGCAAAGCCAATGAGCTTTTGATACCACAGACATAATGTCATAATGTCATAATGTCAATGTCAACACTTCTTGAGGGTCCATAATTTGAATTTTCTAATGAGTGCGAAATTTCTATATTTATTTATTTAATTATATATAATTTGTTGATGAGACATTCTACTGCACAGGTCACACTGTTCTTCACACACACATTTTGTGTCTTCATTTAGCTAATTCAGTACAACTGAATACTTTTTTTTTTTTGGTTATGGATCTTTCTAAATGAACACATGGGAACCATTAAACCTATTTACATGGAAAAACAGCAAAGTCACTCGAAGCTCATGGTGTACGCTTCCCTAAAAGTCACTCTAAATTTGACAGCCATGCCATCTAGTGGTCTCAAAAAATAGCACAGCTGCAAATTCTGATACTACTGATATTTTTGTAAGTATGAGATGAAAGACAACAACAAACCTAATTCTTAAAAAATATGAAACCGAAGATCCCGATAAAACAACATTTATTTTCTATTATTTATCTATATGTCATGTGGCAAATATGCTTCTATTTTGCATCTTAGTAGTTACAAAATAGATTATCAGCATGACAGTTTGAGTAAAAAGTTGAATAGAAAATGCGCATGAATTTTAGAATTTCTAGAGAAAGTCTCTCGTGTTTGCTTTAATGATCACTTGACAAGTGATGCTGGATTTCACAAAGTTTGTACAAAGCCTGATGATCACATTATCCAACATTATTTAAAGGGTTAGTTCGCTCCAAAATGAAAATTGTCATTAATTACTCACCCTCATTTCGTTCCAAACGCGTAAGACCTTCGATCATCATCGGAACACAAATTAAGATATTTTTGATGAAATCTGAGAGCTGACCCTCCCATAGACAGCAACACAACTGTAATGTACCCAGGTCCAGAAACGTACATTGGCAAAACAGTCCATGTGACATCAGTGGCTTAACTTCAGTTTTGCGAAGCTACGAGAATACTTTTTGTGTGCAAAGAAAATAAAAATAACATAATTTATTTAACAATTCTTCTCCCCTGAGTTACGTATTCTGCCATTTTGGAGAGTACCCAAGAACGTAATCAATGTAATCAGCGTTACGCTGTTGTGATACTCGTTGTGATACTCTCCAAAATGGCGGAAGACAGTAACTCGGGGGAGAAAAATTGTTGAATGAAGTCGTTATTTTTGTTTTCTTTCTGCACAAAAAGTATTCTCGTAGCTTTGCAAAATTGAAGTTGAGCCACTGATGTCACATGGACTGTTTTGCCGATGTCCTTACTACGTTTCTGGACCTGGGAACATTGCAGTTGCGTTGCTGTCTATTGGAGGGTCAGAGAGCTCTCTGATTTAATAAAAAATATTTTAATTTGTATTCAGATGATGAACGAAGGTCTCACGGGTTTGGAACGACATTAGGGTGAGTAATTAATGACAGAATTTTCATTTTGGGGTGAACTAAACCTTTAAACTGGCTATATTGCTCGAAATAAAGAATGCAAGAGGGTGAGTAATTAATGACAATTTTCATTTTGGGGCGAACTAACCCTTTAAAATGATAATAGAATACTTCAATAGAATCAGGGGAATGTAACCAGTGACATGATGTCATCCTTTAAATTCTAATTCCAAAACAGATACATGTACTTTCCAGAGCACAAAACTTGTGATTACAGGATAGGAGTTTCTCAACAGCCATTTGACAGAACTACCCTTACGAAAAAGAAGTTTATTCAAGTGTGCTATTAGTATACTTGTTTTAAACTAAAAATAGGAAAGTATACTTTTAGTCTACTTTTTATGTACTTCTCAGAAATGGGCTTTATGTACTTCTCAGGAGACCAGCATGCATGTCAGTATGTTTATCAGTATCACTGCATAAATTATACGCACATCTTCTTCTCATGTCAGTCATGACATATATGGTCGCCTGAGATAGCACTCTTGAGCGTAATAATATTGGTCAGTGATGGCTGTTATTGCTGTCAGAGCTGAAGTGGGGAGGCCTGGGGTGTGAGTTGGCTGAGTTCACCCAGAACGCTGCAGCTCTGTTGGGCCTCTGAGGAAGAAATCTGGCTCTCCGTTGCTATTACAACCCTGGTGACCCCGGGAGTGAAGAAGAGTCCTTAGGCTTCGCCTCACATCCTGCATGACATGGGCAGTTTTGACAAGATCATGTGAACGAGAAATAACCTCAGGCTTGCTGAAGTGGAGTGTTAAAAACTATTCCATACAACGAGCGTAGTGTCTATGATTGTGTTGGCATGTATGCAACAGCTGTAAGCTCCACAAGTTTTGGTGTCTGGGTTCGCTTTAAACAAAAATGGTAAAATCCATAGACTTATAATGAAGGAAAAACCCAAGCCATGTCTAGAGACCAAAATATTGAATACAAACATGCTAAAAACACAATTTAAAAACTGAATAGAAATGGCTTATAACACAGTAAACATGTGCCGGTGAGTTTTGCATGGGATGTTTTCTTCAGAATATGTAAAAGTTTCATCTATTAATGCTTTTATTTAGTTTTGTGCATATTATGCAATGCATGTATTTATCTGTGACTGTCAAAATGAGATCTAGCTATGGAAAACAGAACAGCCTGCATCTGTTAAACTGCTGTTTGTGAAATATTGTTTTCAACTTTAGCTGGACTAAAGGAAATGGAAAAAAGATTCTTATCCAGGAAAACCCTTCACATGTCATCTGACATCTGCAGATGTGAGTTATGGAAAAAGCAAGGTGTCTTGACGCAAGCAAGAAAAAGAGTTCCAGAACAACAAAGTTCTGTAAGATATCTGATTTAAATGTGTTTTACAGTTTACGTGTTTTAGGAGGTCATGTCTGAAATATGGCCAGCAGTTTACATGATGAAACCATTTCGATCCAGAAAAGATGACACTTTATACGGTTCTCTGCAAGGAAAGTGAAGCATTTCATGAATCACTGAACAGGCAGAAAAGTCATTTCCTTCAGCAGCCATGCTTTGAAGGAGAATTACTGATTCACAGATAAACAGATTTATCAATGTTCTTAAGTGCAGCAAAAAACGTTTAGTGTATTTTAAGTTTAATCTGTAATTGTTACAGTTTTGTCCTCAACCGGTTTAAGTGTGAGCCCACTGATCGTGGATTTGGGAATGCGTTTGTAACACTGTACAGCCACATCACCGCATGCTGACTCGGCTGCAGCAGTAGATATACATTATCTTGTAATTTGTGTGATGTTCCAGCAATGTCCTTCTGCACTTGATTATAGCGCTAGCCGAACAAGAGACTTCAGACTTCAAGTCTCTTTGGCAATGTTGGCATGAACCTTTGGGCAGTTGTTCTAAGTCACCTCAGTAGATTCATATTTTCATCAAACTCTCTGTAAGTGGCATTGACCCAAAGGCAGCCCTAAGCCTGGCTCAATGAGAAGATGTAACCAAATGAGACTGCCACAACAGAAACCGCCTATACGTTAGCCGTCACACTATCTGATGGGTCCACCCAGTGTGTGTGTGTATATTTCTGTGACTGAGGGAGAGTCAGTATATGGTAGCGGTTCTTTGGAAGGGCTTTGGAGAAACATGCTTGTTGTTTAGATGGGGGTTTCTGTCAGTGTTTCTCTGAGGGCACTTCTCAGTTGAACTTGATTTATTACATAAACCCTGACATCTGTGACCTAGGACCACCCTCATGAACTTAAGATTTTTGGAGAAACTAAAGTTGACGTTAGAAAGAGCAAATACTGGTTGCTCACTTCACCAGCCAGTCCAACTGCACCATTCTGATTGAAAAAAGCAACCAAACTAGCTTTGAGGACAGATATTGTTGCTAACCCACTATTGAAACTAATTAAAATGATCATTTAAATTTTGTTTTCATTAACTCTCATCTCATCCCAAAACATGCATAATATCATTTTTTTTTTTTTAAGTGGAGCATGAAATGATGTCCCTGACAAATACAGTAATACTAACCATAATGTTGTAAGACAGTAGATCACTTTAAATTAATGTTTCAATACATATATTACCAATTTAATGAATCATTACTTAAACATGCATTCACCACCATTTATCAGAGACTGTGTCAATTTAGACCTGTTGAGCACCACTTTTTAGGGTACATAAAGATCATATCATGGATGTATACTTAGGATGGATTGCTGTCGGCCAGTTGTGCTACTTATATTGCAAATGAAAATGGTGAATCAGTGCATACTGTGTCATTGATGGACCACTTTTATGATACTGTAATGGTGCTTGCTTAGTCATTTTGAAGCTTGACAGCTCCAGTCTCCATTTCATTACATGGAATAGAGCAAGCTTTTGTGTTGTACATGAGAGAAAGGCAAGCAGGTTTGGAACCACAAAAGAGTGTGTAAATGATGAGTTTTGCCAGATTACTATTCATTTAAGAGTTAATTTATTTTTCTTTTTATAGTTACAGATTGACTAAGATATCTAGCAAATGTCTCCTCTGATCATGATAAACCACAGGCATTTGCAGAATACATATATTTGCATACAATATCAGTATGTTTTTTGTTGATGATTGGTGATTGCATATTGATTTTAATGATTTTGGCGATTGCATATGAACGCTTTTGTTTACATTTTTGGAGACCTACAGATTTTGGAGCAATGCATGGCACATGTGCTCTCACATGACTCGGTTGAGGTGACATGAATGGGTGCTGTACCTAAATTGCTATGAAGTTTTAGCAGACACTCATCTTGAGAATGACCGATGCGGGGTGTATGGCATTTGCAATGTGTTCTGTCGTGGAAGTGGTCAGAGAGGCATGGCCTCTGGAGGATGGAGGCCAACGGCCCATCTGAATGGGTGGGCTGCACATCCAGAGAGGCTTAAGAACACACACGTCCATGGAAATAAGTCCACTGATAGTTTTCTGCTCACTGAACATACAATGCTCTGTCATGGCACTATGTGTACAGCGAATGAGATAGTAAGGCACTCCCTCTAGACAACAGCCTTTCTTCTGCAGAGCTGTGATGAGCGGAACAAATTAAAACCATTATATAACACAAAGATATTAAGGTTCATCTCTGCCTTTCTGCGTTCAAGTTCTGAATAATCATTTATATTGTTTGAGTTACAGGTTTATTCAGATCAATAATACTGCATAATTTCTGTTGTGCTGCAAAGTACAATTATTATATATTCACATTATCATTTTTTTCCCCAAGTATAGTCAGATATACACAGAATATATACAATTTTAGTTCTCTGCGGGGTTGGAAATCAGCAGGGAATGGGGCAAAAATGGCACCAAAATAAACAAAATATGCCCACAAAATATTAAACTAAAGTCATGATTAAAGTCATTGACTGCTTCAGGGAACGGAAATGTTTATTGCTCGCTTTATTCCCAGCTTGAACAACTGTTTTGTTTTTCATACTACTATGATGGGCAATGTGAAGTCTTGCTTTTTTAATACATAAAAAGCAATAAACTACATCATAAACAGTTCTCAGTTTATTTTGTCTATGCAGCCAACAAGAATATGACATGCAGTTTCCACAGATGTGGCAAATTTTTAATGTGTTCTATTAATCAACATTAAAAAATCATTATAACAATATCAAGGGAAATAACTGACAATAATGATTTCATTACTTAATATTTCATAATATTGCAGCCCTAGCCTGTACCACCTTTGCAGTGTGACTTCTGTTGATGTTGATGAAATTGTATTGATAACAGCCTACAGTATTCTGATTGACTGAATAAATACTTGAATAAATATTTGACCCAAAAGACAACACAAATGCATTTAATAAGGTAATTTAAAGAAGGTAAAAAAAAATTAAAAATAAATTGCCCATGCATGGAAATCAATTAGATGATGCATTTATTGCTCCTTAAAGGCAGAGTAAGTGATTTTTCAAAAACACTTTAGAAAACTGATTCGGGCCGAATCGCAAAACAAACTTGTAGCCAATCAGCAATAAGGGGCGTGTCTACTCGTGATGTGGAGGAGAGCGCGATCAGTGCATGGGACGGACATTAGCTGAGCCGAGCGACAGAAAGATAGAGATGGCGGATAAAAAACAAAAGAGGAAAACGTCTGCGGAACAATAAGGCAAGAAGTAGGACCCGTGTAAATATCGGATCAGCTTTCCAGCGCTGGAGAGAACTCAAGGAGCGGAGGCCTGCGATCGGACGCCGAGGTTGCTTTGTTTCTTCTCAATAGGTGAGTAACACCGTGTCTACAACAACTAAAGTCTGCCTACACTGGACGCGAGAAAGAGGTCAAACGACCGTTGAAAACCATTTGAAATTTGTGTCAGCACGTCATAAATAGAACCCGGCAGCAGTTTTCTGTCGGGGATTTGTTGCACCGCGCCGCTCACGTCCGTAGACACGGAGTAACATTGGTTTTGCTTTGTTTCACAGAACGAATCGTTGCCTGGGTTGCGTACGTATATGTGGGGCGGAGCTATCAAAATAGGGGCAAGACCCTTTTGGGGTAGGGCCGTGTTTGTTTTGGTGATTTCAAATATCAACATTGGCTACCAGAAATCACTTACTCTGCCTTTAATGAAAAAGTTCAACAATCTGAGATGCATGAATGATGGGACACACAATGACCTCCCTATAAGAGAAGGGAATTGTCTGGAGAAAGCAACTGGTTTCTTCTTGGTGCCTGGACAGTAAAAGAAAGTGAAATCAAACTGGTCAAAGAAAGGAGCCCATCGAGCCTAATAAGGAGTCAATGTTTGGTTTGTTGGAGGTACTCCAGGTTGCAATGATCTGTCCAAACCAGGAATGCATTTTGAGCCCCGTCCAACCAATGTCTCCACTTTTCCAAGGCCAGCTTGACAGCCAACAGTTCACAATGGGGGGGTCAAGCGATATTACAGGAAGACACAAGGATGAAGCATGATTTTTTCAGCAAAATCAACTACATTTTAATAATGAGCATGATCTAAAATCTACTTGAATTTTGGTTTTACAATTACTCCAGACTGTTTTTCAATGTAGCCTATCTCTGATATTTCTAATACTTAAAGGGGTCATCCGATGCTACATGCACTTTTACAAGTTGTTTGAACTGAAATGTGTGTTGGCAGTGTGTGTACACAACCACCCTATAATGATAAAAATCCACCCAGTGTTTTTTTTTTTAATCTTTACCCCTTTCTCAAATCGAGCCGATCTCAGATGCCTGTGTGACGTCACAAAGACCGGCCCCTCCCACAAAGTATCATATCAACTTGTGGAAAATGGGCATCGGATGACCCCTTTAAATGAACAAGATGACCTCTTAAAAACACTTTCATGACACAGTACTTAACATATTTTATGGATATTATTGGTGGAAATGAAAGAACTGTTACAAATCAAACTTTTAAATATCAATTGAAACAGTATATTTGCAAGCCAGAATATACTTGGGCACAGACTTGGTTAACCTGCTCACCATCAAGATTGAGAACCTCTGCCAACACCATATATGCTAGAGTGTTCCTTGGAAAACGTCCAAGCAATATGTTGGATAAGACACGGTGTAGTGCATTGAAGATCTTGTCTTTCCATCCTATCTCCTACATCTCGCCTGGGCAGAACATCTAAATATTATGACATACAAGAGAGCATAAAATGTCAGGCACATAAATGCTTTATATTCAGTCAATCTTGCTGAAAATAGACGATTAAGCAGTTTGTGTTCAATATGTTTAGGTTTTGTTCCTCTGTAAGTTAAACAACACTTGTATGTAAATGAACCTCCATGCAGAACACTGAGCCAGTCGATTTGCCAGTCACACTTTTATAAACACATTTGAACTTTTCTAGTAAACCTACTTGTAGCATATTCAAGTGGTTTTGTTGTGATTACAGCACGTGAGGGCGTCATGGCAATTGTGCTGGAACACACCAGCGGTCAGTCTAGGAGTTTAAACCCTTGATTCAGGGCTATTAGCCTGAGGAACTCTTTCTCTCGCAGTTTTTTTTCTTTCTCTTTATACTTCCTCTCCCGACGGTGGGTGCAAAACAAGCGAGAGTCAGAGATGAGTGTGAGGCGGCAATGAGACTGACGGTCTACAATGGGCTCACGGGATGCGGAGCGATCTCTGCGGCTGTTAGATGATGATGGATCACGATTCCTTTTGACTGTGGACCGGCTTCACTGAGCGCACCTGAGATGGAAAGCTGAGGGGTCGCCGCAGTTTGGCGGAAAGTTCTGACCGGATGGAGCGCACGTCTTCTGGAGGTGTTTCCTCTGCGCAACTTCTCAAGGTCTGTAGTTTCCTCATAGTATGTAACACGTGTGAGAGACGAAAGATATCACCGATCTAAAAATCCCATGAACATTATTCGGCTGTTTAACGTATAATAAAACATAATAAAATAAAATAAAAAATGTATAGGCTACTGGTAATTGAACCATTAATATTAAGGACACTTCCTTTAACTCTAAAACACAAGGCAATGCAATGCAAGGTTCAAAATACAGGTAAAACACCTGTAAAAATCCATACGGATTCCTTCATATTGATACAGCAGATCCATTTTTCAAGATAAACTTTCTAATTGTTAGTTTATTTAATTCCAGGTTTACAGTAAAAGAAACTACTTGTTCTCAGACTTTGATACATTTGGCATTTACATTTTGCAGTTGTTCATGCAGAATTTTATGTATGTGTTTTAAGTGATTTAATTACAAGACTTACAAGTCATATTTGAATGTATATGAACAAATGTGTGAAATGTACTGTACGGTATAATATCATAACTACAGACCGTTAACATCAAAATGTAGATAACCAACATTTTGTAAAAGTAATCACAAAATGCATACCCCTTTAATTCGTTTTTATACACATTCTCTGTACTGCATTATAATACAATTTAAATTTAGCTCAAGCTGATTTCTTGAAACATGCTCAAATCAGCAAGACTAGCTGCCATCAGATTTTGTTCATTAATTAAGGGCATATTTTTAAGACATTTTTGCCTTCCTTAATTCTATGGCAAATCAAACACAGTTAGGTGCACATGTTTTACCTCACTGAATTGGACGTGACAGTATTCGTGTTTAGTTGCACATTGTGTAAGTTTCCGTTGCAGATTTTGTCTGTGTTTTGCAGTTTTATGGACAGAACAGATAACAGATGCGCACTGTACTGTAGCTGAAGATTTAGCCCCTATGTGCTAAGAATATGTAAACATTTACAACAGAATCATCTAATCTCTTTTTCAAATCTCATCTGTGTTATTAACTTCTGGAAACGAGAAGGGGAAAATAATTATAACAACAAAATAAACTGTCTTTATTTGACTACCTCCTTTAGTCATCCTTTGACATATATTTAGATTTATGATCTGCATGTTTACGCTGAGCTTTTGTTATAGGCAGTTATCACACACACACACACACATTCAGGGGCTTATTTACGATGTGTTTAAGTGACATCCACCAGACAACTTTTTGGGACTGTATTCGAAAGTCTTTGTAATTCCACATTTGATTCCAGGAATGAGACTGAAGTAATAAGGTCATGAACGATGTTGAATGTAAAATAATATGCAGTGGTAACAATGGGACTTATTTCTCATTGACTGATAATGATTTGAGTGGCAAAAAAGTGACTAATAGAAATGCATAACCATAACTGAACTCGACATGACCTTACCTTAAAGGCAGAGTAAGTGATTTTTGGTAGCCAATGTTGATATTTGAAAAATCACTTACTCTGCCTTTAACTGACCTGGATAAATGACAACCTCCACATGTTGTTCCATGACTGTACTCTTTACCCCATGTGCACAACCTGATAACTGAAAACATATTGCCAATTACAATGAGCAAACTTGAGCAAAATGATTTATTTCATTTCAGACTCAAATCACTGCTGAGGTTTTAGCAACTGCATTTAAAGATTGCACACTTTTTTACACGTTCCTTTGAAAGGATCCACTCAACCAAACACCTATTTTCCCCTGAGGTGTCTCAGGCTATGAGGTTCCACGAATAGTGAGTACCATCTGTGTCCAGTTATCCTTGCTTTCCTCTAAGATACACAATGTGAGCCTGTGGCAGCCATTCCTGCCGGTTCAGATGGTATGAGAGAAGGCAAATCCCACATTAGGGAATGGCATGTTGAAAACACGAACAGGGGCCAGTTCATATACTCCAGGGAGAAACAACCTCAAACCTTTCCAAACGCGTAAATCTATGTTTTAATTGACTGTTTACTAAGCTCCTCCCCTTGGGGTTGATCTTGCTCGCTCAGACTTTACATCCGATAGGAATGAATTTGAGATTTCTATGAACTGGATCCTTATCGACCCCTTGATTTTGATCGAGGGAGTGAGTCTACACATATGTCAGACATCTCTACATACCATAATGCAACATGATTGTGACGTCACGGTGCAGATTGTGTCAAGTTACCCCCACCCCATGCAACTCTATGATATACGAGTTATACCCCATGCAACTCTATGATATACAAGTTATTTTGAGATGAAGCTGCATAATACTTGTTGCTACACTTGTTTGTTACACAGTCATATATTATTGTATTGCTATTTAATTTGTTTGTGCAATATTTTCTCCAAACGCCCAAGCAACAGGAAAAAAAACAAAGAAAAAACAAAAGAGTAAACAATAAATCAGCTTCATAGTAGATTCCAAGTGATCAAGAATTTAGGACTTTTGCTGTCAGCCTCTTCCAGTTATTTTGGCAGTACAAAAACATTATGCTGCGTGTGTCAGACTCTGTTCCGTGTTTTGTGGTTGTTTTGCTCCTCATGTGCCTTCCTTTCCCATGTTTAATTTGTCCCAGGTGTTTCCCATGATGTTTCATTGCTCCCAGGTGTGTCTTGTCATCCCCTCCTCCTGTGTGTATAAATAGTGTTCCCTGTGTGTGCTCCAGCATCCGGTATTGTCTATGTCTTCATGTATAGCGTGAGTGTTCCGTGTGAATTAAACCCAGTTGGATTGATGTACTCCTCGTCTCTCTCCGTTCCTTGCTCCTGACGCCGCTCAGCAGTGAACCCGTGACAGAATACCGGACCAAACAGTAAGCGGCATCCCTTCCCCGTGTTTTATTTCCGTGTTTTTGAAAGTTTTTGTTTCCTGGTTCCCCCCCGCTCGTGTCGCAGTCCTAGCTCGCCTCGATCTCCCCTTCTACGAGTATGCCCGGGAGTTCTGCAAGCTCGCGGAGGTGACGGCGTTAGATCCCCAAGTCAGCCGGCAGTTAATGTGGAAAGCCAAAAGGACGTTAATGTGGCAAGCCCGAAGAACGTGAAAGTGGCAAGCCCCAAGGACGTGAAAGTGGCAAGCCCCAAGGACGTGAAAGTGGCAAGCCCAGAGCTCGCTCCGGTGTCGGCTCCAGCCCCAGGGCTCGCTCCGGTGTCGGCTCCAGCCCCAGGGCTCGCTCCTCTCTCCGTTCCTTGCTCCTGACTCCGCTCAGCAGTGAACCCGTGACAGCGTGATGTTGCAAACTGGAATTTGTTATCAGTGTTTGAATTTATTATCATAATTATAACACACTAGTTTGTAGTGCAAACAAGTTTTACTGCGTACTGCACTTTATTAAGCTGGTTGCACACCAGACGAGAAGCGCCACACCAGACATAATAAAAAAGAAGTCTTGCAGAAAACAGAAAATAGCTTACTTCAGTGTTCAAAAACTAGGAACAAGAAAACTGAATGCAAAACCAGAATATAGGGAATAACCAGAATATAAAACAAATTATTAGGTTAAAAACTTCAAGAGGGATTCTGTTTTTTTTGTTTATGTTTAGGGTTAAGGGTTGGTTAGGAGAATATATTAAAGGTGGGGTAAGTGATTTCTGGTAGCCAATGTTGATATTTCAAATCACCAAAACAAGCACGCCCCTACCCCAAAAGGGACTCGCCCCTATTTTGATAGCTCCGCCCCACACATACGTACGCAACCCATGCAATGATTGTGGCGGAATCTGCTGTATTATTATTATTATTATCTGCTGTATTAAACATATTATCTTACTTTTCGGACACACGAAATTTACACGGGTCCTACTTCTTGCCTTATCGTAAGCCTTTTTTTGTTCCGCAAAAGTTTTCCTCTTTTGTTTTTTATCTGCCATCTCTATCTTTCGGTCGTCGCTCAGCTCGGCTAATTTCCGTCCTGTGGACTGAACGCTCTCTCCTCTGCATCACGAGTAGACACGCCCCTTACTGCTGATTGGCTACAAGTTTGGTTTGGTACTCAGCCCGACTCAGTTTTCTAAAGCGTTTTTGAAAAAATACATACCCCACCTTTGATTAAATTTAAATAGAATAGTAAATAATTCCTTAAAAAATAACATTACAAATGAAGAGTTCAGATGCAAAAGCCTCTAAGTGCCATCTGAAATTTTCTTCTAAAATGAGCATTTTTCAGGCTCTCATGTGTAGGTTCAGTAATTTCACTTTAATGGCAATTAATAGGTTATTTTCTTTGCCATTAAAGTGAAATAACTGAACATAAATATAGGAGCCTGAGAAAAATGCTCATTTTAGAAGAAAATTTCTGATGGCACTTGGAGGCTTTTGCATCTGAACTCTTCATTTGTAATGTTATTTTTTGCATCTTTTGCATCTGAACTCTTCAAATATAGAATTGAATAGTATAATAGTATATGTAATAGTATAAACTATTATAAACTTCTTCTACCTTCCAAAATAAGTAAGTAAATAAATAAATAATGCAGCACCACCCAAAGTTTTAGTGCCTTTTCATGCATTTCATGTTCAGAATATGCATGTGTTTTAACAAATAACTAACAGTTTTCTGTCAAAAATAGATATTTTTATTAATTAAATGTTTACACATGTAGATACACGTGTTGTAAAGAATTTTTCAAATAGTACAAAGAATGTCCACTATTAAAAGTCTTGAATCATGATTGTTTATTTAATATGATTGTGTAATGTTTACAATGATATCACTTTGTTTTTAAAAGAGCTAAAGACTCGGATATGTGTTGGATCATGTTCTGAATAATCTTTGCTAGACAGACCCATGGGCTGAGCTCTGACTGATATTTTGTGGCCGAGTTTTGTCCTTAGGGTCTTTTCAGTCTTGTTCAGGG